>NC_068320.1:25647330-26007330 GCF_025860055.1 Xyrauchen texanus | reverse complement strand
GACGACTGACCACGTTTTGAAGAGGTGCTGAATAATGTTTCACAAGAGCAAAACAAAGTAAACAGAGGAACAGAATCCCCCATTATCTTCAGTCCTATTGTCAAGAGTAAAACCCCTTTTCATCACAGTAGTTCTTCACAGTGCATGGTGCTTATACAATGTGCATTTGACAAAGGTGGACCATATTGAACGTCCGCTTCTATTTTAGTAAACTACCGTTGTTCACTAATGCTCTCCTAAAAAGTCAACAAATATATCTGGCGTAGGTTATTCTAATAAAGTCTTTATAAACATTACTCAAATGCATCTTGAGGCCTCGTTTGCACAATAGGAAACTGAGATATACCTGAACTCGCATCCAAACGGATGTAATGCCTCTAAAAAGAGTCCAGCGGCCCGTAAGTGTAAATAAAGGCACTCAGTGAAGCTCTCTTCATATTTAAAGCTGAAAGAATTGCTTTGTAAAGACAGTCAGTCAGTTCTGCTGCATCGGATGATTGAATATCTGCCGTCTCAACATGCAAAATCCTGTTGCATGCAGTTACAAGAGAGCACGTCCTCATAAATCCAATCATGCAATAAAACTACAATCCAGACGCTAATAACCAGCATCCAAAATACTGCTATGTGTGCCATAAAGTCTAACGGTTGTTCTCTTGATAGTTCTTCAGACGGCACACATTATTGCTGCTAACGCAGCTACCCTTGTTTCTCCGAGGAAACATTTCTCTGTGGGGTTTAACGCTGCTACTTATATTCTCTTGAGAACCAGCGTTTTATGTTGTTGTTGTTCACATGTCTGAGAACATACAGTGTGTATGCCACCGTTTTAGCCCTGTTGTATCATCAAGTAAATGCAATAATAGTAATATTTGAATAAAGTAAGTTTGACCGGGGCTGGCTGTCAGATGGGTAAGTTGTTACAAGGGCGATATAGGTTGTGAGTGTAAAATCCAGTTGCACTAATAATACTTTTCTCGAACAAAATAGGCAAATCATCACGTTTTTAATATTGTCATTTCAGCTAACTCATTAATTACTATTTCAGTTAGCCAAAACAATGGCTTGATACACATTTGTTGTGCTAAATACTCCATGATAGACTGTTTAATGGCAGGTTCCCATTGTGACAACTTACCCCGTATAGTGCAACAGCATACCCCGCTATAGGGGGTTCAATGATCCATTTCCTGGCCGATGTCTTTGCAGTCCAGACTTTAAGGTACAGTATGTCCCTATACAGTAACTGACCTTTATTGCTGAGAAATATTCACTGGTGTGACAACTAGCCCTGGTCAGGGACGGATTATGACTTGCAAAGGCCCTGGGGCCAATTATCTCCAAGGGCCCACCTCCACCCAAAAGTTGTTGAGTGGGGGTGGGGGTCGTTGTTCATGCCAAAAAGGGTTTTCAAGCGGAGGGGATCACCTTAAAGCCCAGGGCATCCCCGGGTATTCAAGGGCCCCCTGGTAGTCATGGGCCCCTGGGCGCTGGTCCCATTGGCCCGGTCGTTAATCCGTCCCTGGCCCTCGTCTACCCTATTTAAAACAATTCTGTAACACTTCACAATAAGATTGTATTTGTTAACATTACTTAAAAACATTATAAGTACATGAAGAATACTTTTACATCATTTATTAATCTCGGTTAATGTTAATTTCAATGTATAATACACTTTTTAAACAAACATTAACTACTGCATTATAAACGAACATATGAACAATAGTATATTAACATGAACAAACATTAAAAAACGTTGTAAAAATATATTGTTCAATGTTATTTTATGATACTTAACGGAATATTATGGGTTCAATCGACAGCTTTTGTGGCATAATGTTCATTACCAAATACATTTATTTAGACTCATCCCTCCTTTTCATTAAAAAAAGGCATAAATCAAGATGAATGGAAGTTAATGGGGCCAATCCGTGAAACGTTAAAATATTAGCCGTTTCAAAAGTATAGTCAAAAGACGTAAACAATACGTGTATTAAAGGGACAGTTCACCCTAAAATTAAAGTTCTCATCATCATTTACTCACCCTCATGCCATCCCAGATGAGTATGACTTTCATTAGAATATCTCAGCTCTGTAGGTCCATACAATACAAGTGAATGGTGACCAGGACTTTGAAGCTCCAAAAAGCACATAAAGACAGCATAAAAGTAATCCACATGACTCTGGTGGTTTATTCCATGTTATCAGAAGCTATATGATAGGTGTTGGTGAGGATCAGATCAATATTTTAGTGTTCTCCTCCCTGAACAGTAGGTGGCGATATGCACAAATAATGCAAATCGCCAAAAACAAAACAAGATTTTATAGTAAAATGGACTTAAATATTGATCTGTTTCTCACCCACACCTATCATATCACTTCTCAAGACATGGATTAAACCACTGGAGTCTTATGGATTACTTTCATGCTGCATTTATGTGCTTTTTGGAGCTTCAAAGTTCTAATCACCATTCACTTACATTGTATGGACCTACACAGCTGAGATATTCTAATGAAAATCTTCATTCGTGTTCGTTTGGGATGGCATGAGGGTAAGTAAATGATGAGAGAATTTAAACTATTAATTTAACACGATTTTAGTGTAATAAAATCTCCTACTAACCTTATTTGTATAAAGTTATATCTAATTAAACAACTTTACAGCTCAAATAATAATACACACATTTTAACAAAACATTTATGCAAGTGCTTTTATAAAGTTATAAGCTTCACATTTCTGTCTTTAAACCCTCCAAACATTGGCCCCATTCGCTTCCATTGTAAGTGCATCACTGGCATAGGTGAATTAAGGACCGGGCCAATGGGGCCAGTGCCCAGGGACCCGTGACTAACATGTGCTTTAAATGTCATTATTTTACAGGAAAATAACTTGGCTTAGGTTGTTGGAGAAAAGAAAATATTAATATTTTACTTTGTGGTTCAAAAGTACTGATTATACTAGATACTAGATTTGTTGAGACAAACTATAATGTTGGTGTGGCAGGGCGGAGGGCGGGTCGTGATTCTGCACACCCTGCCCCTAATTAGGCTAATCAAGCTTCCGAGAGGGATAAGGGCTGATTGAAGATGGCGTTGTGACACACAGGTGTCGGGCAGCTGCCAGTTACTCTCTCTCTGTCGCACCGCCGTCTCCTGTCGGCCCTTATCCCTCTCGGAAGCTTAATTAGCCTAATTAGGGGCAGGGTGTGCAGAATCACGACCCGCCCTCCGCCACAGTTGGTTTGACAAAACTTTGTCTGAAAGTTTAAAATAGATTTAAATGCTTGAAGTTAGAATTTTAAAGTAGATTAAAGGTGCTTTAAGTGATTTTTTTAATGGAAAAGTATGCAAACATTTGTCCTACTCAATTAAAGATATTAATGAAATCAGTGTACTGAGATATCTCTATCTGACGCTTTTCACCTGTCAATCATTTTGCTCGTTCTCATAGTGTAGTATTTGAAGCGGGTCATTGAAGCTATGATTCAAGTTTGTCAGTTGAGGGCGCTATTGTGCCACTGTTGAATTTGACAGCCACAGGAACAAACAATGCTGCTGTTTTGCTTGGTTTTTGTCTCAAAATGATATTTGGAGGGCGGGGTTTTGGAATGAGGGGGCGTGGCTAATACAATGGCTCAGTCACGTGAAAGCTTCAGCATTCTAAAATCGCTTACAGCACCTTTGAAGGGCTTGTGTGAAAGTTTTGAAAGCTACAATTTGAAATGACGAACATTCCAAAACAGACTCGAAGCTCATTTAAATATTCTGTCACTGTCATGTAGTCTAGGGGATTTTTGGACCCTTTAAAGTTGCAGGTTTTTTTATATGGAGGAATAATAATGGTAGGCAAGCTGTAGGGTTGTTCCAAACAGAATTTTCCAAAACATGACCAAATGACCACTATTTTTGAGCCCAACACCTTTCAGCCCTTCAAAGGTCTCACAATGGAGGGTAAAGCACCCCATCATTCAGATGAGTTAGAAAAGATATAGCAGCGCGAGCCAGAAATGCCTGTAGGAGTCTACTGTATTTGTTAAATAAAAAGAAAATTGGCCCCGGGCCCTTGCTAGTCATAATCCGCCCCCGCTCACTGGAACCTAAAATTATTTTTTTATGCCGCAAATCAACATTATGCCACAAATGCAGTCGACTGAGCTTAACGTATGCTAACAAATACAACCTGTTACAAAAAAAAATAATATCCCAGTGCCTTTTTTGATGGTTCCCCGGAGTATACACTATGAAAAGGCCAATTTTTCTGTTTCAGGCTTTCCATTGGCACCACAGGCTGGCATCCCCTCATCCTTTTCATTACAGCCAACCCTCAACAGAATATTGGACAAGACGTCCTGATACAGACTGAGACAAACCCATCCGGGCAGATACAGCAATGTGACCAGGCCCATGAAATTGAGAGGATAATGCGAGTAGTCCCACGAGCACGCGCCAAACAGTCTGAGCACGAAGCCCCAGATGAACTCCCATGTGTAAATGAAGCAGATGTAGATGGGCAACCTCTGCCAGGTGCCCCATCCTCTTCTGAAGTGTAAATGGAGGTAGAGCTTCTCCACCACGAAGCTGCAGCTTCCATACATGAAGAAGGACCACAGGGAGGTGTGACCCGTCAATGTCCCGTCTGCTTTGTCGAACAGGTTGAACACCGAGGTGAACACCACCTCATCCAGAAAGCCGTGCATCCCGAAGAACACAAAGCGCAGGACGCCCGGTAACCCGTTCGGGTACGATGATCTCTCCAACACCCGGTTATTGTGATACTGCAGACGCAGGAAGCCTTTATGAAAGACATTGGTGAAGTATAACGCAAGCATATAATGCAAGACAAGCTGCGTGACAGACATCACATTCCCGATTAAAATCTGCAAGCAGATGTACAGGGATGGATAGAAGACGAGATGGAACACGACGGGTCGCCCTCGGAAGCGTTCCTTCTGCATGTAGATCTTCTCCAAAACCAAATGCGTGATGGAGTGGACGATGCACAAATAAGGCGAGGAGAAGCCCAACAATCGGAGGTCGTTGTCATCCTGAAACCTGCGCACAGATGACATCAGGATGTCCAGAGTAACTCCGTGCATCCCGTAGAAATACATGCGCATCCACTGCGGTAACGCGCTCATGTTGCCCGCTCGAGCTTTGTTGTGGTCTCTCTCACTGTCTGCTCGTCGCATCGTCACGATAGAGCTGTGGAAACACACTCGGATGTCTCATGGGCATCTTACGTTACATTTCACGCCTCGCCGGTGACACTCTGCGCCCCCACGAAGCCGAAAATCTCACCAGCCGCATTTTCTACATGCATGATAATTGAAGCAGAGAAATGAACAAGGAAGAAAATACAGAGATGTAATAAAACCCACCAACAGATGGTGCTGATGTTAAACTTATACAAGATTAACAATAATTATATTACTTTATATAGTTTATAATCTATCTATCTATCTATCTATCTATCTGTCTATCTATCTGTCTGTCTGTTATCTATCTATCTATCTATCTATCTATCTATCTATCTATCTATCTATCTATCTATCTGTCTGTCTGTCTGTCTGTCTGTCTGTCTGTCTGTCTGTCTATCTATCTATCTATCTATCTATCTATCTATCTATCTGTCTGTCTGTCTATCTATCTATCTATCTATCTATCTATCTATCTATCTATCTGTCTGTCTGTCTGTCTGTCTGTCTGTCTGTCTGTCTGTCTGTCTATCTATCTGTCTGTCTGTTGTATCTATCTATCTATCTATCTGTCTGTCTGTCTGTCTGTCTGTTGTATCTATCTATCTATCTATCTATCTATCTATCTATCTATCTGTCTGTCTGTCTGTCTGTCTGTCTGTCTGTCTGTCTGTCTGTCTGTGTATCTATCTATCTGTCTGTCTGTAGTATCTATCTGTCTGTCTGTCTATCTATCTATCTGTCTGTCTCGTACCTATATATCTGTCTGTCTGTCTCTCTCTAATAAATTAAATAAATCTAATTAAAATATAATATTATAATCATATTAGTTCATAATATTACAATATTATTCTTATTATATTATTAGTCCAATATATTAAAATTCATATTATTTCAATATATTACTTTCTATCTTTCATAATATAATATATAATATAATATAAATATAATATAGTATAGTATGAATATAATATTATAGTCATATTATTTAATAATGTTACAATATTCTTCTCTATCTAATAGTCATATTATTGTATATAACAATAATATTCTCTAATATATTATAATCATACTATTTAATAATATTACTATAGCTAACTTAGTGATAATATAGATATTATAATCTTTATATAAAATATCAATAAAATATAGTATTATAATGACTATTTGATTAAATATCAATATTATTCTCTATCTAATATATTACAGTCATATTATTTCATATTACAGTATTATCAATATATAATAATCATATTATTTTATAATATTAATACTATTCCTCTGGGATAAAGATGCCTTTCATTGATATTATCATTATTTTCAAATAAGGTTGGGACGTGAATTTAAAACTGAACCGATTGAAGCTTTTCTGATGGTTAAGCTCAGAACTTATTTACAGCATGACTAAAATATCTCAATGCTGTTATCTCAGAGCTACAATTATCCTTTGGTGTTTCTGAAGTGACAGATTAGCTGCAAACAGGCAAACAGTTATCTGCCAAAGCCACAAGGATAACACAGAACAGAGGACAGGAAAAGGTCAGAAGTCCTTAGTGTGCCCACGAGAATATTACTGTGTGACATCATACACGTCACACTGAACATCAGTCTGCTGGACTATTGGACATATATCCAGTTTATTGCAATAAAGAGAACAATACTTGGATGAATCAATGATAATAATAAAAAAGCCAATACAAATGGCCTTTTTGCACTTTAGTACAATTTATAGTAATTGTCATTATCATCTCACTGACTGTGCATCATGGTTACAACAAAGAAACAAATGGTCAAAGTAGCTGCAGTGGTACTGCAATTCTTCAATGTGACCACTAGATGGAGGCAAAGTGACATTTTGTTTTAAGTCACCTCTGATACTGTGTGTGGCATACCAACGCCCCTAGGAATGTAGTAGTAATTTAATGTGACTGGCAAATTACCTGCAAGCTGGTACATGACAGGGTCTTTCGAGATAATAGCATAGCGATGCTCAAAGCAACAAATGTCTTTAATTCATACCAGCATGACCTCACAATTTAAGAGTAGCATAGACACAGAAAATGATCTGCAGTCAGGGCTGGACTGGTAATCTGGCATAACGGGCATTTTCCAGGTGGGCTGACGCACTTTGGGGGTGATCAGGGGCGGACTGGCCACCGGGAGAACCGAGCGAGCCGGTGGGCCGGCAGCGAATAAGCTAAAATGAGCCGCCGTAATATGCCGAGAAGGACAGCGAACACCCCCTCCAGCTCAACAACTTTTGGGCCAGTTGCTATGTAAAATCCCAGGCCGATTTCTCTTCCCAGTCCAGCCCTGTCTGCAATGCCATGTCCACACTAATCCGTTTGGTTAAAAATTCCATTTTCATTTTCCTAATGTCATCTTTTTCAAAGTATGTGGTTATGGAGAGTGTTTTTGAAAGTCTCCGTTTTAGGTGGAGGAAAGCGCCGTTCCAGTGAGGATGAAAGGCGTAAACAACGTCAAATTTAAGGTGCTGTAAATTATTTGAGCATTTCTAGAATTTCCACAAACTGTCAAGCTGAGCCATTGGATTAGCCACGCCCCCTTTCCCCCCCAAAAAACCACACTCCAAAGATACCACATGAGCTTTAATGAGACCAACACGAGCAGAAACGGCTGTCAAAAACAACTGCAAAATAGCGCCCTCGTCTGACAACTGTTTTGAGGAACATGGCATAAAAATGGCATTAAGCTTCAATAATTCGCTGCAACCAGGGCTGGTAATCTGGCATACCGGGCATTTTCCTGGAGGGCCGAGACACTTTGGGGGTGATCAGGTGCGGACTGGCCAAGCGGGCCGGGGGGGTCGGCCGCGAAACGGGCCGAATGGGGCGCGATAAGCTAAAATGAGCCGCCGCGTTATGCAGAACGGACCACAAAACGGTGCCGTGATTTGCAGAAAAGGCCAGCGAACACCCCCCTCCCCGCTCATCAACCTTGGGCTCAAACCCCCACCCCCCCCTCCCCCCCACCTAACAACTTTTGGGCCTGTTGCAATGTAAAATCCTGGGCCGATTTCTCTTCCCAGTCCAGCCCTGGCTGCAACAACAATACTATGATTGACAGGCAGAAAGCGTCATTGGGCACGAGTTACTAAATGGATTTCTAAAATGTAATTATAGATGCCATTTCCTCCAATAAGCAGCTCTTATTGGTTTGATCATCTCTGCTCTTCTGGTTTAGTCACAGATGTTCAAAGGGTCAGGGGTCATGAGGGGGTAAGTGTGGAAAAAAGGGCTGAACTGAAGTGGAAACCGAAGTCCCATGAGTGGTTTCACGCTTGTTTAGTTTCATCACTTTATTAGGAGTTCCCTTCCCTTTCTGTTCCATCTTGGTTCTCCGTTGCAACACCCCAGTCAGCCTTGCATTTTTAATGAGGTTTTCAATGATCCTAGTCAAGATTTCCACAGACTAGACATCTTGATCACAACCAAGAGCGAGAGGATAAAACACCTTCCCGTGGCATCCAAACCAGCACAGATAGCCGGCATTATATCTTCATTACACACATAGACACGTGCATCATATCTCGGCGGTTACACTCAAAGACTAAAGCAGAACAAGGTCATCACCATGGAGACAACGACTTCAGTGGTACCTTCCTTTTATTAGACATTTGTGACATTTGGTCAGTTTATTCCTTCACAACCGGAACTAGCGTATCTTTTAGCATCTAAGAAAGGTGTTCGGTAGCAAAGCAGCATCAGTATTATCAGATCTGTGTTTTCCAACTGTTCGACAGAAGGACGGCCAGATGCTGTAGGTCTGCACGTCCTCAGCATGTCCTTGCGTCTCGCAGTGGAAGCCGTCCCACCTAAGGCATCTGATTTCGTCACAACCCACCGTGGAGGTGTTTTTCCTAGAAATGCACTCCCCTACATTTACAGCCGCTCTGCAGAAGCGTCCGTTAAACACAGAGATATGCCTTCATGATCAATAAATCAATTGCCATAACTAGGGAACTAGGTTGAATGTTCTAGCGTTTGAAGTAAGGGTAACAACAAATATCTGGTTGAAAGGGTAGAGCATGCTAATCATGTGCTGTCGTACTATAACTGGTGCTCAGTCAACAACATTCTGTCAAACTACACGTTGGGACTTGCTAATGTGCAGGAAGAATACACTTTGTCAAAAGATGTAGAATATAGTTAGGGGTAGATAAAGAGGAAGAAAAAGTAGGTGTGTGTGTGGTGTTTGCCAGTGCAAAACCAGTTTTTAGTGGTTTTTATCATGTTGCTATGTGGTTGCTAAGGTGTTCTGATTGGTTGCCAGGGCATTGCTCCGGTTGCTGAGATGTTTTGAGGGGTTTTTATCATGTTGCTATGTGGTTGCTAAGGTGTTCTGAGTGGTTGCCAGGGCATTGCTCAGGTTGCTGAGATGTTTTGAGTGGTTTTTAGCATGTTGCTATGTGGTTGCTAAGGTGTTCTGAATGGTTGCCAGGGCATTGCTCAGGTTGCTGTGATGTTTTGAGTGGTTTTATATCATGTTGCTATGTGGTTGCTAAGGTGTTCTGAGTGGTTGCCAGGGCATTGCTCAGGTTGATGAGATGTTTTGAGTGTTTTTTATCATGTTGCTATGTGGTTGCTAAGGTGTTCTGGGTGGTTGCCAGGGTATTGCTCAGGTTGCTGAGATGTTTTGAGTGGTTTTTAGCATGTTGCTATGTGGTTGCTAAGGTTTTCTGGGTGGTTGCCAGGGCATTGCTCAGGTTGCTGAGATGTTTTGAGTGGTTTTTAGCATGTTGCTATGTGGTTTCTAGTTTCTTCTTGGTGCTTTCTGAGGCATTGCTATTGCAAAGGTGTTCAGAGTGGTTCACAACACACAACTTTACAGGAAATCATGCATTAACAATAAGTGGTTTTCAGCATGTTGCTATGTGGTTGCTAGGGTGCTCTGGGTGGTTGCCAGGGCATTGTTATGCAGTTGCAAAAGTGTTCTGAGTGGGTTTCAGCATGTTGCTATGTGGTTGCTAGGGTGTTCTGGGTGGTTGCCAGGGAATTGTTATGCTATTGCAAAGGTGTTCTGAGTGGTTTTCAGCATGTTGATATGTGGTTGATAGGAGGCTCTTGGTGGTTGCCAGGGCATTGTTATGCAGTTGCAAAAGTGTTCTGAGTGGGTTTCAGCATGTTGCTACAGTATGTGGTTGCTAGGGTGTTTTGAGTGGTTTTTAGCATTCTGCTCTTTAGTTGCTATGGTGCCCTGGCTGGTTGCCAGGGCATCGCTATGATGTTGCAGGTATACAGAGTGGTTTTTAACATGTTGCTATGTGGTAGCTAGGGTATTCTTGGTGGTTGCCAGGGCATTGTTATGCAGTTGCAAAAGTGTTCAGAGTGGTTTCAAGCATTTTGCTCCAGTATGTGGTTGCAAATGTGTTCTGAGTGGTTTTCAGCATGTTGCTATGTGATTGCTAGGATGCTCTGGGTGGTTGCCAGGCCAGTGTTATGCAGTTGCAAAGGTGTTTTGAGTGGTTTTCAGCATGTTGCTATGTGGTTGCTGGGGTGCCCTGGGTGGTTGCCAGAGCATTGCTATGTAGTTGCAAGGGTGTTCAGAGTCGTTTTTAGAATGTTGCTATGTGGTTGCTAAGGTGTTCTGGGTGGTTGCCAGGGTATTGCTCAGGTTGCTGAGATGTTTTGAGTGGTTTTTAGCATGTTGCTATGTGGTTGCTAAGGTTTTCTGGGTGGTTACCAGGGCATTGCTCAGGTTGCTGAGATGTTTTGAGTGGTTTTTAGCATGTGCTATGTGGTTTCTAGTTTCTTCTTGGTGCTTTCTGAGGCAATGCTATTGCAAAGGTGTTCAGAGTGGTTCACAACACACAACTTTACAGGAAATCATGCATTAACAAAAAGTGGTTTTCAGCATGTTGCTATGTGGTTGCTAGGGTGCTCTGGGTGGTTGCCAGGGCATTGTTATGCAGTTGCAAAAGTGTTCTGAGTGGGTTTCAGCATGTTGCTATGTGGTTGCTAGGGTGTTCTGAGTGGTTTTCAGCATGTTGCTATGTGATTGCTAGGATGCTCTGGGTGGTTGCCAGGCCAGTGTTATGCAGTTGCAAAGGTGTTTTGAGTGGTTTTCAGCATGTTGCTATGTGGTTGCTGGGGTGCCCTGGGTGGTTGCCAGGGCATTGCTATGTAGTTGCAAAGGTGTTCAGAGTCGTTTTTAGAATGTTGCTATGTGGTTTCTAGGGTGTTCTGGGTGGTTGCCACCCACAAACATTGCTATGCTGTTTTAAAGGTGTTCAGAGGGATTTTTGCTTGTTGCTAAGAGTTCTCTCACAACAGTTTGCATTTGCTAGCAATAGTTTGTGTTCCCTCGCAATAGTTTTACATTCCTCACAACAGTTTGCAATTCCTGACAACAGAACTCTCCTCAACACAATTCCAGTATCGTTCATATCTGAAGCACAAATATGAGGGATGAGTTTCCCTGAGACAACCTGAGTGATATTTTGTACTTATAGGGTTTGGTAACTCTAAGGAAAATGTAATACAATAAGGACAAAGGGACACTGTAACTATCTGAAGATGGACGTTATCATCAATGGTTAGTGTTAGTTTACATTGAGAGGTCATGGGGGGCAGGATATGATGTCGTCAGCAATTGGATTATCTACAGGATATGGTCACTTAGTGATAGCTGAGATGACACCAGATATTAGCTCTGCTCCCAAACCTATAAGCTGCCAACATAGACAGCTACCTTCTAAGGCAACATCCTAACAGAAATGGAACCTCATAAGTGACTACAGTTTGACGTTAGCATGTTGCTAAGCTAATGATGTGATACACTAATAAGCATATAATACATAGCACACACAAATATTGGTTAAATACATAAGTTAAAATTCTATTTAACTTTTTATAAATACTTTTAAACACTTAATGAAAATATTTCTCACTTCGTCCCCAATGCATTTAATTCTGCCTAGGAATCCCTCACAATAGTTTTGCGTTTCCTCGCAATAAGTTTTGCATGCCCAAATAAATGTAGCAATAAATGTATCATGGTTTGACTAAAATAACCATATTTTATCCTTGATATTCAAGGTAAAACCAAATGACTAATACAGGAAAACAAAAACTATGGTATTAAAAATCATAATTTTGAGATTATTTTCATTTAATAACCACAGATTTACCATGGTTATATGGATACAGTATCCTGTATTAAAACTATGGTTTCTGCCTAAAAAAACATGGTTGCTTACTTTTTATAGTAACTAAAATATTACTATAGTAAAACCATGATTTCCGTCAAAAAATTAAATAAATATGGGCCTGAGTAGCTCAGCGAATTTTGACTGTGTCTACCACCCCTAGAGCCGTGAGTTTGAATCCAGGGTGTGCTGAGTGACTCCAGCCAGGTCTCCTAAGCAACCAAATTGGCCCGGTTGCTAGGGAGGGTAGAGTCACATGGGGTAACCTCCTCGTGGTCATGATTAGTGGTTCTCGCTCTCAATGGGGCGTGTGGTGAGTTGTGCGTGGATCACGGAGAGTAGCATGAGCCTCCACAACGAGTCACGTGATAAGATGCGTGGATTGACGGTCTCAGAAGCGGAGGCAACTGAGACTTGTCCTCCGTCACCCCGATTGAGGTGAGTAACCGCCACCACGAGGACCTACTAAGTAGTGGGAATTGAGCAATCCAAATTGGGAGAAAAAGGGGTAAAACAATACATTTGTAAATAAAAAATATTTAAAATAATAATAATAATAAAAATGTTCAGCCTAAAACGTCTCGGTTACTGTTGTAACCTCCGTTCCCTGATGGAGGGAACGAAACGTTGTGTCGAATAGTGACACTAGGGGTCACTCTTGGTAGCCCGATCCACCACTGAGACATTGGGGAGTTGAATTTGCATGCCACTCCCCCAGACATACAGGTTTAAAATGGAGTGGTGGTGGTGTAGTGGTCTAAAGCACATAACTGGTAATCAGAAGGTCGCTGGTTTGATCCCCACAGCCACCACCATTGTGTCCTTGAGCAAGGCACTTAACTCCAGGTTGCTCCGGGAGGATTGTCCCTGTAATAAGTGCACTGTAAGTCACTTTGGATAAAAGCGTCTGCCAAATGCATAAACGTAAAATTGAGATCGGAATGCAGAGTCACTCAGGTTTTGCACTGAGGAGCCGAGACAAGGTCCAGGACATTACAACGGTGCAGTTCAGCCTGTGGCAAGAGGGACACAACGTCTCGTTCCCTCCATCAGGGAACGGAGGTTATGACAGTTCCGATCTCCCTTTTATACCCGCATGGGGAGTGGCACGCAAATTCAACTCGCCAATTTCTCATTGGCCTTTTCTCAAAGATCTAAAGGTGGATCGCGCTCCCAAGAGAGACCCCTAGTGTCACTATTCGACACAACGTCGAAGTGAGTGACAGAAGGGGAACTATCATGGTTACTACAATGTTACTATGGGAAAACATGTTTTCAACCAAAAACTATAGTTACTAATGTAAAACTATTTCAGTAAGAATAAAAAATTATTCCCACCCTGTCCTCTTAGTGGCTCTGTAAAAACGAGAGAAAAACATGTATCTCTGTGTTTAATGGGCACTTCTGCAATATCTTTGTGTTCTGATCAAGCCTAATGGCTTAAAGTGCTACAGGAAGCTCACTAGGTTTTGGAACAGAGCAACAAAATTGAGCAAAGGTAAGGAAAATATATTATGACTAGGTAGGCACATATCTGCAAATTGGAATATGGGCTTGCCTAAAAATGTGTCGAATATTTTGGAAATATTCATTCATGTATTCATGTTTAGGGGGAAAACACAAAAGACTGCCGCAATCCTGCTCATCAAAATGCTAAATATTGCTGAACAAACAGAGATGGACATATAAACCCGCTGACCTTTCAGTAAGCAGGCAATTGTTGAATAAAGAGGACAGATATATGAATATTCAAAATAGAAGGGTGTGGCCATGCAGAGTTCAGACTGACAGAAAGTGAAGAGAACAAAGGTCTGGATAAATGAAGGTCACACACTGTTGCTGGGTTAGTTTGCTCACCCTGGAGAACTCAATTATCATTCAGAGCGTTAATCATAATAAATGCACAAATCTGAAGGGCTGTTTTCATATCGTCTATCAGAAACACTGAGTCGAAATGCCAGAAGAATGTCAAACTAATGTCAGCAATTAGAGCTAATTTTCAATTTGCATCAAGCTTCCTTAAACATCCTATCCATCAAATGAGAAGACCACATTTAGAGAAGCCATTAAATTAGTCATCCAGTCAGAAAAGCAGAGCAATTGTTTTCTAGTGGTTGTCTTACTGCCATTTCTCTTTATTAATTATTAGTAATTGTTCTTGGAATCTATAATGCAACATTTGTGAAATTATGTTAATGCAACAATGACAGACAGATAGCATGAGCACTCATCATTCCTCCAAATGTAATTACAGTTATCAGATTTGCACAGTCAGTCATTCACAAATCAAACTTCAAAATCATGCCTATAAAGCAAAAAGCCAAATGTTTGTGAGGTATTTATAAACTGTTTCTCTTCCAAATCGTCTGAGGTAGGGGTTGAGATCTATTTCTCCAATCACTCAAGCATGAGACATGCTTTTCCATTCCCGAATCCCAGACCTCCCTTCTCCATATATTGACTGCGGAAAGACAAACATCAATCATCGCCCACCCAGAATACTGGCTTCCTGTTAATCCATTAAAATGCCAGAATCATTCTGTCAGACCCACTAGAGCTAAATTATTAAAGCTCCTTCATGTAAACATTCATCCAAAAGTGCTCTTCCAAAATTGTGACCATTGCTCTGAGAATATATTCTCCAGTGGATGGCTTAGCTGGATATCAGATGTGTGCCAATAAAAAGTTCTGCTCTAACAACTGCATTATCATGCGGCTCACAGCAAGACGGTCAGGTTGTGTGTATGCGCATGTGGCTGCTTCGGTTAGCAGGGAATGCTGGGTGATGATGTCACAGCTTTGGGACTACTCCTCTGCTTCGAGGTCACTGAGCCGGATTGAATCTGAACTGTTCAATTAGGATTTGCATAATTAAAGATTACCACCCTCAAACGGAGGCCCCTCACCACAGGTGAAGGCCTGAAGCATGCCTACAGCACGCACACAATGCAGGAAGCAGGAAATCGCAAACGCATCCATCCACAGGCTAAATCCTGATTTACAGATACACAACATGCAAAGATCAGTCACGTTATCATGCTAATGTCGACAGTCCAATGAACCAATGGGGGAATCTCACAAAATCTATCAAGAATCAATTTAACCCTAAAATAAAATAAATATAGAACCAATCAAGATCTATTTGAATTGTGACGTTAATGCAAAAACAACATTTAACATTATTTAAATTGTAAAGCAGTTTATACATCATGGAAGCATTTATTGTTTTGCCTTCAATTATGTTTTACGCAACCTGGCCTCACAGAATCACATTGCTTCACCTACATTATTGCACGTATCGCTAGCTTAAATTAGAGGTGCTACAACAAAGACTTTTATTCCCGTTCACGCAAATCACAAGTAAAACGGCAGATTAACAGTTCGTATTATGCAGGTCTCTGGAACGCTCAATTCTAATTGGTCGATGGCGCCATCTAGTGGTCTGATATTTCTGAGGCACAACCGTACATCTGGGAAATAAGACATACCAGACTGGTCATCTGCAGGGACGGATTATGACTTGCAAAGACACTGGGGCCAATTATCTCCAAGGGCCCCCCTCTACCCGAACGTAGTTGGGGGGGTGGGGGGTGGGGTTGGTGTTCGTTGTTCATGGCCAAAAGTTGTTGAGCGAAGGGTGGGGTGTTTGTTGTTCATGCCCAAAAGGGTTTTCAAGCAGGGGGCATCACCAAACTAGATCATGCAGCCTTAAAGCACAGGGCACCCCTGGGCAGTCAAGGGCCCCCTGGTAGTCAAGGGCCACTGGGTACTGGCCCAATTGGCCAGGTCGGGAATCCGTCCCCGGTCATCTGGGTGCAATCTCTACAAGTTAGATAATAAAATAATTGAAACTAAAATCAATGTTCCATGTCCATTCATTCATTTATTTATTTGGCAAGTAGTCATGTAATAAGCCAGATAATGAGCAGTTGGACAGCCATTATTTACAAAATAAACACCAAACAAAATCTGACTCAAAGGCAAATCTTGTTATTTGGTGAGTAGCCGGGTTATTAGCTTGCTAATGTACAATCAGCCACTTGTTATCACAAAATTAACCCTGACAGTGTGATCCCAATCCTTACATAAGCATGTGCTTTTGCCCCATTCCTCACAAAACACTATTTTATGACATCTAAAAACATTTACTCTAGAGCATGACTTGTAAGGTGGTACATTTTTATGTTTGCATTACATACACAACTGCATTGACAACCTTGATTGCAAGCGATCAAATTGCACGGTAACTCGACTGATAGAGCGTTGCACTTGAGATGCACTTGAGATGCATAGGAACAGCGAGTCGACGTGAGCTGAAAGTCTCATAGAAGCACCACGAAATGAGGTTGTTGCTTTTATCACGTTTGCTTTTTATGACTCAATTGGTTAGGTTTAGGTTGGAGGTTTAGGGTAGGGAGGTCAGTTTTGTTTATTTAAATCTCTTCAGAGCATAAAGCTTAAAAATATCCTCTGTTTAGGAGAACTTTTAACTTGCTTTTAGCGCCACACAGTGGACATTAAATCTAAGGGCTGCCGTAATACTCGCAAGGAAACATGTAATATCATTATGCAGAAATGTCACTACAGGTGTGTAAATTTCAAGAGATTAGGCTAGTATTACAGTAATTACAATCTAATTAGAATCATTAAAGTCAAATATCTAGAGATTTGGGGGAAAATGTGATTGATTGTTACATACAATTTCACAATCCAAAATGAATATAATTTATTTGTTTTCTTTTGAATTTAGGGTAAAATGTGCCATGGACATACTTTTGTGAGATTCACCCTCATAAACTGACTCAAAACATACATTTAGATGAATTTGCAGAGTGACCTTTGACCTGTTGTGCAATGAAAGCTTCAATCCACAGAGAATATTGACGCTGTGTAGTCTCTGACCTACTGACACACATCTTACACCCCCAGAACACCCATTTGCTCTTGAGACTTTACTGGAGACACTAATGCCACAGTACCAACTCCCCTAAATCACAGGAGGAAGTGTATTTGTGTCTCTTTCAACTCGCTTAATATTTACTGTCTACATACCGCCAGTCTGGATGAATGATTCAGCCTGACACACACACACACACACACACACACACACACACACACACACACACACACACACACACACACACACACAGTTTTCACTGTTGCCCAATGTCACTTAGCATTAGCTGCTAACATCTAGATGGCTTATGTAAACATCTCCCCAATCTTTGACTCTCCAACTGACTAGCAGTCAAAACATACTTCATCACTAGAGCTTAATCTTTTAAAGTCAACATGAACTTGCTCCAACGCTCAAATTACTTTTCTCCTTAGGTCACTTAAGTAGGAAATAATGGAAACAAATAGCCAAACAGCTACTTATTTATGCATTTGTTTAGGCTACTATTGGCCTGGAAGATAGACTTGAAGAATAACAGTTAGCATTTGGGATATGTTGAGAACGTTTTCTATAAAAGATGGTCTGGACAGGCCGGTTCTATTGGAATCACATGTAACGCCCACTTTTCCACCATCCAATCAATTCCTAGTGGATAACATCAAGTCCTGACCTACAGTTTTCTCATTGTATATTCTGTTAACTTCAAGACACGCCCTTTTTTCCATCATCCAATCAATTCCTAGTGGATAAAATCAAGCCCCACCCTACATTTTGCTCATTGATTATTCCATTAATTTCAAGACACGCCCACTTTTCATCATCCAATAAATTCCTAGTGGATAACATCAATCCCCACCCTACTTTATGCTCATTGAATATTCTGTTAATTTCAAGACACGCCCACTTTTCATCATCCAATAAATTCCTAGTGGATAAAATCAAGTCCCGCCCTACATTTTTCTCATTGAATATTCTATTAATTTCAAGACACGCCCACTTTTCATCATCCAATAAATTCCTAGTGGATAAAATCAAGTCCCGCCCTACATTTTTCTCATTGAATATTCTATTAATTTCAAGACACGCCCACTTTTCATCATCCAATAAATTCCTAGTGGATAAAATCAAGTCCCGCCCTACATTTTTCTCATTGAATATTCTATTAATTTCAAGACACGCCCACTTTTCATCATCCAATAAATTCCTATTGGATAAAATCAAGTCCCGCCCTACATTTTTCTCATTGAATATTCTATTAATTTCAAGACATGCCCACTTTTCACCATCCAATCATTTCCAATTTTGTATTTGATTTTTTATGCAAAGCTCACCATACAGCTAGTGAAGAAATGTGGTATGGAGACTCTTAAAATGGTGAAATATTAAATTATTACTCACAGATCTTCTTGTAACTGTAAACTTTATACCTTACACGCTTGATCGATTGCTTAGTCAATATTTCTGCTTTCCTCAGTGTCTTCTCCGCTATAAGACAATAATGATATTTCACAATTTCATGCCTAAAGTCTGCCCTTTAGTTTTGCCACTACTTGCTGGAAATTCCCAACTAATTATCAACCAAATCTGCTCTCATTACGGACCAAATCGACTCTCATTATCTTAGATTATATAGATTATGAATATACAGCTACTGATGCATAAATTATGTAAATATGCGGCTATGGATAGAATTGATTAATGAAAGGCACTAATCTGAGATAATGGACTGTCTGTCAGTGCGAGTTTAAAGTCGATCTGACCACAGTTCAAGTTGAATGTGAGACCAGCTGCCAAAACACAACCAGTCACTGTCCCAGTTCTCTCCGGCTGACTATATCACAGAAATATAGATTCATATATATATACATACAATGCATTTAAGCATAACTTAAAGCCCGTGAAAGCAAATACCATGATGTATAAATACTTTTTTAAATAATTTAAATAATCTATGATTTTTGGTTATTGTTATTATTATTTGCATTAATGAAAATTGGAGGCAAAATATGATTCATTGTCATAAAAAAAATATGTGACAGTGCCAAAATATTTATGGTCCTATAATAGGCATACATTGTTTTTAATGATCCTATATCTTTCTTTTGACGTTGGGGTGAAATATGACCTGGCACTCAAAACAAGTGTTTGCATTGAATTTCCAATGGATTCCAAATTTTATATGATCTTTAACTAAGAACAAGCATCAAAAGACAAACAGTCTGTTTGAACAAATAACATATACTGTCATGTCTTTATTGAAAATGTCTGAGGGCTTGCAGTACCCACACACGCACACAGACACACACACACACACATGCACATTCTTGTGAGTCATCTCACAGTGGGCGTCTAAAAGCTGTGTCGTCCCCCATCGCCAGTACTTGTTTTCTGCTTTTTCATATATTTATCTTCATTCCAATCATACTTAGTTTTTTTCCTAGGATGCTTTTTGTACATTATCTCCGTCCTTGTCTGAATTGGTAACCACATATTCTCCCTTCGTTCACCTGGCAACAGGCATCTCTCTAGGTGAGCACAGCTCCCCACCTCATCTTATTAACAACTGAAAAAGATTTCGTCATGACACCCCAGATTAACCCTTTCAAAGAGCGCACATCCCGCTTCCATTTCAATCTGAAAGGATCTCTAGCATGACAAACTCAAGGAAAGATGCATTGTTACTATAGCAATGGCAGGAAAATGAATAGATCATCGTCTTTTGTAGAACAGAGGCATGCAAGGAATTTCCATTCCCGAGCAATTACGCCAATGGCTCGGAAACACACCCGAGAGAGTGCATGCGACCTCTGCACCAAGAGAGAGCACTTTAACTCTTTCCCATAAATGGGGAAGCTCCTGTCTCATTATCAAATTGAGCAGAATATGACCACAGAGACGAGGTCGTATGATAACGCTTGTCTACCGTTCCAATGTACAGGCCTTTAACTAGCGGTTCTGAAGCCCATGCATTAAAAGTCCACCAGAGGAGTGAAAAAGGAGTGTTGAGTAGTAACTAGCCTAACTAAAAGTAGCGATGCTACTAAATGACAACATTTGAGTAGCGAGAAAGTAGCTCAAAACAGTGAAACTTTTTAATTGCTAAACAAACAGGAGTGGTGTGGTGTAGTGGGCTAAAGCCCATAACTGGTAATCAGAAGGTTGCTGGTTCGATCCCCACAGCCACCACCATTGTGTCCTTGAGCAAGGCACTTAACTCCAGGTTGCTCCGGGGGGATTGTCCCTGTAATAATTGCACCGTAAGTCGCTTTGGATAAAAGCGTCTGCCAAATGCATAAATGTAAATGTAAACACAAGTTATCCCTACTCTAAACCTTAAACCTAACCGATAATGTCTGAAAAAGCAAATGTGACATGAAAAACGCGAATGCTGAAGGAACTACATATTGTTTGGTGCTTCTAAGACACTCTTGGCTCACGTGTCGAATAAGCTCGTTATTGCAGGCGTTTATGTAATGCAATGCTAAAACGAAGTCATGGACTTTAGTAAGTGTTTAGATATCATAGGATAGCATTGCATAAGGAACAGAGCGAAAAGTACGTGCTCATGGACTGATTATCTGCCGTTAAGGGAATAAAAGTCAATGTTGTTGTAGTGCTTCATTCGACCAGGACTCCTGCCATACGTTCAACGATCCACGTAAAAATCGTTTTGCAAATATGTAGGTATAGTAACGTGATTCTATGAGGCACGAGTCACATGGACTACGTTTATAATATATTTTTGGGTCCTTTTTAATCTTTAAAGTGACTCTCTATCAACTGCCATTGTAATGAATTATTGTACCGATATATTCAGTAAAAAATATCCTTTCGGGTTCTGCATAAGTAAGAGAGTCATACGGGTTTGAAACTACATGGGGTGCTTTCTCTTCCTGTCTTCATCAGTCCTCTGGTTATTAGCTTGGACAGCAAGTTCACATGTCCGTCATTTCCTCCCTATCTGACCTCCGTGCAAGCAGCTTGCCACCCCACACTGACACTTGTCTTTGTGAGCACTGATACAGAGGTGATGTGGTCGAGCGCATCCCACCAGTGCAAAGAGTCACAGTGAGGGCATTGTTTCACGACTGGCATGTGATTGCAACAGTGACGCAAGTTTGCCACGTCTGTTTGTCCACCCATTGAGCAGATTGCTTCTGAAAATCTGGTTCACCCAAAAATAATTAAGTCATTATTTACCAACATGATTGCACATGTTGCAACCAAATGTTCCAGTACCCTGACATCGAATGTACATTTTCCTGTGGCGTGACTGATAGTGTTTTACGCAAGCAGACAAAGGTTTTTATCCCCTCGGAAACCAGAGAGTAATTGCATGCACATAATCAATGATGAGCGCGATTCAGAGGTTGAATTTTCGCTCTAAGATTAATTTTTTACTCAACTGACGGATAGTTTTAGAGTGTTGGGGTTTGCGTCAGGGCATATGGTAAATAAAATATGCATTCCTGACTGTTTTACACCATTTACAACTAAAACAACTCACTTTTGGCGCCACCCTGTGGACATTTCACATTATGTAAATGTTCCTATACGTTCCGTACAATTCCACCTTCGGCCACTAGGGGCTGTGCTTTGAATTTTGGTTAACAGGCCGATTTCAGATGAAGAACTTTCAACGTACTATTGCCGAAATCACTGTAAGATCACGCCTGTTTACTCACCCTCAAACACGTATGCTGCTACTGTTACTGAGGACCACAAAAAGAAAAACAGACTGCAATTTAAGACGTTATTTAAAAGAGAAAAAAAATCCCCTCCGCTGCAGAGATATTTGCGCTGTTTACAAGTCAGTATGGAATAGCAGCAGCAGTGCCCATTGTCCAGATATGCTGTCAAGGTTAGTGAAAGCTGAGATGGGGAGAGAGATAGAGAGGGCTGGAGAAAAAAAAAGAGAGATCACGAACACACCGCCCCCGCAAATTAGTGCTGTGGCATGGCCAGAGCTTCAGAAGTGTCCCTGCTGCACAAATGCTTGCACAGTTTGAAACAATGAACGCTCTGTGGACGGCTCTCGGCCGGTGCATTGTGTTCCATCTCTCTTGAGTTTCCCTATCTCAGCAGGCTTCACTCTCCTGTCCTCTGGGAGGAGGTTCTGCTCTCAGATGATCTCCAGGGGCTCCATGTGACGGGATCCAGTAGGCTGCTTGGACCTCGTCCATGGAGAGCCTGTGATAGACTCTGATACCCAGCATGAGGAGTTATTCGAGTGGGACGTGTCAAGTGGCCACTGACTCTATCTGATGAGCTGGTTAAAAATTGACCTTGAAGGTGCTATGCATTGTTTTGCAATAAAAGGTTAATGAAATAAGATGCAAGAGTGTGTGCATTTCAGTGATTGTTCAATGTTAAACTGTGCGCCTAAAATGTAGCTTATTGCTTTATATTTTGACTGACAGTAAGTTATTGATAATACCTATTTTTGTCCAAAATGCCCAACTCAAAACATTAGCAATAATAATAGTGATGCTTGCCTTGGGATAAAACACTTATAAGTAACATATTCGGCTCTATTTTTGTGAGTGTGCAAAGACCGTCCACAACGTCTTATTCAATGTATGTGAGAGCACTAATTCTAAGCGCAAGTGGGCGTGGGTGGGAGTGTCTGTGCTATCTGTGGGTTTATGCGTGCAAACTGGGGGTGTTTTGTACGTAAATGAAGTGCCGAAAAATACGAGATTTGTGTTAAACTATCTTTAGGTCATGGTTAATTTTTTTGTTTATATTTCAATTGTATTTGTTATTTAATTTGTATTGGTATTTTTCCACCTGTTGTCATAACAATGATTTTTAAATCAGTGCAAAAGGGGCCGGTGGAAGAAGTTGGACAGATTATAATGTATAAAATTGGACCATTAGTGCTTTGCACACACAAATTCTCCAAACCCACTTGCGCCTAGACTTAGCGCTTGCACGAAAATACCAAAACTTCCTTGCCGTGCCTAATGCATGTATGATTTAAGGCACAGCGCTAATGTGTCGTTCAGACCAAACACGTTCTTGCACAAAAAAAAGTGCATATCCAGATGCAAATTCTTTACGTTTTAAACACGTGAGATGCTGAAACAACAGCGAGATGCAGCGCAATGGTCAAAGACATCCGTCTAGCACATTTTTACATAGAAAGACAACTGAAAAACAGTGTAGACGGACAGAAAAACACATTCGGTGTGATTTCAGTCAGAATTAAATGTTTTACTTATAATAATAATATTCACAACAGTGAATGGTGTTCAAAAACAGAGCTGGCATGTTCATAATGTTGCATTCTTGTAATTGCAAATGCTAAAATATGAAAATCTGAACGCAGTCTTTAAAGATGAACAGTGTAATATCTGCGCCACCGAACAGAATTGCTTTTGATCGAACAAACAGATAATCCCGCCCCCAACTCACAAATATCGGTTGAGTCAATGTTGTTATATCTGGATGGGCTGGATGGGTCGCTCCAAACAAACGGAGGAATTGTTTAGCGCCACAGCGCCACAGTGTTACAGTTTTCAAGACAATGAACCTACAAATGGCTTGTTTATAATTGTGTCTGTATGTTACAGTGGGACAAGAGAAAATATTTAGGTTACACACTTCAGCTTTAAGAGAGCTGATGCACTTTTTTGTACAATTATGAAAATTTTAAATGATAAAAATTAGTTTAAAATGGCACGGCAACCTCTCTCTCTCTCTCTCTCTCTCTCACACACACACACACACACACACACACACACACATGTTGTGTTTCCATGTTTTATGGGGACATTCCATAGACATAATGGTTTTTATACTGTACAAACTTTATATTCTATCCCCTAAACCTAACCCTACCCCTAAACCTAACCCTCACAGAAAACTTTCTGCATTTTTACATTTTCAAAAAACATAATTTAGTATGATTTATAAGCTGTTTTCCTCATGGGGACCGACAAAATGTCCCCACAAGGTCAAAAATGTCGGGTTTTACTATCCTTATGGGGACATTTGGTCCCCACAAAGTGATAAATACACGCTCACACACACACACACACACACACACACACACACACACACACACACACACACACACACACACACACACATATACTGTGCATGAGCATACACTCACAGATGTGTTTACAGCATCAAGGCAACATCACCCCTGGGGCGGTTTTCTTGGAAGAGGCTTAATACCATGGAGGGCGGTGGAGGAAGTGTGTGTGTGAGTGAGTGTGTGTGTGTTAGAGCGAACATGTGTGTTTTGCGAGTTAACGGCAGCAGGCTAATTCCTCACAGGGGGCTTTAGATGCAGTCTTCATTACAACCTGCTAGCCTAAAGACTGATGCACTCCTGCTCTGCTCATCGGATAGTAGGTCAGAGCGTCTGAGAGAGAATCCTCATAAAAAATGGATAACCACAATTTTTCTCCAGCCTGTGCAATATTCTACTGCGCTCTGTACAGAGAAACCTGAAACAGCACCAAACATATCTCAATCTCAAGTGGCACGTAAGTTTAGGGGTCGGGGTAGGTTTAGATTAGGGTAAGGCTTGGGTTAGGGGTAAGGTAAACAGTGTTGTAATACAGATTTAATTTAATGCAGGTACTTAATCGAAATACAATGCAATAACATGTACAGTGGCTAGAATAAGTATGTGAACCCTTTAGAATGAGCTAGTTTTCTGTATTAATTGATCATAAAATGTGATCTGATCTTAATCAAAATCACAAGTATAGACTAACACAATGTGCTTAAGCTAACAACACAGTTATCTGTAAGAGCTTAGATATTCATCTGTCCACAGTTAGATAAATGGTCTGTAAATGGAGATGATTTAGTACTATAGGTACTCTCTCTAGAAGTGGCCGTCCAGCCAAGATGACTCAATGGGCACACTGCAGAATGCTCAATGAGATCAAAAATAACCCTAGAGTGACAGATAAAGACTTGAAGGAATCACTGGAACTGATTAACATCTCTGTTCATGAGTCTATTATATGGAAAACATTAATCAGACATGGTGTCCATGGCAGGACACCACGAAAGAAGCCGCTGCTTTCCAACAAAAACATTGTTGCATGCCTGAAGTTTGCCAAAGACCATCTTGACACTCCACAATGCAACTGGGAAAATGTTTTGTGGACTGATGAAACTAAAGTTGAATTGTTTGGAAAGAACACACAGCACTATGTATGGTGTAAAAAGGGCACTGCATACTATGAAAGCATCACCCCAACGGTGAAGTACGGTGGACTGAGCATCATGATGTGGGGCTGCTTTACAGCTTCGGGACTTGGAGCGCTTGGCATCATCGAGGGAAAAATGAATGAGTTTTTCCAAGATATCCTACAGGATAATGTCAGGGTGGCAGTGCACCAGCTGAAGCTCACTAGAAGTTGGATGATGCAGCAGGACAATGACCCTAAACATCGATGTAAATCCACTACAGAATGGCTTCAAAAAAAGAAAATCCACCTTTTGGAGTGTCCCAATCAGAGCCCAGTCCTGAACCCAATAGAGATGCCGTGGAATGACCTCAAGAGAGCCATTCACACCAGACATCCATGAATTTGGCTGAGCTGAAGCACTTCTGTAAGGAAGAATGGTCCAAAATTTCTTCTGAACGTTGTAAAGGTCAAATCGGCAGCTAACTTGGTTGAGTTTATTGCTGCCAAAGTAGGATTATTAAATTATTTATATTCAGGGGTTCACTTTCTTTTTCCACAGCACTGTGAATGTTTAATGGGATGTGTTTGATAAAGACATGAAAGATTATAATTGTTTGTGTGTTGTTAACTTAAGCACATTGTGTTTGTCTTTACGTGTGACTTTAATGAAGATGAGATGGGATTTAATGACCAATTAATGCAGAAAACCAGCTTATTCAAAAGGGTTCACATACTTTTTTTTTAACCACTGTATGTACATTATAAGTACATTTTATCAAATGCTAAAGTGGGTCCACATTTTTATAAATTTAACAATTTGGTTTCAAACTAGCAAGTCCCAATGCATATGTTGTATATATATATATATATATATATATATATATATATATATATATATATATATATATATTACAATATTTAAATATTTATTCAACACGTTTAAAATGTTATTTTATATATTAAACATATATGTTTATATAATTTATATATTTTTTCAATATTTTATATATATATAAAAAGCCAAAATCCGAGTTACAGTGAGTCACTTACAATGGATGTCAATGGGGGCCAATCTGTAAACATTAAAATACTCAATATTTCAAAAGTATAGCCACAAGACGTAAACAATATGTGTGTTAACATGATTTTAGTGTGATAAAATAACATACTAACCGCATCTTTGTAAAGCAATATACAATTGAACAACTCCTTTGCCATGATTATGTATGGTTAACAAACCCTAAAACACTAAAACGACTGTAAAAATGATGATTTAAACAAATTTACAGCTCAAATAATACACTAGTTTTAACATTAAAAAAACTTCACATTTCTGCCTTTAAACCCTCCAAAAATTGGCCACATTCACTTCTATTGTGTCTCACTGTAACTTCCATTTTTGCTTCTTTTAAAGGAAAGGACGGACGAGTCCAAATGATATTTTGTGGTAATCAACATTATGGTGCAAATGCTGTCGATTGAGCTCAACTTGTACCGAACCCAGACTATTTCTTTAAACTGTGTCTGCACATGTCCCAAAATCAGGTAGCAGCCTTAAACAAATGTAAGAGCTGATATAATAGTTAGTTTGACCTCATGAGGTTGTCCATCAACATGTTTTGAAGGTTATGCTCTTCCACATCCACCTGTTGAAAAAGACAAAAACAACATTATTTTTTTAAGAGTTTCAGGCTCTACTTGGTACACTAGTGCCATGAATCATGCCCGAAGTGGAATTCTACCATCCGCAATTACAACATTCCATGAAAAAGCAGGAAACAGAAAAGAAAAGAGGGTGAAAATGAAATCGGATCTCTATAGATTGAAGACCCAAGAGATTTTAAATGCACATGTGCTGAGGTGAAGCTTATTCAAGAGCTCTTCTTTGCAACATCGCAAACACAGAGTGACATGATCGGGTTCATTATATCACAAAGCATCACAAAAATATGAACAAGGTGATTATTTGAAAAGAGATTCTGAAACACAATGGAAACTAAATTTAGAGGCTTGATAAACCAGTGTGGCATTACGCCCTCCTTGTTCAAAGGTTGTCTTGGAAACAGCAGCATTAAAAGGAAAGATAACTTCTATGCCATGGAAAAGTTGGGTGTAATGTTAACGCTTTTAGACTTTCTGGATATATAATGACAGTTTGTAGTGACCACGGCTGACAAGCTCCAATAAGGACAAAATAAATACTCTGTATGGAAACTAACACTAACAAAGAGAATAAAACCCCTGTATCTCTGTCATTCTCATGCTCATGATCACCGAAACAGACACCTCTCTCACATAGCGCCGTGGCAATGCCATTCGTTTTCAATCAGCTCCCGTATCTGAGGGTATTTTCTGCAGCAGTGGGCTGAGAAATTGTCAAACATCCATGTCATTTAAAGAGCTGGATTACGGTACAACAACCCCACAAAGCCACACCGATGAGTCAAAAGACAAGGACCATATATGCTCCACGTGCACAGCCCAATATCAAACACAATCAATATCTCATTGGGATCTTAATGTGGCATGGCTGCATGTGTAAAGCAAGCCTTCCAAGCTGTATTACAGATTACTGAGTTAAGAACAAGCACAAGCTAATATGAGGTCTGGATTTGAGCATGCATTAATGCTGTTCTTTACAGGCGGCCCTTAAAAATATTCACAATCTTTCTTAACCGAAATACAAGTTACCATACTTGGACTGCAACACTTAAAACCGCAGTAAATCTGTGTCCAAATCACCACACTTGTGCTGCAGATTGTCCAAATGACCACAATTGTATTATAGTAAATAAACTGCAACAATACTGTGTCAAAGATACCACATTTGCATTACACACATTTCATTAGTTTCATACAGCTGTGGTGCACCTGTGCCCAGAAAACGCGGCCTGTCTGGTGGCATCGTAGGCGTTCGCCGTCAGGGACGACATCGTCCAACAGGCCTTGGAGTGGAGTGGCGATCCCCGGCACAGGTGCACCGCAACTGCTTTGTCCACCTGGGGGACCTTGGTGTATATGTGGGCGGCCCCGCCGTCAAGGGTAGTGAGAGCGGACAAGCTAGGTGGTCAGTAAAAGGTGCCCTCCACGACTTCGTCAGCTCATCATGCACTTCTGGGAAGAAAGAGACCGGAGGAAAGAGACCGGCTGTGAGCGGCACCCTGACCCGAGGAACCAATCATCTAGCCATGAGGGCGGAGGGTTCCAGTCCAGCCCCACACTCACGGTGGCCCGGGCAAGCATATCAGCCATCTGCGCGTCGGTCTCAGACTGGGCACACCTGAACGTGGCAGCCCAGTCGAGTCCTCCGCGTCAGACGCCGCGACACTCTCCGATGCAGTGGCGACATCATCATCCAGCTCGAGGTGTCTGAAGGAGACATCAGACTGGCCGTGGGGCGAGTCGGTCTCACATCATACCCAGACAGGAGAAAACAAGCAGGTGGTTCGTGGGGATTTACCGATTTACCAAAATCGCCTCCATCGCCAGCCGCATCATCCTCAATCCCGTGGGACGTAGAGGCGAGTGGAACAGTAGTGGGAACGCCAGCTTGCTGAACACACAACCGCTCCGAAGAAAAAATCGGACTAAACAGATGCATAATTCCCTCCTTTTATACCCGTATGTCCAGGGGCGGTACATGTAAATTCTGTTTGCCTATTCTCATTGGCCTTTTCTCAAAGTTCAGAGGCAACCAAGGCCCTCAAGAGAGACCCCTAGTGTCACTACATCGACACAACGTCGAGTGACAGAAGGGGAACTGCAGATATACTCCATTAATACTACTAGTTTATAAACTACAGTGATACTGCGTCCAAATAATCGGACATGTACTATAGTAAAAATCAGCAATTTTTACTACTTAAATCAGTAATACTGTCTCTATGACCACATTTGTTCTGCCTTACTGTAAACCACAGTTCTACTGTTTCAAAATTGCCATTTTCTTCTTTAGTTTTCTAATGTTATCTTAGCAATACTACAATCACACTGCAGTTTACTGCTGTTCAGTTTCTGTAAGAAACAGAAAGAGCATTTGGCTGCGACAGCTCTGTATAGTCGGGTCTCAGAATGGTATTGTACCATTACCAAGGTAACTGGTGTTTGGCGTTGCCACAGTGATGGGGAGAGAGGGTGGCCGACACAGTCACTGGTGGGTAATTGCTGTGAATGATTGCTGTAGACTGCCTGCTGTAATTAGAGTCCAACTGCAAAAACAGCAGGCTAAATATGTGTCTGATTTGCTGGTACTAAAAAGGAGATTTTAGCTTTTTACTGCAACCAGTTTAAGGCAAGTATCACTACTGCTCACTCTAGCATCATGGCAGTGAATGCACAGACACAAAGCAGTGTCAAAATATTTTTATGCAATCAACATTTTAAATGGTAATATACAAAGTCCTCCAAGGCAATAGTCCGTCAATCATGGTAGGCCCCGCCCACGGCACCTAAAGTCATGGTGACACCAACTGCTCATTAGGGCCGCTCAATTAAATAGAGAGCAGCAGGTGTTTCCTCAGGAGCCAACCGGAATCTGATTAGCCCAACCTCTCCCAGGAAAGAGACTACCAGCCATATCCGACAGAGAGAAACGACATCACACAAGCCTTAATCCTCACATACTCCACGGGACGCAGAATCCTGGAAGATCAAAAGATAAACTGGCACCTGCTTCACAAACAACAGCGACACACCTCAAGAGCCAGAGCCCAGAATAGCTAGAAGGGTATGATGAACTTCACATAGTCAAGTAACAGATGTCGGAAAAATCTAGGGAATTTAAATTGGTTTATATTGAAGCCTCCATTGAGTAATTTTGCTTGAGCCTGTGACAAAAAATATTATTCACTGATTGTGTAGAATTTGGTAAGGGATTAATAACTCAATGGGAATGGAAAAAGATTCACAATGGAGTAACTACGCAAGCTCAATTTCATGTATCGTTACATTCAGAAATGTGTTCACGATTCGTAACTTAATGAAAGTACGCAAGCAACATTTTGCGAAGGAACACAAAACTTATTGTGAGGGAACGCGAAACTTATTGCGAGGGAACGCAAAACTTATTGCGAGGGAACAGGAAACTTATTGAGAGGGAACAGGAAACGTATTGCGAGGGAACTCGAAACTTATTGCGAGGGAACAGGAAACTTATTGCGATGGAACTCGCAATAAGTTGGGGGCAGTGGTGGCTCAGTGGTTGAGGCTCAGGGTTACTGACCAGAAGGTCGGGGGTTCAAGCCCCAGCACCACCAAAATGCCGCTGTTGAGCCCTTGAGCAAGGCACTTAACTCCAGGTTGCTCCGGGGGGATTGTCCCTGTAATAAGTGCACTGTAAGTCGCTTTGGATAAAAGCGTCTGCCAAATGCATACATGTAAATGTAACTCGAATGGAACTGGAAACTTATTGCGATGGAACTCGAAAGTTATTGCGAGGGAACTCGAAACTTATTGCGAGGGAACATGAAACTTATTGCGATGGAACTTGAAACTTATTGCAATGGAACTCGAAACTTATTGCAATGGAACTTGAAACTTATTGCGAGGGAACTTGAAACTAATTGCGAGGGAACATGAAACTTATTGCGATGGAACTCGAAACTTATTGCGAGGGAACTCGAAACTTATTGCGAGGGAACATGAAACTTATTGCGATGGAACTCGAAACTTATTGCAATGGAACTTGAAACTTATTGCGAGGGAACTTGAAACTTATTGCGATGGAACATGAAACTTATTGCGATGGAACTCGAAACTTATTGCGATGGAACTGGAAACTTATTGCGAGGGAACATGCAACTTATTGCGATGGAACTTGAAACTTATTGCGAGGGAACTTGAAACTTATTGCGATGGAACTTGAAACTTATTGCGAGGGAACATGAAACTTATTGCGATGGAACTGGAAACTTATTGCGATGGAACTTGAAACTTATTGCGAGGGAACATGCAACTTATTGCGATGGAACTCGAAACTTATTGCGATGGAACTTGAAACTTATTGCGAGGGAACATGCAACTTATTGCGATGGAACTCGAAACTTATTGCGATGGAACTCGAAACTTATTGCGATGGAACTCGAAACTTATTGCGATGGAACTTGAAACTTATTGCGAGGGAACATGCAACTTATTGCGATGGAACTGGAAACTTATTGCGATGGAACTCGAAACTTATTGCGATGGAACTGGAAACTTATTGCGATGGAACTCGAAACTTATTGCGATGGAACTCGAAACTTATTGCGATGGAACTTGAAACTTATTGCGATGGAACTTGAAACTTATTGCGAGGGAACATGCAACTTATTGCAGTGTGTTCCAGCCGCATCGGTGGAAAATTCACTCAGGTGAACCATTAACAGAACCGAAAGTCGTGAAGATCATCAGATTCCGGTATTTTGTAAAGAATGGAACGGTTCAGAACAAGAACCAGTTCTCGGTTCCCAACCCTATCTGCTGCAAACTCTGTTTACTGTATCGTAATATCATAGTTTTCCAAAATATGCAATACTACAGAGCGTTTCAGTCGTGAAAAACACTGTTCCAGTGTGGATGAGAGGCGTAAACATAGCAAAATCAATATGCGTTCAACTGAGAACATGTAAGTGTGCATGGATGTGAATTTAGTTCCCAAGTTGATATTTATAGCCAGATAATCAGTTTAATCGTACTGACATTTAAAAGTACCTCTATCAGTCAAACACGAGAGCGAATGCATGACCATACGTCCTCATTTTCCTGGACATGTCCTCTTTTTTGGACCTTAAAAAAGCATCCGGACAGGATTTCTAAATTTGCAAAAATGTCTGGGATTCAGCTTTAGTTGCATTATGATGTGCATCTGGTCTAATACTTCATTGGGTGCATACTTGCATTGCTTAAACACCTCTTTGTAAGTCCCGCCTTCTCGCACACCAATTGGTCGATAATAAAAGGCTTGTAGCAACTATTGGCCAAATTCCTGCCTGTCAATCTCTCCGCGAACGTGCAAAGCGCTGTTGTGTTCAGCATCAAAAAGATGCTCGACAGTAGCAGCAAATGGCAGCTGAGTGGAAACAATGCCCAAATGAACGTGCAAATTTACAGATGATTCGCACAAAAATATTCCCATGCTTTCATCCAGGTCGAGATCCGTGGGAAGCAGAATGTATGACATGTAAAGCTGGCACATATGTGTCAGTTGCTAAGAAAGGTGCAAGTCATTTAGAAGCACAAATTAGCTCTGCCAAGCATAAAGGGTCAGCAAAAAAGTATATATATATATTTTTATATATATTTATGTTATGTTAATAGAGTGTCTTTTTCACTGTATTAAAGTTTGCATTCATATTAACACTGTTTTTCAATTAATTCTCATACTAAAATGGACAAAAGAACAAATGTTTTCCCCTCTGCTTTCTCCAGCAATAGGAGAACAGTGACAGATCTCCATGAGGCTGAATTGTGCCAAAAAACATGGCTAGAAGTCAACTGCCCTGGGCCACACTAACAAGAACTGAGAAACATTAATCAGGAATAGCTGACGTGTTGAAAACGCCCATGGCTTTATCCTCAAACACAAGGAGGAATTGACTTGAAATAAACGAATGCTACATTCCCACTTCTGAAGTCGTAAATACAAGCACATCACATTCAAGTGCTTTGATGTCGGAAACATGGAGGACGCCAAGTTCAATTATGCATATTTCTTGAGGAACTCTTATTTTGACATCGTAATGCATGCTAGCCAAGTGGCTGACGACGATGGAATTATTGCCATTTTCTTTGAGTAAAAAAGTAAAATATGCATCAAAAAGTTCCTGATATATGTAAATACGTATATCTGACTCAAATGACAAGTAATAATATGGTAGATGCCAATCAAAAAATCAAGTTTCCCAGCTATAATTACAACTTGAGGGGCGTTCGTGAGCATCACGTGAAGGCATTACCATCAGCCAAGATCCTCCTTAACCTAGATGAGCCACTGAGGAGGAGAATGGCTCGTGAAGGATGAATGTTGCATTATATATTCGACTTTGTTCCAGTGAAAACTGTGAAGGAGACAAACTCTTATATTCTGACAGCTCAGCACTCATTCAAGCATCCCAGCACTGAAACAGAAATAAAGGCAACCATAAAAACATCTGCTCAAACCAAACAAAATTCAGGATTAGTATTCAAAATTGTAAGTCTTGAAAAATGACAATTATTATCGTCCCTACTGATCTAAATGAATCAGGCAATGTCAATACATATAAATCATATTTGGGTGAATCTCTTAAACAAAAAAAAAATGGGGTCATTTTCACCCCCAAGAAAAAATTTAAATCAATAAATAATAATATATTATAATTTGCATGATGCATATTTTATGAGCAATAAGATTTCTGCCATTGTAAAACTATTAATCACAACACAAAAAAATCACAAGGGTCCTAAAATAAGCTTAATTTACTAAATGCAGGAAATATATTATAACTTTTTTTCTTTAAATTTTGTGGTCAAATAAGACATTTAGGAAATGTCTTGACAGTTTTCTGATACCCGTCTGCCCTTCGATAATATATATATATATATTTGAAACTTTAAGACCAAAAAGAAACAGTGTTCATAATGTCTTTATTTGTGAACATTTCTCACAAACTACTTGCAAGTTTCTTTGACACCTTCACAGACTTTGTGGAGGTTTCGACTCATTGGACCAGATCCTGTTTGAGCCCTTATAAATAAACATGGAAGATCTGTCTCCCTCCTCCACAGCACTTGTATGCCAGCACCCACACATCCTAGAAATTTGTGAAATATTCATTCCCAGCGTTTCTTTCACTTCAACAATTATTCGTTTGTGCTTTTAAATTATGCATTTCTCTCACCGTGACACTGGACGGTTGTGTTTCAGTTCTTTAAAACTGGCTTTCAACAAGCCATTAAAATGCACGAATGAACGCTGTTCAGCGGTGGAAAGGTGGGTTATAAAATATGGTTTCCAACCTGATTTTCACAATTAAAGGAATAGTTCTCCCAAAATGAAAATTCTGTCATTATTTACTTGATGTATCCCTGTATGCTGTTATGTTTGTTCTGTGAAACACAAAAAAGGAGATATTCTGTAGAATCTTCAGGCACCTCGATGTTCAATGTGACTGTCAGGCTCCGAAAAGTGCAAAACGCATCATACGACTATATTCTTATATTCAGAGTCTTCTAAAGCCATACTATAGATGGAGGAACAGAAAAAAAAATTGGACAAAAGTTTTATTTGGTGTCTTTAACTATTATGTACTTAGGCATGTAATACAATGGACTTATTATTTATGATTTGAAATAAAGTGCACGTAACTGTCACGTAACTAACACTTTTTAATGGGTAAAATGGGTGGAGTAGTGGTGGTGGTGGCGTAGTGGGCTAAAGCACATAACTGGTCATCAGAAGGTTGCTGGTTTGATCCCCACAGCCACCACCATTGTGTCCTTGAGTAAGGCACTTAACTCCAGGTTGCTCCGGGGGGATTGTCTCTGTAATAAGTGCACTGTAAGTCACTTTGGATAAAAGCATCTGCCAAATGCATGAATGTAAATAGAAAAGAAAGGACAAGGTACGTTCATCAACATGTGCACGCCAAGGCCAGTTGTGGTCTTAAGCCAGTGTATAACTGCACTACAATCACACTGTGTACAATCGTACTGGGGATATTACTGCTGTGTTGATAACCGGTCACGTTCATTTGGAGCATGCCACGCATGTGCAGCTAATCAGACCGGGAGTGACATTAAGACAAGCACTATTCATTCTTTTATCTTCCTTATTCATCCTTTGGTGGATTTACCACTCATCTAACTTTAGCATTTCAATATTTTTTGCACAAACCACCTAAACCTAATCGAACCCCTAACCCTACCCCTAAACATACCCCTACCTCAACCACAGTAGAAGCAAATGTTGAATTTGTGACAATTTTGCGGACCAATATGTAGTTACGCAATAAATCAATTATATTGTATGTATTTTAATGTTATTACATAGTAGTTAAAGACACCTAATGAAAAGTGGAACCAAAAATGGAATAATAATAATAATATAATAATAACCCTCCTCAGAAGCTCTGAAATCTAATTTGGGTTCTTGTCAAGAAAAATGGTGTGTTGACACGTTGCACTTTTGACATCATTGACCCACAAAGGCATTAGTTCTCATGTGTTTCGCAACCAAACTAAATAGATCACACTGTGGCTCATGTGGTAGAGCGGGTCGGCTGCTAATCTCAGGGTTGGCGTTTGATTCCCGGCCCACATGACTCCACATGCCGAAGTGTCCTTGGGCAAGACACTGAACCCCAAGTTGCTCCCAATGGCAGGTTAGCGCCTTGCATGGCAGCTCTGCCGCCATTGGTGTATGAGTGTAAGTGTGTGTGTGTGTGTGAATGGGTGAATGAGCCACAGCGTAAAGTGCTTTGAACACCGCTAAGGTTAAAAAGGTGCTATATAAGTGCAGACCATTTACCAATTACAAAGCTATCATATATCTACTGAAGACTCTGAATATAGCGCACAAGCCATATGGACTACTTTTATGGTGTTTATAGTCCTTTTGGAGCTTGACAGATGTTGTCAAAATACCAAAAAAGGGACTATAATGTCTAAGAGAATGATTTTTGGGTGAACTATTACTATTAAGTCAACAAAAACACTGGCATAAACAGAATACAGAAGAGAATCCTCATAAAAATAAGTATAAGGTTTGTGATTCTGTATAAGATCAGCACATCCTGTCTTGACAGTGACGGGAAGAGAATAGCTCTGTTTCCGCCAGAATAAGTGTGCAGTGCACTCATCCCAGTGTAACCTCCATGCTCGATGGACAGCACACATTATTATGAAGACTCACTATCTCTGACAGAAGGCTGCAGAGTGCAGACTCCTCACCAGCCTTACAAAGTCTATGCGCAAGTCAGTTATTCTTGGCTTTTTCTCAAAACTAACCTCATTAAATTGACAAAACACACATGTTTCTCTTTGAATTGGCCTGGAATAAAGCCATAAGGAGCCCGGGAAGAAAATAGCATTATCACTCACCAGCTGTAGACCTTGCTGAAAACTTGCTTGACCCCTGCTGATATTATTGGATGAATCTGAAAGGAGACCTTCAGTAATAGGGTTATACAATAAGCAATGGCTGGACTGACAGAGCCACTGTAATGATAGACTTCATGATGTTCCTGGACAATTACTTCTGAAATATGGCAGATCAATCATCAACCACGGACGGGCCGTGATGATATACCACCAGTTCATCTAATGAGAATACAAAGAAGACAAGAATCTGACAAAGAACAAAGCCCACCTCTAGAGTCGACCTCTACTGCGTTCCCCTCGCAGTATTTTTGCGTTCCCTCGCAGTAGTTTTGCGTTCCCCTCGCAATAGTTTTGCGCTCCCCTCGTAATAGTCTTGCGTTCCCTCGCAGTATTTTTGCGTTCCCTCGCAGTAGTTTTGCGCTCCCCTCGTAATAGTCTTGCGTTCCCTCGCAGTATTTTTGCGTTCCCTCGCAGTAGTTTTACGTTCCCCTCGTAATAGTTTTGCGTTCCCTCGCAGTACTTTTGTGTTCCCTCGCAGTAGTTTCGCGTTCCTCTCGCATTAGTTTTGCATTCCCCTCGCAGTAGTTTTGCGTTCCCCTCGTAATAGTCTTGCGTTCCCTCACAGTATTTTTGCGTTCCCTCGCAGTAGTTTTGCGTTCCCCTCGCAGTAGTTTTAAGTTCCCCTCGCAATAGTTTTGTGTTCCCCTCGCAGTAGTTTTGCGTTCCCTCGCAATAGTTTTGCATTCCCCTCGCAATAAGGTTTGCGTTCCCTCGCAATACGTTTTGCGTTCCCTCGCAGTATTTTTGCGTTCCCTCGCAGTAGTTTTGCGTTCCCTCGTAATAGATTTGCGTTCCCTTCGCAATAGTTTTGCATTCCCTCGTAATAGATTTGCGTTCCCTTCGCAATAGTTTTGCATTCCCTCGTAATAGATTTGCGTTCCCCCCGCAATAAGGTTTGCGTTCCCTTGCAGTAGTTTTGCGTTCCCCTCGCAATACGTTTTGTGTTCCCCTCGCAGTAGTTTTAAGTTCCCCTCGCAATAGTTTTGTGTTCCCTCGCAGTAGTTTTGCGTTCCCCTCGCAGTAGTTTTGCGTTCCCTCGTAATAGATTTGCGTTCCCTTCGCAATAGTTTTGCATTCCCTCGTAATAGATTTGCGTTCCCCTCGCAATAAGGTTTGCGTTCCCTCGCAATGCATTTTGCGTTCCCTCGCAGTATTTTTGCGTTCCCTCGCAGTAGTTTTGCGTTCCCTCGTAATAGATTTGCGTTCCCTTCGCAATAGTTTTGCATTCCCTCCGAATAGATTTGCGTTCCCCTCGCAATAAGGTTTGCGTTCCCTTGCAGTAGTTTTGCGTTCCCCTCGCAATACGTTTTGTGTTCCCCTCGCAGTAGTTTTAAGTTCCCCTCGCAATTGTTTTGTGTTCCGCTCGCAGTAGTTTTGCGTTCCCCTCACAGTAGTTTTGCGTACCCTCGCAATAGTTTTGCGTACCCTCCCAATAGTTTTGCTTTCCCCTCGCAATAAGGTTTGCGTTCCCTCGCAGTAGTTTTGCGTTCCCCTCGCAATACGTTTTGTGTTCCCCTCGCAGTAGTTTTAAGTTCCCCTTGCAATAGTTTTGTGTTCCCCTCGCAGTAGTTTTGCGTTCCCCTCGCAGTAGTTTTGCGTACCCTCGCAATAGTTTTGCATTCCCCTCGCAATAAGGTTTGCGTTCCCTCACAATAGTTTTGCGTACCCTCCCAATAGTTTTGCTTTCCCCTCGCAATAAGGTTTGCGTTCCCTCGCGGTAGTTTTGCGTTCCCCTCGCAATAGTTTTGTGTTCCCCTCACACTAGTTTTTCGATCCCTCGCAATAGTTTTGTGTTCCCTCTCAATAGTTTTGCTTTCCCCTCGCAATAAGGTTTGCATTCCCTCACAGTAGTTTTGTGTTCCCTCGCAGTAGTTTTGCGTTCTCTCGCAATAGTTTTGTGTTCCCTCTCAATAGTTTTGCTTTCCCCTCGCAATAAGTTTTGCGTTCCCTCGCAGTAGTTTTGCGTTCCCTCTCAATAGTTTTGTGTTCCCTCTCAATAGTTTTGCGTTCCCTCGCAGTAGTTTTGTGTTCCCTCGCAATAGTTTTGCGTTCCCTCTCAATAGTTTTGTGTTCCCTCTCAATAGTTTTGCGTTCCCTCGCAGTAGTTTTGTGTTCCCTCGCAATAGTTTTGCGTTCCCTCGCAGTAGTTTTGCGTTCCCTCTCAATAGTTTTGTGTTCCCTCTCAATAGTTTTGCATTCCCTCGCAGTAGTTTTGTGTTCCCTCGCAATAGTTTTGTGTTCCCTCTCAATAGTTTTGTGTTCCCTCTCAATAGTTTTGCTTTCCCCTCGCAATAAGTTTTGCGTTCCCTCGCAGTAGTTTTGCGTTCCCTCTCAATAGTTTTGTGTTCCCTCTCAATAGTTTTGCGTTCCCTCTCAATAGTTTTGTGTTCCCTCTCAGTAGTTTTGCGTTCCCTCTCAATAGTTTTGTGTTCCCTCTCAATAGTTTTGTGTACCCTCTCAAAAGTTTTGCATTCCCTCTCAATAGTTTTGCATTCCCTCGCAGTAGTTTTGCGTTCCCTCTCAATAATTTTGTGTTCCCTCGCAATAGATTTGCGTTCCCTCTCAATAGTTTTGCATTCCCTCGCAGTAGTTTTGTGTTCCCTCGCAATAGTTTTGTGTTCCCTCTCAATAGTTTTGCATTCCCTCTCAATAGTTTTGCATTCCCTCGCAGTAGTTTTGCGTTCCCTCGCAATAGTTTTGTGTTCCCTCTCAATAGTTTTGCGTTCCCTCTCAATAGTTTTGCATTCCCTCGCAGTAGTTTTGTGTTCCCTCGCAATAGTTTTGTGTTCCCTCTCAATAGTTTTGTGTTCCCTCTCAATAGTTTTGCTTTCCCCTCGCAATAAGTTTTGCGTTCCCTCGCAGTAGTTTTGCGTTCCCTCTCAATAGTTTTGTGTTCCCTCTCAATAGTTTTGTGTTCCCTCTCAATAGTTTTGCTTTCCCCTCGCAATAAGTTTTGCGTTCCCTCTCAGTAGTTTTGCATTCCCTCGCAGTAGTTTTGCGTTCCCTCTCAATAGTTTTGTGTTCCCTCGCAATAGATTTGCGTTCCCTCTCAATAGTTTTGCATTCCCTCGCAGTAGTTTTGTGTTCCCTCTCAATAGTTTTGTGTTCCCTCTCAATAGTTTTGCATTCCCTCTAAATAGTTTTGTGTTCCCTCTCAGTAGTTTTGTGTTCCCTCTTAATAGTTTTGTGTTCCCTCTCAAAAGTTTTGCGTTCCCTCTCAATAGTTTTGCATTCCCTCGCAGTAGTTTTGCGTTCCCTCTCAATAGTTTTGTGTTCCCTCTCAATAGTTTTGTGTTCCCTCGCAGTAGTTTTGCGTTCCCTCTCAATAGTTTTGTGTTCCCTCTCAATAGTTTTGTGTTCCCTCTCAATAGTTTTGTGTTCCCTCGCAATAGATTTGCGTTCCCTCTCAATAGTTTTGCGTTCCCTCGCAGTAGTTTTGTGTTCCCTCGCAATAGTTTTGTGTTCCCTCTCAATAGTTTTGCGTTCCCTCTCAATAGTTTTGCGTTCCCTCTCAATAGTTTTGCATTCCCTCGCAGTAGTTTTGCGTTCCCTCGCAATAGTTTTGTGTTCCCTCTCAATAGTTTTGCGTTCCCTCTCAATAGTTTTGCATTCCCTCGCAGTAGTTTTGTGTTCCCTCGCAATAGTTTTGTGTTCCCTCTCAATAGTTTTGTGTTCCCTCCCAATAGATTTGCTTTCCCTCGCAATTGTTTTGCATTCCCTCGCAATAGTTTTGCGTTCCCCTCGCAATATGTTTTGCGTTCCCTCGCAATATTAAAATTGTAAAATTGTTACCACAATATTACTACAGTAAAACCATGACACCCACAAAATTATGATTTTTATTACCAAAGTTTTTGTTTTCCCGTATTATCACTATGGTTTCACTACGTATATAATCGTTAAAATATGGTTACTGTAGTAAAACCATGGTTAATTTATTGTGAGGGCACGCAAAACTTATTGCGAGGGAATGCAAAATAAACTCAGCAAATAAGGAAACACCCCTTTTTCAGGACACTGTATTTTAAAGATAATTTTGTAAAAAGCCAAATAACTTTAAGACCTTTATTGTAAAGGGTTTAAACAAAAAAAGTTTTATGAACATGCACCTGTGGAACGGTCGTGAAGACACCAACAGCTTACAGACGGTGGCAATTAAGGTCACAGTTATAAAAACATGGACACTAAAGAGACTTTTCTAAAAAAATAACGATGCCCATGGTCCCTGCTCATCTGCGTGAACATGTCTTAGGCGTGGTGCATGGAGGCATGAGGACTGCAGATGTGGCCAGGGCTATAAATTGCAATGTCTGTACTGTGAGACGCCTAAGACAGCACTACAGGGAGACAGGAAGTACAGTTGATCATCCTCACAGTGGCAGACCATGTGTAACAATACCTGCACAAGATTGGTACATCCGAATATCATACCTGCGGGACAGGTACAGGATGGCTGCAACAACAGCCCGAGTTACACTAGGAACGCACAATCCCTCCATCGGTGCTCAGACTGTCCGCAATAGGCTGAGAGAGGCTGGACTGACGGCTTGTAGGCCTGTTATATGTCAGGTCCTTACCAGATACTGCCTGTTACATTTGCAAGTCAGTCCGCCTTTGTTCAGGGGGGGACATTTCATTTGCTGAGTTTATTTCAGAAATAACTTCCCGCACTGTCCTCTAACGGGCTCCATAATTTTATTGTGAATTTTTGTATTATTTTGAATTTGTGTTGAAATCTGACCTAGACACGTTTTCGTGTGATTCATCCATTTTGGCATAAACGGCAAAGCATTCAAAGCTTCCCAGAATCCTCTTTCCACATGCACAATTGAGATGAAAGTAGGAGTAGGTGCGAATTTGTTTTCCTCCAGACTCTGATTACATTGCAACAAACCAAAGTGTGACATTTCCGGTGAAACATTTCATATAGAGATTGCTCAAAGAAAAATGTTCTTGCCTGTCACTGTCATCCTACAAAGTTTTCCAAAAATAGCAGATTGCCTGGATTCTGACACCTAAAATACACCAGACACATCTGAAATATAAAAGACCACCTCCACCGGGCTGGGGGGAAGGGGTCCGCTGTGCTCTGAATAAGATGTATAGTGACTTTCTCCCAACCTGTTCAGTGTGCATCCTGACAGCTAATGCTTTTATGTGGATTAGCATTTCCTCTGACATATGCTGGGACGTATCTGTGTCGCTACCCTTGTTTAATGCAATAATGTAAGCACTGTGACTGCTTAAAACAACATTTGAGAGCGTTGTTAGAGGCTTTAGTTGTTTACATTCAGAATTGTCATTAAAAAACATTATTCAGTTGCACGAAAACTTCACAAACAACCCAGTGATTAGAATGAAAGCAGCCACATTTGCATTTGAATATATCAGTTTGCCATTCTTCTAGCAAACCTTTTTGGTTTATTTAAGAGACATTTTGTTTTGGTTATATAAAAACGTTTAGAAACCGTTAACTAGAACGAGCATGTAGTGTGGGCGTTTACAGGTATAAGAAACATACATATCAGGGAGGGGGAGTTACCCACACATATGCTCTACAGACTTCAAAAACGATTCACAAGAATCACCTTCGTATAGAGAAAGGTCACGACACACAACACACAGCCATTGAGAAACCTTAGAGAAACGTTACTAAATGCAGAAACACACCACGTGACATTAACACCGTGTCTACACTGAACACGTCAAAAATAGATCAATGCCTTTATAATTACTGGAGCTGTCTAAACGGCAATTTAGGCTGCAAACTTGTCTCATGAATGAACGCTATTAAAACGACATCTTTGCAAACTGAGTTTACGCGCCACGCTCAAAGTTTCGCTGCAGTTTCTCGGTGAAATGTATTTTAGAGGCGCTACAACAACTGTGCTTTTTATTCACTTTCACACAAATCACGACTGCAACACACTTACTGTAACGCATCATTTCGTAATGTTTGTATCACCTGATAGTGTGTTAAACTTTGCACTCAAAGTCAAACAAGTGAGACAAAAGTATCATAGAAGTGACACAAAAATATGTGGTTGCTTAAGAGAATTCACTTGTCATGTCACGTTTGCTTTTAAAATACTATCGGTTAGGTTTAGGTGTTGGTTTACCTCTCATTTGAGGTAGGACACTATTGGTTAGGTTTAGGTTAGAAAGGTACAAAACGAATCTAATCTAAACTAATATTCACCTTAAAAACTTTGTCTGATTACAACATAATTTCACTCGCTTTTGGCACCCCCACAGGACATTTCACTGCGAATCTGAAGCAAGCATGTAATGAAGCACGTAATATCATTTTTCAAAAATGTTAGTTTGAGATCTGGCTGGGAAATTGATGGATGCCCCATTCAGATGTTTGTTTTTTAATAAATAAAAATATCAAGCGTTTATTTTATTGTAAAGAATTACATTAGTCATGTAGGCTATTTAAATAACACTAGGCTTAATCCAGCAAGTGATGTTTCTGGTCTTTGGGTATAAATAAATATAACATTTCTGGGTTTGTAATTTGAATCTTTGGTTTCTAATGCAGTTGTAGAAATGCTAATGTTGCGTAAAAAAATTATTCCAGGTTTAATACCAATTATTATTTTTTTTATATATATATATATATATATTTTATATTACATTTTATTATGTTAGCTTAAAAAACATTTATTCTACAGACATTGACAGAATGGCCAATGGTTCAAATGTTCGCGATCTATCTGTCTGTCTGTCTGTCTGTCCTATCTATCTATCTATCTATCTATCTATCTATCTATCTATCTATCTATCTATCTATCTATCTATCTATCTATCTATCTATCTATCTATCTATCTGTCTGTCCTATCTGTCTGTCTGTCCGGTCGTCCGTCCGTCCGTCCGTCTGCCCGTCCGTCTATCTATCTATCTATCTATCTATCTATCTATCTATCTATCTATCTATCTATCTATCTATCCTTCTATCTATCTATCTATCTATCTATCTATCTATCTGTCTGTCTGTCTGTCTGTCTGTCTGTCTGTCTGTCTGTCCTATCTATCTGTCTGTCTGTCTGTCAGTCAGTCAGTCAGTCAGTCAGTCAGTCAGTCAGTCTGTCTGTCTGTCCTATCTATCCATCCATCTATCTATCTATCTATCTATCTATCTATCTGTCTGTCTGTCTGTCTGTCTGTCTGTCTGTCCTATCTATCTATCTGTCTGTCTGTCTGTCTGTCCTATCTATCTATCTATCTATCTATCTATCTATCTATCTATCTATCTATCTATCTATCTATCTATCTATCTATCTATCTATCTATCTATCTATCTATTTGTCTGTCTGTCTGTCTGTCCTATCTATCTATCTGTCTGTCTGTCTGTCTATCTATCTATCTGTCCTATCTATCTATCTATCTGTCTGTCTGTCCGTCCGTCCGTCCGTCCGTCCGTCCTTCCATCCATCCATCCATCCATCCATCCATCTATCTATCTTGCTATCTTTCTGATTATCGTAGGCTACACCAACATTAATTTGAAAACTGTGTTTTTGTTTCTGAAACGCACTCCGTCCACACTGCCATTTTCAAGCATTTACCAAAGGTTTCTCGTCCACACCGAAATGTATGACAATTTAAAATTACTACATGCAAAGAAATCGCCATTCCATGTACGGACTGAAATGCAATTGTCCTAATGTTCCGTCACCAGACAGCAATTCCGATGAAATTTCCCGTCGCCTTTGAAGGAATGCAAGGTGAAGGTTGTACAAAGAACTTTTATCTTTAACTACGTTACCAAAGTGGATAGCAGGCAATCGCGCTACAACATGGGCCGCCATCGTGATAGATTTGGGTTTAATGGATCACATGACCTACAAATAAGTTGCCATTTTCAGATATCACCATTTCCCCTGTCCACACAACCACACGAAGACACCGTTTTCAAATGTATCCTCTTCGGAGAGTGTTTTCGAAAAGCTCAGTTTTTGCTGTCAAAAACGCAGTTTCAGTGTGGATGGAAAGCCAAAACGTAGAGAAAAAGATGCGTTTTTAAACGAAAACATGGCCTTAAATGATTTTTGCTTGTCTAACTGTTGATCCTGACTTAAAGCTTTTAAAACTATTTGAAACTGTCAAGAGCACAGGGTCCCAAGCCAACATCAAAGTCCTGACAAACTTTACCAATCTTTATATTTTACTGTAGGTGAAGTCTTACATCGAGCTCACAGCTCATTGGTCTGTGGTTAGCAAACATTTGGAGATGACATGCCGTCGTAACGCTTCAAGTGTAGACACAGTGTAAATGTGGAAACAGAGTGGCGAAAAAGCTAAAGTGGTTGGCAGTGCAAAAAAACTTTAAAACCAAAAGCAGTCACTATCTTAGTGTTTGTATACTGTATATTTTAAAAACTATTATACAAAAAATTGTATTACATAATTATCAGTCTACATTATTTTCTTCAAAAGAGCAACATATCAGATGTGGTAAAAGTATTTACATGGGTACGACAAAAGAGTGTGCTTTCACAGTACATGGTGTGGCATTGTTGGCACTATAATTCACTCAAACACGAATGCACACATACAAATAGCGCAAACTCAGCAGTGCGATCCAGTCGCGGTGTAGCTGGACATTTCTCGGCGTATAGTGCTAAACGGCGACAGCTCCAGTTCAGTGGTGCACTCGTGCTCGTTGTCGTCACTCGCTGTGGCTGAAGAGTGAGCCGCAATTCCGCACACATCCATGCAACAGCAGCAGCAGCAGCATTCCAGGAAGGCACGACCGAATGGTCTGCACAGGCAGAGCAGCAGCACTGGCGTAACGGCTGCTCGTAGGAAAAGCAGCAGTTGACTGAGCAGGTGCAACAACGCCATGGTGCTCTGCGCCACCCCGACCGCCATGTACGCTGAAACCATGTTGCACACATTCTCCGGAACCACACATGCGCCATAGACGATCGCGAGCGCCACTACGGTGCAGTTCATTTGGCTTTCCAATCGAATCTGCTTTTTGTTGCCTCTAGCGCAGCCACGTTCAGCGCGACGGATTCGGCGGGCGGTCGCGATCGAGCTGCCGATGGTGAAAAGTGTTGGCAGGCAGAAGTAGCAACCAAAGCACCACCACAGACGGGCGCCCTCATAGGTCAGTCCCAGGACGTAAAGCGTGTCGGGCAGGGAAGTTGAAATGCGAATCAGGCAGCGTTCAGATGTAGGGTTGTCTACCGTGCCGTCACCGTTTTCAGACACCAGCTGGCGGATCAGGAGTTCGGGCAGAGCGAGGAGTAAGGCACCGATCCAAATGACCGCCAACTTGGCCGCAGTGGACGTGCAGTTCTCGATCATCTCGTAGTACATCTGCACGTTGGTGGCGGCACGGAAACGGTCGATGCAGAGCGCGCACAGGGTGAATGTGGTCACACCTAGGGATGCCACCTGTAGGTAAAAACACACAAAAACAATTTAGTTTGTGACATGTAATACTTTTGAGAATTGCTATTCGTCACCAAGTATCTAATGATACTCCCATAAGACTAGTGGATGAAAACACATGTTTGGACGTTTGGCATCTTGATGAACCTACGTAGTTCTACAGCTGGAAACAGCCTCCATGTAATTGTTCGACACATACTATCAGGTTTGCAGAATGTGAGAGAAATGTCTCTAAAATGTATAGCTTTTATCTGCCGTGTTATAGTCTCCTGCAGGCCCAGCCATTAATTCTATAGTCAACAGACCACACTAGGCAGTGCTCCAAAACTCTTTGAACGCACACTTCCTGTTGACAAATGGGACATTTGCCATGACTATTGCCACAATAAACTGTCTGATATGAAAGAGTGTTTAGAGAGGCAAGTCAAATAGAACAACACTAATGAAAAGACGACCACAGGAGAGATTCTTGGCCACGATTAAGCAGCTGCATCCCAGCGGATGATGCAAACCCAAATGAAAAAGGAAACTAAGTGTTTGTCTTCATTAGCATAATTACTGAGCAATCAGGCACATCAGCGTCAAGGAGGAGACAATTAGGGGAACGACGCTCGTGCCGTTGCTGGTTGCTGAAGCAGGTACGCGCCAAGTGAAAACCAGCCCACCTCCATCTCAAAACGCAAATCGGTTTTATGCTTCATCATCGAAACAAAAAGCAAGCTGTTCAGCGTCTATTATGGACCATTGTGTCCATTAAGATGCTTTAATGGCACAACATTACATCCAAAGTTGTGAAAAGCATCCATTCTTTCCCCATTAGATGCCCCGTTGGGCGTCACACATAACGGTTTTCTGTCTGGATTCGTAGGATGGGTACAATCAGCGTCCTGATTGCATAGTGGGTTTCCAATGGGGCTGGCCAACATATTTACTAGAAATATAAAATAAAGCCACATTGTGAATGTTGAAGTTATTTTAATGGCCTTGTGTTATTAGGCTAAATTCGCAATCGTTCCTGCTCTTGCAAACTGTAAGAATGAGAGTGTTTAAATAGCGTCTGATTTAAACTTCAATAGCAAACATTGCGTTAGAGTGGTTTGATTCATTTCAGTGAATATGTTAAAACTGTCCATTTTAATAAATCGATTCATAACTCTTATTCAGTGATCCACGCACGTTATCACTTAAAAACGTTCACAGAGGTTTTCTTGTGGCATTTTCCATGTACACATTTTTTTTTCATAAAAGATTTATTCAAATTCGAGTATTTTTGTCTTGTTTTCCAGTAAAATATCGAAACATTATTAAAAAATATTCTTTAAAAAATAAAAATGAATATTTTATATATATATATTAAGTAGGGCTGTCTATTTAACACGTTAATTTAGTGCGATTAATTTGACAAAAAATAACACGGACCATATTAAGGAAGATTCTTGAGAAATGCAAGCTTGTAGTACCACCTGTTTACTCCAGAGGGCAGTAAGTGAAACTTCAGCTGTGTGGCAATGCACAGTTTACACAGTGAAGAAAACACTTCAGTAGGCAGAACAACACAAACATGCGTTACATTCTTGCATTCAAAACACTCTAAGGAGCGCAAATGCGAACTAAGAGATCTCAAGATTTGTTTAAAGATTGAGTATTAAACTATATTTAATTTGACACAGTGAACTAAACATTTTGTTTATGTCGCAACGCACCCGAGACCAGGGCCGTATCAAGACAGTGTGGTGCCCCTGGGCACTATACCTCAAAAGGCCCCCCCCCCCCCAAAAAAAAATGTTCGATCACGCGCGCGCACACACAAACACACACACACACTCCAGCATTGCAATCTTGATCAGACTGTTCATTATGCGAAATAGAGCGATATGTATCGCTATTTAGTTTTACTTATTTTTATACCGTGTATTCTCCGTGTAAATTGCGTGCACCTAGACGTGACGCCTGCATCGTTTCGGTTCAATACTGAATAACTTACATGTACCGCCCCACCCCTAATATTTATCTTCATTAATGTCCTCTTCCTCACCCGAGTCTTCCTCGCTCCTGTCTCCCCAAGGACAAGGAGAATATCCTCATTTGCCTGGCGGTCATCGCCGACACCCTGACTAACATTAGCAGCTGCTGCATCTCCCCGCTAGCAGCCAGCGGTGTCAGACTTAGTGCTGCTGGTGTCTGCAATTCCCGTGTTCTCCCAAAAAACTAGTGATTTAACAAAAAATGTGTCGATCCCTGGAACATTTTTTATTGTAGCTAAACGCCTAGCGTCCTTCTCTTTCTTTAATCTTCTTTTGCGAAAACACTCAATTGCCGCCTGTCCATTTTGGATTTTGATTCATTTTCTGTAGTAGCCGTTAAAAAATGACACATTTGCGCTGTAATTGTTGTGGACCAACTCAACTGTGACAGATTGGGGAGGGGGAGTGATAGTGGTCATGTAATCTTCATTTATTTATAATTTATTATTATTATTATTATTGTTAAATTAGTGTTCATAAACAAGTTATGTATGGTCTTTCAAGAATTTCAAGTTAATAATATAACAATTTACGAAAAATATTTTTAAAGCTTGTGTCATGTGGTGCCCCCTAGTGGTTGTGAATGGTTGGTGCCCCTGGGCACTGGCCCAAGTGCCCTTATGGATAATCCGGCTCTGCCCGAGACGCTACACAAGCATGTCTGACGCAGGTGTAGATTGACGGTCCTTAAACAAGCCCTCATAATAAATCTCCAACTGATTGACAAATTCACTTGTGTAATGGATTGCTGTGAACTGTGTGTCAATGATTGACTTATGATCAATAATATGGTATTAAACTAATACATTGTATTCTAAAGCCAATTTATATTGTCTTATCAATGATGAACTCTTCTGCTACAAGAATGTAATTCACTTTAATTATCTGAATATTTTAATATATATATATAATTTTTTAATATTTAAAGATAACTATGTATAATGAAATATTTATATAAATATGTATAATCATTATATATTGAATTATTGTTATATGAGGGGCTTTCTCAGCAAATATTTGTATATGCGATTAATCACGATTAATTAATCGGGACACCATGTCATTAATTCGATTAAAAATTGTAATCGATTGACAGCCCTAATATTAAGCATAAACCCTAGAACAAGACAAAAAAAAAAAAAGACAAATATTTTTTTCTTGTTTTACGGATGTTTTGATATTTCTTTTACCAGAAAATATGACAAAAATATTCAGTACATATACTTTTATGCATTTGGCAGCGCTTTTATCCAAAGCGACTTACAGTGCACTTATTACAGGGACAATCCCCCCCGGAGCAACCTGGAGTTAAGTGTCTTGCTCAAGAACACAATGGCGGTGGTTGTCGGGATCGAACCAGCAACCTTCTGATTACCAGTTATGTGCTTTAGCCCACTACACCACCACCACTCAAATATTCAGCAAGATTTGTTTTTTTGCTGTTATAGTATATATATATATATATATATATATATATATATATATATATATATATATATATATATACAGTAAATATATCATACTTGTGTTCATTTAGTGAAAATCATGGCTTGATCATTTTGAACTAGATTTGTACTTTGTTTTGAATTAAATTTACAATAAATGTAATTGTCTTGTATTAAACACATTGCTACGGCATCAATAACTGTTATTGTTTTTAATTGTATTTCCACTTATTGAAAATAAAATCACTTTTAAAGTGAATATACAATATATAAAATATATAAACCTATAATTTTGCAATTTCGTTTCTTAATGCTAGTAGCACAGAAACACACTTTCAGACATTTCCGAGCAAATCCATAATTCATAATATATGTATGAAATATCCTTAAAAGGCTACAAATATTGGAAATGATTCTTTAAGCTATATTGCCCAGTTTCCAATTGTTATCAGTAAAAACAAAACAAAAGATGTCTGGCAAAAGGAAAGTACACCGTGTGTGAAAACACAAATATTAAAACAGTCTAAAAGGATAGTTCACATTCTTCGAGGGGGACAGAAAAAATATCCAGCCCATTAGGTGGCGATATGCACAAAAAATGTGAATCGCCAAAAAACAGAGGAAGACCTCTCGTGAACGTGCATATCCCACACTTATCATATCACTTCTAAAGACACGGATGAAACCACTGGAGTCGTGTGCATTACTTTTAAGCTACCTTTATGTGCTTTTTGGACCTTCAATGTTCTGGTCAACATTCACTAGCTGAGATATTCTTCTAAAAGTCTTCATGTGTGTTCAGCAGAAGAAAGAAAGTCATACACATCTGGGATGGCATGAGGGTGAGTAAATGATGAGAGAATTTTCATTTTGGGTGAACTGTCCCTTTAAATCAGAAAACAATTGAACATCTCAGAACTTTTGAGAAGATGAAGAGAGGAGAAAATGGCACAAATGAGTTTAAATAAAAAGCGCATGGAGCCAATACCACCAGCTACTTGGTTAACGTGCAGTAATCCTGTGGTTTGAGTCACACGTGCTCTCTTTCTTTCACAGTTATCAAATCTAAGGTCTCTCTGGTCTCCATGCACGTCACACTTTACTGGCAAGCAGTCTAGACCATGACTGACAGCTCTCCGCCGAGTACAACCGATCTGACACTCGCTGGCATAAAGATTTCCTCGCAGCAGGTGACGACGCCTGCAACGCTCTTCACGAACGCCTCATTCTTTCTCTGATTAAGAGCCACTCCTCTCAGATGGAGGAGCTGCTTATTAATCTGGTTTTAACGTCCGCTTTCAGACGGTAACTTTAGGGCATTTTTTGGCTAGTGCCTGAAGGGAGGGCAATAATTCTGAGATACAGTCAAGTGTGATACTCTAATGCATGAGACTGCTGGAGACAAAAGCTTTTAAAGTGATACTGTTATATACGTATTACCAGCACAGAATTAATCTCATACAAACATCCACAGAAATTTATCCACTAAGTGGGAGTCAACAGGCGGCAACAAAAACAAGATAAACGATTTATTAATAATTTGTTCAAATCTCTATCCCTATATACAGTAGAGTAGAGCTATAGGAGAGCTATACACCACTAATAACAGGAACAATTTATAATCACCATATGTTAACGGTCATTTTTCAGAAAGTCTCCTTGAGAAGACAATTTTGCAAGTGTTTCAACATTTCAAACGGCCTCTCTATTAGCTCCAACAAAGAGCAAAGAGACGTGATTCATTATTTAGAGCTGCCAATGAAATTTGGAATAATTGACAGATATTTCGATGGATAAAAATGTCATTATATTTGGTGCTTCTGTCACACTGGAGCAAAGCAGAGCTGTCCGATCTGACTCTGAAACATGCCCGCTAACACACAGGATGTGCACAGTGAAAAGAGAACAGCAGATATAGAGGCAGCCTTCCTACAAATCTGTGTCTGTTGTGACTAGTGCAAAAAACACAAGTCAAAATCCTGCCACTGCACGGACACGCCACCTTAAGATCTGCTTGACCTACCCCAGTGAGAAGTGTCAGAGTTCTGTTAAAAATGGTGGCATAGTGGGCTAAAGCACATAACTGGTAATCAGAAGGTTGCTGGTTTGATCCCCACAGCCACCACCATTGTGTCCTTGAGTAAGGCACTTAACTCCAGGTTGTTCTGGGGGTTTGTCCCTGTAATAAGTGCACTGTAAGTCGCATTGGATAAAAGAGTCTGCCAAATGCATAAATGTAAATGTAAATGTATGTATCTGCAGATACAGGACACATTTAAAGGGACAGTTCACCCAAAAATGAAAATTCTCTCATTGTTTACTCACCCTCATGCCATCCCAGATGTGTTTGACTTTCTTTCTTCTGCTGAACACAAATTAAAGCTCTGTATATTCATATAATGCAAGTGCATGGGGACCAAATCTTTGAAGCTCAAAAAGCACATAAAGGGAGCATGAAAGTACTCCATTTATCAAGTGGTTTAATCCATGTCTTCAGAAGCGATCTAGTTAGTTTTTGGGTGAGAACAGGACAAACTGTACCACATTTTTCACCATGACCCCATTTCCACCTGGTATTAAGGTGCATTTTGGATGATCCGATCACATGTGGTCAGCTATTCTTGGAAGTTTAATGCTAAAGTGTGCTATTTCTGCACCAGTAACATCACCAAATGTAACTGCAAGAAAATTGCGTTGTAGCTCAACTGATAAAGTTACACTTGCGATGCAAAGGATCGGGGTACAGGTCTTGAAGAGCATGCGAGTCAACAGGTGAGCCGAAGGTGTCATAGAAGCACCACAAAATGATAAAGTTGCTCCAAAAATTACATTTTTCATTTTACTATCGGTTAAGTTTCGGTTTAAGGTTCAGTTTTGTTGATTTAAAACTCGATAGAGCATTAACCATAAAAACCTCATCTGTCTGGGAGAACATTTAACTCGCTTTAAGCGCCACACAGTGGTCATTTCACCTCAGAACTGCAACAATACGGGTAATGAACCACATAACAAACCTTTTGCAGAAATGTCACCGCAGTCATAGTTTTAATGACATCAGGCTTAAAAATAAACATTTCAGCTTAAACACACACACCATGATTTCGGTCCTCCCGATATGCATGCATGCTCCTGGCTCTACCTACCCCATTTAATCACAGCACAGCACTATGTGTACCTCCAGAACGCCACAGTTACCCTGCTCTTCCTCCAAAACTCGCCGTACCCCACCCTTCATGCTCTCTAAGGCAACTTGAGCCCTATTCGCTTGCACATAATCTGCCTCTCTCCGAAAAATAGACAGGTGAACATCATGAAACCCGTCAAGAACATTTAGGTCAATTTTAGACCCATTAAGATTTTTTTTTCTGCATTGTGCCATTTTTTTCATGACAATTAAGCACATTTACCCCCCACTACTAAAATGTAAAGTGCCAACATAACATTTCCAATATATCCATTTAACACTAGTGCATAAACTCTATGTCGATACTTCAAATGTCACGAAAAACTGGTTTGGAAACACTATTTGTTGAGAAAATTGGTATTACCGCAAAAAGGTAGTGTCACATGACAGAGTTTACCCCAATTGTTACCCTGTGTTAATCATGACGACAGTATACATCCTTGAAAGCCAATTTATTGTACGTGATTATGATTGATCTTAACGGCATATAGATCAGATGCTGCAAACATGACACTTCCAGGAGTGCCAACACAAATATCTCGTATCATGCACCGGTTATCGACAAGGGACAAGGAGAACAAATGAATTGCCACTGTTTGCGATTCATTTAATCGCGGTAGACGTTGCTTTGCAGAAAGTTTCTTTTACACACCATTCAAAGTAATAGATGGCAGTCATGGAATTAGCCCACAATACAAAAAACAAGATGTTTTAAATTAAAAATAAATACACAATATTAAGAGAAAAACATTAGTGTTCTTTTTTGGAACTTTAACATAAAGCCCAATTCTAAAAGATTATTGTTTTGCGTTTGAAAAAATGCCGGCAAAATTCCATGTATTAAATTAAATAAATTACCAAACGAAAAAAGCACTAAATTACAAAAAATGAATTTTTTTTTTTTTTTTTTAGACCTACACTGTATATATGCCTTTTCTTTACACAAACTTAAGTTAGCCTTACCCTGTTCTGTAGATGAATAAAGTCGGCTAAATGACGTTCTCAGAATGTTCTGCACTTTCTTCAAGGCTATAAACTATCAGAACTATTTGTCCAATACTTTCAGAAAAGGCGCTTTTGAACATTTTAAAACGTTTAAATATGTTAAATCTAACCCTCTTTACCTCATAACACATTTACTGCTTCTTCAGTTCATGTAAATTTGCATTGTGACACTAAAATACATTTTAGATGACAATCAAGTTCAGTTGGTCGTTAAAAGTTGCTGGAGAAATATGCGGGACATAATGCAGTTGTGATGGCGATGCTTTTGATTAGATAATTGATCAAAATAGCCTATTTAATATCAGGAATGTATCATATATGTAAATCCTGATATTACACCGGGACATCTGGGAGGCGAATTAGCGATAAACACACATCTCTGTATGGAAACGGCTTAAGGGCACAAAAAAAGTTTTTTAGGGATGACGTCATCACGCACACCATATTCATCGATAAAAGGCCATTTGAATGTAAACGGGCAGAAGACGGCAAATTTTGCTAAATTTGTTTTACGCATTTTCACTTTGTCGATAATAGTCAATTATGTCAAAATAGCGCGAAAAGTGGATGGAAACTAGGCTAATGACTATTTTAACATTAACGCACCCTTGGCCCCGCCCACTGATGCTTCAGTTCGTAAACAGAGAGAGAAAGCAGTACAAATGGGGACACCAAAGGGGACCCATCTGGACTATTTTAAATTGCTTTTGTATTTAAACATGCACAGACAGACATCTTTGACCGCTTGATACATATTTGGGCCGCTTATAAAAGACACGGTGTCAAGACACTAATCTTATTGTGCTTTTTTGAGCTTTTCTATTGTGCTTTTGCCCATCTGTGCTATTTTTTCAAAATTTTTGGTGTATATAAAACATGCACTGGATGGACATCTTTGACCATTTAGATGCATTTCCGGTGATGTGCATTTCAGTGCAGGATGATACTGGAAATTGTATGTGGATGTGTCTTCACTGTATTTCAGCATGGATTGCATGTTTTTTTTTTTGGCTCATATCAATGTGGATTGCTTGAGAAACAGTCATACTTTGATTCAAGCTTTGCAAAGGAACTGTTATTGAAGGATGGGGCAGTTAAAAACACGGTCAGCGTAACACGCCACAACGGACGTTTCCATGGTAAACAGCATCATTGATTATAATGGGTTCTATTGCTTTTGACGTAACATGACTCTCGCATCCGGTGTAGACGGCGTGTGCTTGAGATGAACAGTTTAATATATTCGGATGCAATGTGTTGGATGTGCGTTATATGTAAACCCCGAAATTTAGTTTTATAATGTTGTGGCGTTTTGTTCATTCTCTTCAGATTGAGATTCAAATATGGCTGATTTCGAGGGGCTGCACGCTGCCAATCATAACACTGGGCATTTATGTTGACATTTTAAGGAGGCGCTTATGCCAAAACCCGAGCATTTCAGACAGAGGGCCAGAGACAGGGTGGAAAATTATCATATATTACAAAATTATGTTTGTATGTTTCAATGCAACAAATAAAAAAAAACGTAACTAACATTATCAGTGGACATCAATAAAACAAAAACAAAAAATAGCATTTCAAATAATCTGAATGGTCCTAAAATAGGCTTCATTTTCTTCATGCAAAATATAATTTGTCATATTTCTCTTTTAATTTTGGGGTGAAATATGACCCTAAACATGTTTTTGTAAGATACACCCTGACAGGTGTTTTTCTTTTTTTTTTCTTCAGCCAAACACAAAAGATGCTACAGTGTTCATAATTATTTGACACTAAAGAAGAGTGATCTGGGCTGAAACTGGGTGTGGTGAGGAGATTATAATGGAAGTGCAGATTTCACAATAACTAATAACATGGTTATGTGAGTGAAGTGGGGCAGAGGTCAGGACACAGTCAGTGCAGGTGGATGCTCTTTGGAATAAAGGGTACACTGTAGTATTTACCAAAATAAGACATAACTCACAATGCCAGTTTCAAGTGTACCTCTCACACCTGTTTTAAAGCAAAAAGAGCAAATCTGCATATTATACTACACTTATTACTGCAAGAAAAATTTTAGTTTTAAGATTACTTAAATCTAATGTCCTCGCCACCACAATGCTAGAGTGTTGTGGGCACTTTCCAGGAACTTACTATGTGGTTGCTAAGTGGTTTCCAAGGCATTGCTATGCGGTGGTTACTAAGGTGCTAACTGTTTTTTTAAATGTTGCTATCACGTTGCTAGGGTGCTCTGGATGATTGCCATGGCGTTGCTATGTGGTTGCTAAGTGGTTTACATGGCATTGCTATGTGGTTGCTAGGGTGTTTTGGGTGGTTGCTAAGTGGCTTCCAGGGTGTTGATATAAAGATGCTGGGTGGTTGTGGTTTGTTTCCAGTGTATTGCTATGCAATTGCTAAAATGTTGCTATGTGGTCGCTAGGGTGTTCTAGATTATTTCCATAGCATTGCTATGTGGTTGCTAGGGTGTTCTGGGTGGTTGTTTAGTGTTTTGCTATGCAGTTACTAAGTAGTTTTGGGTGGTTGCTTGGTGGTTTTCAGGGTGTTTTTTACTGCAGCTATGTGGTCACTAGAGTGTTTTGAATGATTCCCATGGCATTGCGTGGTTTCCAGGGCATTGTTGGTGTTCTGGGTGGATGCTAAGTGGTATCCAGAGTGTTGCTATGCAGTTGCTATGATTTTCTATGTGGTTTCTATGTGGTTACTAAGGTTTTCTGAATGGTTTTTAATGTTGCTATGTGTTCACTAGTGTGTTCTGGATGATTGCCATGGAATTACTATGTGGTTGCTAGGGTGTTCTGCGTGGTTGTTTAGTGGGTTTTCCAGGGTGTTGCTATGCAGTTACTAAATAGTTTTGGGTGGTTGCTAACTGGCATCCAGGGAGATGCTATGCAGTTGCTAAGGTGTTCTGGGTGGTTGCTAAGTGGTTTTCGGACATTGCTATGCAGTTGCTATGGTTTTCTAGGTGGTTGCTAGGTGGTTTCCAGGGCATTGCTATTACAGTTGTGGTTAGTTAGGTGTTCTAAATGGTTTCTTCCTTCGCTATGCAGTTGCTAAGGTGTTTTTGGTGATTCCCTGGTTGCTATGGTAGTCTGGGTGGCCATAATGTTATCAGATAGCAAGTCTCCTCAACAAGCTGCACGGTTTAAGGTACATGATGTCTTTAGTAATTTATCTTTACTTTGGGTTAGGAGTTTGTTCAAATCTAAAACCATGAGTATAAGCAATATTAATAATGAAAAGCAGTCAAAACATTCAAAATCTGATGTGAATTAACATAGGGTTCATTACCTCAATATACGGTATGACTTTACAGGTGAACTGGCCCAATAACCAGGTCTTAGTCAGTTCGTGGAACACCACGAGAGGCAGGCAAGACAATATCAGCGCCAAGTCCCAAATGGCGAGGTTGGCCAGAAGAGCATTTGAGATGCTCCTCATATAGTAATTATGGCACACAACGCACATTATTGCTATGTTCCCTGTTATTCCAACAGCAAAAATAAGGACTGCAATTATAGTGATTGCATACGCCCCGTACGTCTCGCTAGTAACGGGGTAAAAAGGGTTGGGGAAAAATTCGCTCTCCTCATCCTCAGCATATGGAGGTGTCATTGGAGTTGCATCCCAAGGGTCATCTACCTGTTTGGTCTGCAATTCAGTATGTCTGGTGAGATCAAAGGGAAAATCTGTGGAGGTGAGAGCCACAGGTTTGGGCAATGGTTCCCAAAGGGTTAAAGATGATCTCAGGGCGCTATAATAAGTTTCGGGTGGTGCCAAGGGGCCACCACCTTTATTCGGGCCCCTCTTTATGCTCTTAAATGTTTTCTTGTGGTGCTCCTTTGTGCCTCTTTTGCGTCTGTGGTTTCTCTCGTGGTCCCCTCTTTTGCTAATTGAATAGGGCTTGGAGTTATTGTGTCCACTTGCTGTTCCCATGGTAGCTGACATCTCACCATTCAACTTTTTCCTTTTATGTCTCCGCAAGAGCTTGTGCAGGTTCATGCCATTCTTTGTGACTGCATGCATCCTGTTTGACAAGAGATGTCTGTATTCATGTTTACCTTTGCTTTCCAAAAGCATGTGTTTGATGTCAAAGGCAGGTGTACCTGCTTGATGCCTCATGGCACTGGGATTTGGATCGGAAGAACTCCTAAGAGTGATGTTGCTAGTTTCTTTGGTGTGTGCATAATGATTTTCTCCATGCAGCATAACATGTGGACACCCAGCAATGAGAAATATGGTTCTTAAAAGCAGCACCTGCATCTTCAATGAGCCAACGGTGCTGAAGATCATTGAAAAATCACTCTAAGGCGCATCATATTTTGCTAGATTCACATTGTCGGAGGAAAAGTTCAAGTTCGAATGTTCATTTACTTTGCGTACAAATCCAAGGAAATGACTTTTTCTCTGTTATATCCACTCCAGTGCACATTCCCTGTAGTCCATGCAAAAGAAACCCTATTTAGGGCTTTGCTTTCCTCTTCTCAGAAAAGTGCCAGTAAGGCGTTTTCCTCTCCAAGCGCGATTATTTCACTATCAGTCGCGTCTCTGTTCATGAAGCGCATTGCATCCAAGCAAGCAAGCGTGCAGGAGTCGTTTGCATTCCGTTTTCTACGGGGCGCGGCAACCTGGAAATCGGAGTGGCTCCTGCGCCTCTGCCGTGATCCTCTATCTGTGTGCGGTGACGCGCTCTTAGGCGCGGCGGGTGTGCGCGCGGGGAGCTGCTTCTAAACCCTCCGCCCCTTCAGCTTCTCCTCAGAGTGAGTGAGTGAGTGAAGAATGACTGAAGAAAATGGACGGACTCTCCCCTGGCGGATAACCTTGTTCTGTCAAGCCGAATCCATCAGCATCAGCCGCCTTGGACCACCGCAGCTGGAGTCAACCACGCCCCGCTCGTGCGTGCGTAATACGCATGTGTAATTACGCATGTCAACAGAAACATAATCCTATCAGTCTTGAGTGCAACACGAGGCTTTACGAGTGATATTATAACCTGTAATAACTGAATGTGTTATGCAGAGTAATACTGCAATATAATTTATATGATATGACATATGCTACAATATGTTAATTGTGAAATTTATCACCATATATCATATAATCAATATATCATACTAGCGCAATTTTTCATAAATTATTTATTATACATTTTCTACAAAATGCACATAATACACAATACACCTTCAACATAAAAACATGAATAAATATTTAGTTTTATGGTCTAATAAATTATTCAAAAATACATTACACAAAACAATTACATGCATACACCTCTTCTATGATAAACATGCTTTCAATTACTGAGTTTGAAGTTATTTTGATATGTTGTCTGGGAGTTAAATTCAAAAATGTCATGTGACGCAACCATCCGTAGACAGTAAAAAGATTGAAAGACTCATTAAAAGCTGTTAATAAATGTTGTCATGAGTTGTGAGGAATAATCTATTATTATTACTTCTAAAAAACAAAACAAAAAAAAGCAGTGATTAATATTTGAAAAATTTTGTCCACCATATCAAAGTCATGTGATGCCACCAACATGTAGGCAGAAATTTAGTTGTCATGTGAAAAAACTCATAAAACAGCAGGGGGGCGGAGCCAGGAGTTTTTCAGGGTGCCCAGGCAGGGGCAAGCGATCAGTCTGTGTTGGCACAGAAATGTGTGTGTGTGACATTTGGCGACCTTGCTGTGTGCACATGTTAGAGATCATTTCACCTCTGAAGAACTAAATTGTGCCAAAGAAATGACTAAAACGGCAATTGCGAGTGGGGTGGCTAATGGGGTGGCCGGGCTTCAGTCCATGGTGGCCACAGTCACCTCTGGCCACCCCCTAGCTACGCCACTGTAAAACAGAGATTGTGTGTGACGTTCTAAGAACAAATGTCATTATTTTGACATTTGTATGAAAAGGCACATTTGGTTCAGGTCATTTGGTGCAACCATGAGAAAACTTCTTGAAATTCTTGACTTAAAAATTCATGAAAATTGTACAAAATATTTTTCACCTTGAAACACACAACGATCAGCCACAACATTAAAACCACCTGCCTAATATTGTGTATGCCCCCTTCGTGCCGCCAAAACAGCGCCAACATGCATCCCAGAAAAGCCTTCAGAGTTGATATTCTTCTCAGCACAATTGTACAGAGTGGTTATCTGAGTTACTGTAGACTTTGTCAGCTTGAACCAGTCTGGCCATTATCTGTTGACCTCTCATCAACAAGGTGTTTCTGTCCACAGAACTGCCGCTCACTGGATTTCTTTTGTTTTTGGCACCATTCGGAGTAAATTCTATAGACTGTTGTGTGTGAAAATCCAAGAAATACTCAAACCAGCCCAATCATGCCACGCTCCCAATCACTGAGATCACATTTTCCCCATTCTGATGGATGATGTGAACTTTAAATGAAGCTCCTGACCCGTATCTGCATGATTTTATGCACTGCTGCCTCACAATTGGCTGATTAGATAATCACATGGACGATTGTTGGTGCCATGCTACTCTGAGATGCGAGTTGGCGCTGTTTTGGCGGCACGAGGGGGACCTACACAATATTAGGCAGGTAATATAAACAGATTTTAAATGAATGATGAAGTTGTGCACACACTCATGTATTGAAGGTGCAAGGAAACGATTTGATACATTTTACTTGACGGTTGCACCACATGACATATTTAAATTCAAATTAAAATTTTTTTGTGCAAAATGCTATAAATGTGTTTCAAACGATTTGTAAAAACGACAGGAACTGAAAGATAACATGTCTGCATACTTGACAAATGTGTTTAAAATCAGATTTTTAAATATATATTTTTTTCACCTCAAACAACCAAATTTGTCCGACACATATTTAATTTCAATTGATTTGTAAAACCCATTTTATACAAATAAATATGAAATAAATCAAGTATATCACCATTTTCTTCAACATGCATACATTAAAAAAAAATTTATAATAATATAATAATATTTTTAAGAATTGTTTTTATTTGTAAATCAATTTCATACACTCACAACATATTTTAGCCTATTATTATTTATGCATTTTATTTTCATAACAAATTGCCATGAAATTGAATAGGGTAATCTTTAAGAAAATAAAATGAATAACTTAATATATTGAAGTTTTATTAACCCTTAATAAATACATACCTCGTGTCAGTAGAGACCCGGGACCTCATTCCACACCCTGTACCTCTTTTTTGGAGTTGTGCCCACACCTCTATAGTAATCCTCAATATAGGGACTTTATAGACCCGGGTTATGTAAGAATGTCGCATTTACGCACTTCCATATATTGCATTTGTTATGATTATTATAATCTAAATAATAACATCTATTTCTTTGTTTATTATAACTAGTTTATAACACATTTATTACAAATTTATACTATATTCATACAAATAAACACTATATCACATTGATTTTCTGTGCAACAATGAATTATCAACAATAGTGAATTATCATTATTCTATTTGTACACACATACATATTAATTGACAAAAATAACAACGTAAACTATAGCAAGTTTAACACATGTTCATTTGGGTGTACTACGGAAATAATGTAAGTTGTGCAACTACAGTATTTAGACTCAATAAGTGCCTGAGAAAATACATATGTGTAACGTGTGTGTAATGTAGGTGTTGCTGAAGTGTAGATTATGTGTAGCTCAGTATGTGTTTGACGGCAAGTTGCATCTCATGACATTTCAGTGTGAAAATAGTGAATCCTGTTCTAGATTTTTCCTGATATGTTGCATAATTTTCTACATTTGGTACATCCATGTTTGATAAATAGAAGTGCAGGACATCTAAAGATTGCATAAGTTTATGTAGAAATGAACCAACATTATTAATGGCTGTATAAGTATCGTTCATGTTCATGTTATAAAACACAATGTTATTGTAAAGGATGTTTAATATAGGCTACATTCACTTCCGAAAGCTCTTTAATGTTTTGGTATGTTGAACAGGTTACTGTTCAAGTACTGTGAGCGGAAGGGCACGATCAGACTTGCTTCAGGTTTGTTTCCTGCTGGACAGAAAGTTGGGTTCAGAGACTTACATTTGTAGAAACACAGCCAAGAACCTTTCAAAGCTGCATGACATCCGTAATCCAACAACAGTCTGAGGAAACACGGCTTATTTACCTCAAACCTGCATTAGTTTCTTTGTTCTGCTGAGTCCAAAGTTTCACCTCTAAGTCTTGCTGGTCAATGAGCGTTTGGCAGGATATGAAGCGTAAAACAGGACGGCCAGGTACAGAACACAAGCTGCTGGAGTTGGCAGAACCGTTGGCAGTAGTGTTACTCTGTTGCCAAATCCAAACATGGGGGTCCAAACACTACATTTTAGGGAGAACAGGAAGGTCAAACACTTCACATGAACTGGAGGCTGACTTTTAAATGTTTCTGTGAAAATATGCACTCAATTATGTGAGGATGACTGTTGGTAAGACTTAATTCGGTCTATTAGCTGTTTTGAAACAATAAGATCAATTGGTGAATTATGTATCTCTCAAATGTTATTTAAAAGAGAGCAGAGGTTGCAGCAGTCTAAGGCGACACCTGGTGGCTAAGAGTGGTACTGCATTAAGCATAAACAAGGCTAGCATGCTATCTTTCAGTGTGAGAACATACATACAGACAGACAGACTCATACTCACCCTAAAATGTTACTTACAGACAGCTAGACAGGCGTACTGCAGTGTTATCTCACTTAATGCAGCATAAAGGCAACTGAAGTAAGTTTCTAGGAAAGTGAAGCTTGACTCATCCAGCAACAGTGTATTACCATCATCAATCACTCTGCTGTCCACATGAGTGCAGGATGATGAATGAGTCTCTATACCTTTGAACAAATAGCACGAATATTTCATTGTCAGTCACTGTGACGAGGAGGAGGAAGGTGCCGGGCCATGAGGACACACGGCCTGCACTGGATCAGGCTAATAAGCTGGGAGGGGGATAGAGACGGGCCGGAGGTGCCAGTTCGGCCACATTGCATGTGTGTCTGCGTTTGTTTTATGTTTTATGCATTATCATTAAACTTTACGTTGACTGTTTAGCCGGTTCCCGCCTCCTCCTTGCCCATCCCTTACCCTGTTACACTGGTGCCGAAACCCGGGAGGGAGGAGCGATACGCTGTTGCGGAGTCCTCGCCGCTGCCATCCGCCAGGGGAGCAGTCGCAGCCGTCTGCCTGGGGACGGCTGGGTCGCTGTGGACTGCCGGCTGCCGAGAGTGGGAGGAACTGCTGCCGTCCGCTAGAGAAGGGGAGGAACGGTTCTGTCTGCCAGGGGCTGGAGGATTCGCTACCGTCAGCCGGGGAGGAGCGAGCCGGCGTCCGACAGAGGGCGGAGGAGCGGTTGAGGACCAGGAGCAGGCGAGCAAGTTCTTCTCTCTCTCTCCTCTCACTCTCTCTGTCGCTCCACCTCGCTCTTTCCCTCCCCCATTGTTAATTTGTCACTCCATTGTCGAAAGCCGCCATGATTATTAATGACGTATTTTAATGTATGCCTGATGAAGGTCGTGAGACCGAAACGTCACAAATAAATTCCTGATTGTGTTTTGCAAGCTATGGTATTGTGCGGGATTTTTACTTTTGCCTTAATAATACATTTTCAGGTGTGTGAGGAGCTTTGATTTATCAGCAGTCTCTTTGGCGATCATGATTTCAAGCTCGATTGCACTTCCTCGCACCAGCTAGCGCTCTGTGCATCCGTGAAGCACTAGGAAGTAATCAAGATTGAAATCATGATCGTGCCTAGAGACTGCAATGGCAAGATGTACAGTTATATTTAGTTATATTATGTCGGATCGCTTCTGAATACATGGATTACACCACTGGAGTTGTATGGATTACTTTTATGCTGACTTTATGTGCTTTTTGGAGTTGTGGTCACCATTCACGTGCATTGTATGCACCTACAGAGCTTTTTTGTTGATGGTTTTTGAGGGTGAGTGCTGTAATCTCACCCTGATGCCAAAAATGTTGGCATCAGACCAATTTGACTAGCCTGTTCCAAGTGACAAATGAATTTGCACCAAAATACAATAGAGATGGACTTGATATGCAAACTTTGTCAACAAAACGTTCATAAGCCAATGCATGTAGCTATCCTATTTTAAGGCAAGTCATTTTATTATAATTATTTGCATTTAGCATTGATTTATCCCTACTGTCTGTGGCCCTATCAGAACAGTGACCCATAATGTTTCTAATTGGACACAAACTCACATTGCCCATATGGGCATTAACCACTAAACTCCTATAGAAGGATTATTTTTATTATCAGTAAATCTAAGAGTCAGTTCAATGTTAACACAGAGGAGAAAAACTACACACAGGCAGGAAAATCACATGACACAATGTTACATGACCAGTCATATTGGGTCAGTAGACGTCTGAGTAAAAGCCATTCAATCCTAGACATAAAAGCACAGAAACAGCGTATCACTTATCAAAGTGTTAGTGGTGAGTGCAGCCGCGAGCGAATAAAAGGGGATTTTGGGTAATGGCCACTCGGATCACTTCGGATGATGAGTCAAACACACAGAGCTCCATGCCTGTGTCTTTAAAGCTCGTCCAGGATTATGTGTAACCCAATCACATTTAGATTTTGAGGGCCAAGCACACTAATAGGAAACATTTTCATTGCATTCAGAACTTCGGTGATGAATTTAAGAAGCGTGCCAAATAAAAAAAAAAGACATTCGTTTAATGACTTATAGTGTAATACAAGTGCTTAGAACATTTGGAAAATAGGTGGCGCTGTCACCAGATTGGTATGATATTGTCAGGGCTTGTTCACAGTGCCACATATGAAGTTTCATGTCAATTCGCCTAAGCGTTCATGAGGTACAGCCTCAGATCCTCGCTGGCATCTTGTCGTATAGTTAGTTGATGTGTTACACAAGAACGGTTTGGTCTACCAAAAAGCTTTTCTTAACTTTTTGTCATGAGTGTGTCTAGATGATACATGGAACATTTGGTGTAAATCGCATGTACAGCCTACGTAGGAGGAGTTTGAAAATGTAGGTTTTCCATAAAATTTTAAAAGGCGTACAGGAAGCATGGTTGACCGTAGGGAATTAGGTAGGTCATTCACAACTTGGTATGCCCCAAGGAATATAAAGCGACCAGTCTCATAATTTTACGCCAAGCTATTCAGAAGTAATAAGCAAAAATAGCCATTTTTCAATAATGTTTGTCAACTAGGTGGCGCTGTGCTGAAACTCTGCAGGTACCCTCACATCATGCTTCTGATGACTTACACCAAGTTTAGTGTCAATGCGCTAAAGCGTTGCAAAGTTACAGACTCACGTCCATTTTGGCATGCACGACATCGAATTCGTTGATGAGGTGTACGAGTACGGTTTCGTCTGCCATCATGAACCTCACAAATGTTTGTTATTAGTGTCTCTAGGAGACGCATGCAAAATTACGAGCCAATCTGACATACGGTCTAGGAGGAATTCGAGAAAGTACGTTTTTCTGAAAATTTTGAACATTCTAGTGGGCGGAGCTTAAAAATGATGCAACCTATTGGGACCTGGCATGACCCAAGGAACAAGATGAAACATACGATTGAAAAGCCGAAACGTAAATGATACGTACATTTACAGTTGGCAGACACTTTTATCCGAAGAGAGTCATTTTGAACTGTGGGTGGCACTAGAGGGTTTGAGTCTCAGTGGGGGTACAGTTCACCCCTATCAGTTTGGCAATATCAGCATTTTCCTACATCCGGTTCCATGGGCGTCCATAGACTTTAAGAATGGAAACGAGTGCCTCAGCACTTCCAAAAAAATGTGCTTGCCCAAGCTTGTAAATGTAATTGTTGATGTAATGAAATGTTAAAACAGTAAAAGTGTTTAGATGTCATAATATAGCACGGTGCGAGGAACAGGGCGAAAAGTAAGTGTTTATAAACTGATAATCAGATAATAGTCATCTATGTTGTAGCGTCCCTAGTGTTCTTTACACCAGAAAACTGCCTGATATTACAATCAGTATGGGACGAGTTACATGTCAAATGTAAATACTTATGATTAGGGATCAGAACAAACCCATAACCCTAGGTATGAGCAGAGTAATAGTGAGAAGGTATGTCAAGACTTTGAGAATATGCCATCTTTTTTAAAGCGTGAGCAAAAAGCCTTCAGTTTCTGACACGCACACACTTCCACGCCAAGAAAAAGCTTTTCTGTTCTGCTCTGCTTCCTCAAGGGCATTTCCTTTAACATTTGACATACAAATGCACATACTGACAACGGACAAAGACAAAGGGAAACTCACTTCCCCTGATTCTCAATCACACAAACACAACGTCGTTCCAAGCACAAGCCAAGAACTCAGTAGCGGATCTCAGGAAAAGAGCTTTTGTTCTTCAGTCCAACAGCGGACGCCTCTACCAGAGCCGTTGTGACGAGCATAAATACAAAGAATTCACAAACTCAGTATCTTGAATCAATGATACCTCAATAATTAACAGGCATGAAAAGAAAAAACTAACCACTAGATTTGCAAGGTCAATGGTCTCAAATGGTTTCAGATAAGTCCATTAAGATCACTTTACAATCAAACAATGGCAAACACTTGTTTCTCCTTGGCGATAAGTGGACTTAAGACTTTGTGGCTATAAAGGTCTGGCAAGATTTCGATATAAAGCACCGGTTCAAGACCTGGTTCGAACACCCTGCCACTGCAGAAATTGTGAGATGCATTTCTGGAGTTGGCCACATGGTGGCGCTGGTTGGCCAAGTTTTAAGCTTGATAACGAAGGAGTCTTTCCAGACTGCAATTTTATCCTCTAATCGTATCATCTTGGCTGATTGTAGGACTCTTATAAAAGAAAAAAAAAAGACCATTGCACTTATATCGTCTCTATTACACAGCCTAAATTGAGAGCTGACGTTGAGCCAGAGAGAGAGAGAGAGAGGGAGAAAGAGAGAGAGGGAGGGAGGGGGAGACAGAGAGAGAGAGAGGGAGGGAGGAAGAGAGTGAGTGAGAGAGAGGGAGGGAGAGAGAGAGAGAGAGAGAGAGAGAGGGAGGGAGAGAGAGGGAGAAAGAGAGAGAGGGAGGGAGGGGGAGAGGGAGACAGAGAGAGAGGGAGGGAGAGAGAGAGAGGGAGGGAGAGAGAGAGAGAGAGGGAGGGAGAGAGAGAGGGTTCAATTGGTTCAATTGGTTCAATCGTCAATTGAACCAATTGTTTTATATGGCAGTGAAGTGTGGGGTCCTTCTATCAAATTTGATTTTTCAAATTGGGAAAAACATCCGATTGAAACTCTACATTTAGATTTCTGTAAACGAATTCTCAAAGTCCAAAGAAAAACACCAAACAACGGATGCAGGGCAGAATTAGGCCAATACCCTCTCCTTCTAAACATCCAAAAAAGAGCCATCAAATTCTGGAAACACCTAAAAACAAGCGACCCCAACACATACCATTACAAAGCCCTAAAACACCAAGAGCTGAGCGTAGCGAGGAGTCCCCTGTGCCGGCTGGTGCTGAGACTGACTGAGCTCACTCCTGCAGAAATCAGCACACCTCAGCACACACACACACTCACACACATTCGGCCCGCACAAATTATCAACACAGAACAAGACAAGTACATCACCCATTGGACAAACACCATTCAAAACCAACACAAACTGGACTGTTATTCGGCACTAAATCGAGAGTACACTGTTGCGAACTACCTGAGCACAGTGAGTGATGTGAAACTCAGGAAAACCCTGACGATGTACAGACTCAGCGAGCACAGTCTGGCCGTGGAGACGGGCCGGCGCAGACAGACCTGGCTCTCCCGTGAGGACAGGCTCTGCTCGCACTGCATCCTGGGAGTGACGGAGACCGAGCTGCACTTCCTCACAGAATGCCCAAAATATAAACACATCAGAGACCACTATTACCCCAAAATTAATCAAATATTTCCCCAATTTAACACCTGTAATCCAACCCAAAAACTCTGTTTCATTCTTGGCGAAGAAGCCAAATGCTCAAATATAACTGCAAAATTTGTTGCATCTTGCCACATCCTGAGGGACGACCAGAGACCAGCAAACATCCAATAAACACACACTCACTCACAGCCGAACACACACTCACTCACTCACAGCCGAACACACACACACTCACAGCCGAACACACACACACTCACAGCCGAACACACACTCACTCACAGCCGAACACACACTCACTCACAGCCGAACACACGCTCACTCACAGCCGAACACACGCTCACTCACAGCCGAACACACACTCACTCACAGCCGAACACACACACACTCACAGCCGAACACACACACTCACTCACAGCCGAACACACACACTCACTTACAGCCGAACACACACTCACTCACAGCCGAACACACACTCACTCACAGCCGAACACACACTCACTTACAGCCGAACACACACACTCACTCACAGCCGAACACACACTCACTTACAGCCGAACACACACTCACTTACAGCCGAACACACACTCACTTACAGCCGAACACACACACTCACTCACAGCCGAACACACACTCACTTACAGCCGAACACACACACTCACTCACAGCCGAACACACACACTCACTTACAGCCGAACACACACACTCACTCACAGCCGAACACACACACTCACTCACAGCCGAACACACACTCACTCACAGCCGAACACACACACTCACTCACAGCCGAACACACACTCACTTACAGCCGAACACACACACTCACTCACAGCCGAACACACACACTCACTTACAGCCGAACACACACTCACTCACAGCCGAACACACACTCACTCACAGCCGAACACACACTCACTCACAGCCGAACACACACTCACTCACAGCCGAACACACACTCACTCACAGCCGAACACACACTCACTCACAGCCGAACACACACTCACTCACAGCCGAACACACACTCACTCACAGCCGAACACACACTCACTCACAGCCGAACACACACACTCACTCACAGCCGAACACACACACTCACTTACAGCCGAACACACACTCACTCACAGCCGAACACACACACTCACTCACAGCCGAACACACACACTCACTTACAGCCGAACACACACTCACTCACAGCCGAACACACACTCACTCACTCACAGCCGAACACACACTCACTCACAGCCGAACACACACTCACTCACAGCCGAACACACACTCACTCACAGCCGAACACACACTCACTCACAGCCGAACACACACTCACTCACAGCCGAACACACACTCACTCACAGCCGAACACACACTCACTCACTCACAGCCGAACACACACTCACTCACAGCCGAACACACACTCACTCACAGCCGAACACACACTCACTCACAGCCGAACACACACTCACTCACAGCCGAACACACACTCACTCACAGCCGAACACACTGCATCAGACCTACACACATGTATATAATGTTCAATTCCAAGTTCAGTGTTCCTTTGTTTTTTTCTTTTATAAAGATTTCTAAATCCTTTTTATTTTATTTATTAATTTTTGTTTATTTTATTATTATTGTTTTATGCTATCAGTATTATTATTTTGTGTACTAAATGTTCTAAATCATTTTCTATGTTGTTTTGATGCTTTGGCAATACAAAATGTATTTTTTTGTCATGCCAATAAAGCTTTCTGAATTGAATTGAGAGGGAGAGAGAGAGAGATAGGGAGGGAGAGAGAGAGAGATAGAGAGAGGGAGAGTGAGAGAGAGAGAGACAGAGAGAGACAGAGAGAGAGAGAGAGAGAGAGAGAGAGAGAGTCTGAGAAGGCTGGCAGCTGTACAGAGGCTGCTATCACCAGGTATGCAGGCTCTTGTCAGACAGCTTTCTGAAGGATGATACACACACTGATACTGAGATGAGACACAGACAGAGCCGAGGAGAGGACCGCTGGAGCCACTTTAGCAACATTGTCTGTCTCAAACAGACTTGCACTTTTTTTTAGCCAGTATAAATCAGCTCTACCTTCGATATCAGCTTTGTTCCAAAAAAAAAATAAAAGTACTGCACAGGGGAAGCAACCTTTAAGGAAACCTGAACTGAAAATGAACCTCATAAGTGACTCATCTGGAATGCTCTATATAGGCTGCAACTGTAAGACGTCTACTGAGGGAGGAAGGGTTTAGTGAACGGTGCTACACAATTGAGAAATATTCTCTTCCCCAGAATAATACATATCCATACACATTTCAGAACCAATCAATTCATCAGTGCTGAAAGAAATGGCAAAAAAAACAAAAAAAAAAAGGGAATAATACAAAGAAAGCAAAAACAATTGCAAAAGAAAAGGACGGTTTATTACAATAGCCTATATGAATTCCAGACACAAGATAAAAGGTTATACACATCATAATTCTTTTTGCAGAAAGCCTTTTTCATTTTTCATAAACTGTAAAACAGATCATTTGAATTCAGTGTCTGGGAGACTGTTTAGTGGAGGAAAAAAGACAGACAGAAAAGAAAATGGAGGAAAGAAAGACAGAAACAGAAAAAAGACCAAAAGAAAGAAGTGAAGAAAGCAAAACAGAAAGAGAAAAAAGAAATAATGACAAATACAAAATGAAAGCAAGAAAGAAGGAAAAAAGAGAGAAAGCTAAAATTAAGGAAGAAAGAATGAAAGAAAGGAAAGAGAAAAAAGAAAGGAAGACAGAGAGAGAAGAAAGAAAGATAGAAAGAAAGAAAAAGAAAGAAAAATGTAAGAAAGAAAGGAAAGAGAGTATAAATAAATAAAAAGAAAGGAGGAAATAAAGAAAGAAAGAAAGAGAAGGAAGAAAGAAAGAAAAAGTAGGTAGAAAAAAGAAAGTAAGAAAGACAGAGAGATAAAAGACCAAAAGAAAGAAATGAAGAAAGTGAAAAAAGAGAAGAAAAAGAAAGCAAGAAAGAAAGCTAAAAGGAAAGAAAGTATTAATAAATAAAAGAAAGGAGGAAAGAAGGAAAGAAAGAAAGAGAAAAAAGACCAAAAGAAAGAAGTGAAGAAAGCAATACAGAAAGAGAAAAAAAGAAATAATGACAAAAAGAAAATGAAAGCAAGAAAGAAGGAAAAAAAGAGAGTATAAATAAATAAAAGAAAGGAAGAACGAAAGATAGAAAGAAAGAAAAAGAAAGAAAGAAAGGAAAGAGAGTATAAATAAATAAAAGAAAGGTGGAAAGAAAGAAAGAAAGAAAGAAAGAAAGGAGAAAAAGTAAGAAAGAAAGGAAAGAGAAAGAAAGGAGGAAAGAAAGAAAGAAAGAGAAGTAAGAAAGATAGAAACAAACAAACTCTTTAATTCCAGGGATTAGGATGTTGATCCAAGATAAAAGTGTGCAATAAATACATGAAGGAATTTCATCCAGGTGAAACGATTCAAACTGACTTCTGAACATCCTCAACAACAAACATGAGTTATCATAAATGCTACTCTCCAAAGCGAAGAGGTTAGTTAAGGGTTAGGCCACTAACTACAGAGCGACAAAATCTGATCAACTGGATGATTTATAATCTTAGGCCTAAGTGCCAATCAGACATAAAGCCCTTCCAAAGTGCTTCCGAGTGAAGATTACGGGATAAGGTATTAGACAGGCACTGACCCAAAGCCGCGCTGAGCCTGTGGTACATCTGTCCAATTTACACTCTGATCCAGAGCTCAGATGGAGTGCACATGCTCATAACTCAATACCTCTCTAAATGATTGAATTATGCAGTCTGATTACTCACATTCCCCAAAATGACATTCATAATTCCGACAACTGGTCCCAAACTCGAAACATTTGCTCAGCACATTTTTGTGTGTTTGTAAATAACGAAGTTATGGCTTTGTTATCTTTGGATGAAAAAGTGTCATTTGTCACGACAATCACTTTGGTGGAGTCTTGGCTTTTATTACAAGAAAGCTTTTTGCTTTCATTGTTGGAATGGTTCATGACTCAGGCTGTCAGCAGATGGCAGTGTGGTGTAGTGACAGATGCACAGTCATTACGTGTGTGTGTGAGAATGCAATTACTACCACTGGGGAAAACAATTAAGTGGAGGTAGAGCTCTCTATACCGCTACAGCCTGGGAGAAAGCCCACTCCTGCTCCTCAACTTTAGTGCCCGCAGGCAATGGAGAGGCAGAGAGAGAAAGAGAAAGACCTTCTGGCAGTGGCACTATGTTCTGGCCACTAACAGGCTGCAGCATGCTTCAGCAGGGTAGTGTTTGATAGCTATAGTGTGAGGGACTGTGTTCATGTGTGTATAACAACTGTAGGCCAACATGCACAAGATTGTTATATTTTCAAGAAAATGTGAGTGGTGCTTGCTCATGCAAAACTCACCACTATGATGCTAGAGTGTTGTGTACGGTTGCCATGGTGTGCTAGAGGTGTTTTTAGTGTGTTGCTGTAGGGTTGTAATGGTGTTCTGAGTGGCAACTAGGTGGTTTATTAGTCACCCCCAACACCATCCAATGGGCACTAGCTTGTACGCTGGGTGGTCATAGCGGTTACATTGCTATGAAGTTGGCAAGGTGTTGTGGGTGGATTTAGTGCATTTCTGTGCGGTTGCTAGGGTGTTGTAGGTGGCTTTGGTGCATTTTTATGTGGTTGCTAGGGTGTTCTGGATGGTTGCTAAAGTCAAAAGAGCCCACCCCAAGACTCAATGGCTTAAGAGCATTGCTGTGCGGTTGCTAGGGTGTTCTGGGGGGTTTTAGTGCATTTTTAGGCGGTTGCTAGGGTGGTCAGGGTAGATTTAATGTATTTTTATGTGGTTGCTAGGGTGTTATGGGTGGATTTAGTGCATTTTTATGTAGTGCTGAAAACATCAACAATAAATTAATTTCAACAAAAAATTTAATCATAAAATAGTTGTTTGATCTCATTTAACTTAACATGAGATCACATTAAACTTTAATGATGAGCAGCACTGCAGAAAATGTCATCCCACTTCATGGCCAGCTTCATTGTATCAGCAAGACTAGGACACAAGATATGAAGGGTTCAGTCAGACCAGCCTTAAAGAGTTCTGTGTAGGTCGGATTGTTATGTCATGAGTTTTGCAGGAAATGAGACTCAAACACAAGGAATGTAAAAAGTAAATCTTTATCAACAACTTTTGGGCCAGTTTCCATGTAAAATGGTAAATGGTCTGTACATATATAGCGCCTTTTTTAACCTTAGCGGTTACCAATGCGCTTTACACTGTGTCGCATTTATCCATTCACACACATATTCACACTCACACACCAAAGACGGCAGACCTGACATGCAAGGCACTAACCTGCCATTGGGAGCAGCTTGAGGTTCAGTGTCTTGCCCAAGGACCCTTCGGCATGTGGAGTCATGTGGGCCGTGAATCGAACCGCCAACCCTGCGATTAGTGAATGACCCGCTCTACTACCTGACCCACAGTACAAAATCCCAGGCTGATTTCTCTTCCCAGTCTACCCCTGCTACAAAACCACTAGTCTTTGTCAACAGCCCAATGTTGACTTTCAGCATCTGTTTCGGGATGAGAAAAATGAAAGGCAGAGAAACATTAGGTTGAGGCAGGGAGTTTGCACAGGGCGAGAAAAATGAAAACTGTGTCCAATAAGTGCGGCCCCCAATTTGATTAAACATGGCAGTTATTCTGCTACATTCCAGCAAATCCTATTTACTGTTGTATGTTTAAACTCTCTCTAAAAGGGGAGCATTAAAGCTCGCAGGCTTTGTGTGCTTCCAATCTAGCCAATCTATTTGTGTTCAGTGAACTGAGTTCAATTCATTGTGCAATAATGAAGCTGTAAATAAGGTGATTAGATTTAGAATAATGCGGCAAATATTCTGCAATGCACGTAAACTGTATGTGTGTACATAGAAATGTAACATAATATAAAGCAGTGGTTCCAATGGGTCGCAGAAGGACAGGAAGGAAAACTATGCTAAATGCAAATAATAAAATGCAACTGTCAAAGTCTCCGTGTCCAGTCAAACTCCATGGTAAATTTCTGCAAATGTATCTGTCATTAGAACATTCAAATTAGGCAAATGCCAATATGGACTGGTAGCATGACATGCCCTTATCCACAAAAACCATGAACAAAACAATGCAAAGTAAAATAAAATACAGTATGACTCAGATTACCAGTTTTGGGGAATAGCGAAGCTACTACTGTAACTATCAACATTTTTCAGTAGAGTAACAATAGTAGCAATAGTAACAATAGTAACAATAGTAGCAATAGTAACAATAGTAGCAATAGTAACAATAGTAACAATAGTAGCAATAGTAGCAATAGTAACAATAGTAGCAATAGTAACTATAGTAGCAATAGTAACAATAGTAACAATAGTAGCAATAATAACTATAGTAGCAATAGTAACTATAGTAGCAATAGTAACAATAGTAACAATAGTAGCAATAGTAACAATAGTAGCAATAGTAACAATAGTAGCAATAGTAACAATAGTAGCAATAGTAGCAATAGTAGCAATAGTAGCAATAGTAACAATAGTAGCAATAGTAACAATAGTAGCAATAGTAACTATAGTAGCAATAGTAACAATAGTAACAATAGTAACAATAGTAGCAATAGTAACAATAGTAGCAATAGTAGCAATAGTAACAATAGTAGCAATAGTAACAATAGTAGCAATAGTAGCAATAGTAGCAATAGTAACAACAGTAACAATAGTAGCAATAGTAGCAATAGTAACAATAGTAGCAATAGTAGCAATAGTAACAATAGTAGCAATAGTAGCAATAGTAACAATAGTAGCAATAGTAGCAATAGTAGCAATAGTAACAATAGTAGCAATAGTAGCAATAGTAACAATAGTAGCAATAGTAACAATAGTAACAATAGTAGCAATAGTAACAATAGTAGCAATAGTAACAATAGTAGCAATAGTAGCAATAGTAGCAATAGTAACAATAGTAGCAATAGTAACAATAGTAACAATAGTAGCAATAGTAACAATAGTAGCAATAGTAACAATAGTAGCAATAGTAACAATAGTAGCAATAGTAACAATAGTAGCAATAGTAACAATAGTAGCAATAGTAGCAATAGTAACAATAGTAGCAATAGTAACAATAGTAGCAATAGTAGCAATAGTAACAATAGTAGCAATAGTAACAATAGTAACAATAGTAGCAATAGTAACAATAGTAGCAATAGTAGCAATAGTAACAATAGTAGCTGATTTCAAGATAGTGTTTCTTTTCTAGTAACAAGCTACATTTTCCAATGAGTATGGATGTGTCATCACAAAAAGCTACATTTGTTCCATTGTACTGCAAAGGTGTCAAGGCAGTAATCAAACGTTTTCACGTAAATCCTTTTCTCTCTTTCATACGCAGAGCTCGGAAAAGCAAATCATTTCATTGAACAGCTTTCGGACAGCTCAGAACATGAGCCAGTTTAAATAAACGGATGCACTTATATTTAGCATTAGGACTGCCAAGTCGGTTCATGTAAATGTACTAGTTCACATGAATGATTCACCAATTCATTGAGCCCTTGCACAGCCTTAAAACGACTTTGCATTAGTCAACATCAAAATATTCAGTTAGGCTAATTGCTTCTGTTCATTACTATATTTCAAAAGATATACAATAGGGTGCTTTCTAGTTTTATACTAGATTTTTATATTCAATTTCATGTTGTGACCCTATAACTATCAGGTGATTTACTTTAATTAAAGCTGTACAACGGAAGGTTTTTTGCTTGAAAATGAACGAAATGCATTATTGTGAAGTTCCTGTAACATGCTTACTATATTATTGACTTCTGAGTAGTTTATAACCATTGTTGGGTGTAATAAAAATACAAAGTTATTAGTTACTGTAATCTAATTACTTTTTAGTAAAGAATTAGTGCAATGTATTACATTTCGAATGATTGTAATCAGATTACAGTTACTAACTTTCAATTAATTTAATTACTTGAATGTACATTATATATTGCAAATAAGGTTATGCTTAATTCTAATATATTATTTATGTAGAATACATGAATTATGGCCCTGTAACGAGTCACTGTGATAGAAAAATAGGAGGTGCTGAGTGTATGACTTCAAAATTGTAATTTTGAGTATGAAAAATAGACATTATTTGGAATTTGTTGAGCGGAAAAGATTTTTAGAAAGAAACTTAAAAGTAATTAGTAATGTGATTACTTTCCCAACGAAGTATTAGTAAAGTAATCTGATTACAATTTTAGATAAATAATTTGTAATTTGTAGTGGATTACTATTTTTAAGTAACTTAACCACACTTGGTAAGTGTGGTTTGTTCTCTGTCTGTATAAGCTGTACGTTGCCTATACAGGGAGTTTCGATATTTAGTACATTGTAGTGTAGCTAACTACTTTAAAAGTAGCTTTACTGTAGTTTAACTACTTTACGTTTTAAGTAGCTTGTGGCTTAACAAGCAACAGTTTCAAGGAGGCTTCCTCAACACTGCAGATTACATTAAATATGGGTTCAAGGGTAAATCACACTACTAGATTTTCCATATTAAGGTCATGTTAGTAATTTAGCATATTTTCAGTCCTATGCATTTTATCAATGTTGGCATTTAAGCTGAGGTTTTTGTTTATTTTTGATGCACTACTATTGGTACTGTGTTAGGTCGCTAACTTGATGTCCAATATAAAATCTGTGTCCACAAGCAAAACTAGTTAAGAGCCACTCATATATTAAACATATGCACACTGGCGGCACTATGCATTTATCTAGAAGTGTGTAACGGTGACTGACACTGACCAAGCACTTCTTCCATGTACTCATCTCACCCAGCGCATGCTCATAAGCACTCCCGATACAAAGAGTCCTTCAGACACTGGCAATAAAGCACCGCCGCTCTGGACCTGGTGTGACCCACAATGCATTATGGGATATCGAAAGCGGAGGGAGACAATTAGGCCGTAGAGAGCTACAAGTCCTTACTTAACTCTGCAGTGCTCTCCACTCCATACTACAAAAATAACAGAAAATAAATGAAGAGCAGTCTGGTGCCATTGACTGAAGGAGTGTGTGGAGCTCATTAGGTGTGGTTGGAGAGCAAAGGATGAAGGTGGAGAGCTCTTCTCTCTTACATAAAGTTTTCCAACAAGCACTGAAACACCTGGACAATCTCAGAAAATCATGACTTATTGTCAGAGCAGTGGCTTAGTTCCAGACACATTAATGCGTGATTCTTATTTAGGCGATGCATGTCCAAATTCATTCGCAAACATGCCCCAATCCCATTCTCCGTCTCTCTCCAGAGTTTGCTAAGGCAAGCATCACTATTACTATTGCTTATACTTAAGACTTAACACCCTAATACTTAATTATTGTTGGGCTACTGACATAATACCTCAAATCGTGCAGCTTGTTAAGGAAAGCTGTGCTGCTACATTTTAAAGCAATACGTAGACTGATGTAGAAAATAAAATAGCTGAAAAAAATCTCATAAACTTACATTGAAGAAAGAACCAGAGCCATACAATATCTAGGCACCATATATCTATATATACACTCACCTAAAGGATTATTAGGAACACCTGTTCAATTTCTCATTAATGCAATTATCTAATCAACCAATCACATGGCAGTTGCTTCAATGCATTTAGGGGTGTGGTCCTGGTCAAGACAATCTCCTGAACTCCAAACTGAATGTCAGAATGGGAAAGAAAGGTGATTTAAGCAATTTTGAGCGTGGCATGGTTGTTGGTGCCAGACGGGCCGGTCTGAGTATTTCACAATCTGCTCAGTTACTGGGATTTTCACGCACAACCATTTCTAGGGTTTACAAAGAATGGTGTGAAAAGGAAAAACATCCAGTATGCGGCAGTCCTGTGGGCTGAAAATGCCTTGTTGATGCTAGAGGTCAGAGGAGAATGGGCCGACTGATTCAAGCTGATAGAAGAGCAACTTTGCCTGAAATAACCACTCGTTACAACCGAGGTATGCAGCAAAGCATTTGTGAAGCCACAACACGCACAACCTTGAGGCGGATGGGCTACAACAGCAGAAGACCCCACCGGGTACCCATCCTCTGATGGCTACTTCCAGCAGGATAATGCACCATGTCACAAAGCTCGAATCATTTCAAATTGGTTTCTTGAACATGACAATGAGTTCACTGTACTAAAATGGCCCCCACAGTCACCAGATCTCAACCCAATAGAGCATCTTTGGGATGTGGTGGAACGGGAGCTTCGTGCCCTGGATGTGCATCCCACAAATCTCCATCAACTGCAAGATGCTATCCTATCAATATGGGCCAACATTTCTAAAGAATGCTTTCAGCACCTTGTTGAATCAATGCCACGTAGAATTAACGCAGTTCTGAAGGCGAAAGGGGGTCAAACACAGTATTAGTATGGTGTTCCTAGTAATCCTTTAGGTGAGTGTATATCACAGGTGGGCTATTTTGACTTGAGCCTGTATGCAACTACCTAGCAACCACCTAGTAAACCCTAGCAACTGCATAGGGTTTTTACTGACAACAGCTGCAACACAAATCACAAGGTTGGCTAATGCGCTAAAGCTAGCTAACGCACATCGCATGTGTTGGAAAATTCACTTCTGTCAGCTGAAAAATGGTGAATGCTTCCATGCAGTAAACAGCATTAGCGTACCATTTGAGATGATACTACACTTACAAATTCATACATACATAGTGCATATAGTGTAAGTGCACAGGGACTAAAAATGGTTCAGGGAACGATTAAAAAAAAATGTTGTCGACCGTAACTGAAAATGGGAACAAAATCCATCTCAATTAATACGAAGTGGAAACATTATTTTTAATAACCGGTTAATTTGGTTCCGATCTTTTTTTTTCATGAAACTAAAGACCAAAGGGTTTATCACAGTAAATTTTCAGAATTACATCACTTCCTATTGCCCCAAAAAATGGGGCTTTACTCTTTTTAGTAGAATATAAGCATGTGCACATCGCATGTGCTTTATATATATATATATATATATATATATATATATATATATATATATATATATATATGTAATATTACAAATACATTTATTGGAAAAACAAAAAAAAACGTTATTTTATATAGGCTACTGTATACGTTGCTTGGTATGATTTCTATGCTGATAATTCCCCCACATGGAGGACAAGAAATCGCTTATATTTTTGATGAGCCAAGTCCCTTATTGAGCTTGTTTATCAAGACCAGGTTGCTTGTTTCTCGTGTGAGATCTGGCAAAACGGCAACTGTTATATCACCCACGCTCAACACAGAGTTATTAACCATTCTTTAATTTCATTCTAACCTGTTACAAATTGGAAATCAGGCTGCGGAACGCCAGAACCGGAACCAAAAATATACCGTTTCTGCTCTGAACAAACCAAAAGGAAAAACATTACTCCCTGGATTATAGAGCATCATTTGGGACACAACTAACCACTCAGAACATCTTAGCAACCACATTGGTGCTCACAAATTTAGTTAGACACTTTCTTATCTAAAGTGACTTGGAGTATCCTGAGATTAAGTGGACCTGACATTGATCACTCCCTCTGGGGTTTGCATAGCTTTACTGAGTATAATACCATCCGTCCACCTTCTAGTTGTATTCTATGCTGAAGTACAAGTACACAAATTCAGGTCCATTATTGTGTGTCTGCATTATGCTAAATTAGGTGTCAGGTGAGTTACCTTCGATCTCATTCTGAGCAGATATCGATGGGGGTGTCAGAAAGAGAGTGGGTGAAGCTGCTCTCCTGCAGGTGGAGTGTTGGGATGGAGGTGTCTGCTGCCTCAGCAGTGCTTCAGGTGGATACGGTTTGCAGTCTGCTTCGATATATGATGCTCCACAGGGAGGGGGGTGTGAAAATTAGAGGATGGCTACAGACAGGACAGATGGTGAAGATTTGGGTACACTCAGCTGATTCAGGATTAATATTAAGCACTTTGTAATATATTCTATGCAGTATACTTAAGTGAAGATCATTGTGGCAAGAATAAGTATGTGAACCCTTTGAATAAGCTGGTTTTCTGAATTAATTGGTCATTAAATCCCATCTCATCTTCATTAAAGTCACACGTATAGACAAACACAATGTGCTTAAGTTAACAACACACCAACAATTATAATCTTTCCTGTCTTTATCAAACACATCCCATTAAACATTCACAGGGCTGTGGATAAAGTAAGCGAACCATTGGATTTAATAACTGTTCAATCCTACTTTGGCAGCAATAAACTCAACCAAGTGTTTCAGTTAGCTGCCAATTAGACCTTCACAGCGTTCAGAAGGAATTTTGGACCATTCTTCCATACAGAAGTGCTTCAGCTCAGCCAAATTCGTAGGATGTCTGGTGGCTCTCTTGAGGTCATTCCACAGCATCTCTATTGGGTTCAGGTCTGGGCTCTTACTGGGACACTCCAAAAGGTGGATTTTTGTTTTTTTGAAGTCATTCTGTAGTGGATTTACATCTATGTTAATTGTCATTGACCTGCTGCATCACCCAACTTCTTCAGCTGGTGCACAGCCACCCTGACATTGTCCTGTAGGATTTCTTAATAAACTTGGGAATTAATTTTTCGTTTGATGATGGTAAGCTGTCCAGTCACCGAAGCAGCAAAGCAGTACCAAATCACGATGCTTCTTCCACCGTACTTCACCGCGTATGCAGTGCTCTTTTTAAGCCATACATAGTGCTGCTTGATCTCCCCAGACAATTCAAACTTAGATTCAAAAGTCCACAAAACAATTTCCCAGTACGAGTGTCATGGTGGTCTTTGGCAAACTTCAGGCACGCAGCAGTGTTTTTGTTGGAAAGCAGCGGCTTCCTTCGCCTGTTTAATGTTTTCCATATAATAGACTCATGAACAGAGAAGTTAACAAGTTCCAATGATTCCTTCAAGTCTTTATCTGTCACTCTAGGGGTCTTGTTTTACCTCATTGAGCATTCTGCAGTGTGCCCATTGAGTCATCTTGGCTGGACGGCCACTTCTAGGGAGAGTACCTATAGTACTAAATCATCTCCATTTACAGACTATTTATCTAACTGTGGACAGATGAATATCTAAGCTCTTACAGATAACTTTGTAACCCTTTCCAGCTTTATGCAAAGCAACAATTCCTGATTGTAGGTCTTCTGAAATCTCTTTTTAGCAAGGAATAATCCACATAAGCAGATGCTTCTTTTGAATAGCAAACTCAAAATGTATGCTTTTTATAGTAGCTCTAACACACACCTCCAGTATATTTTCATAATTGATGATTGGATTCTAGGTTTTCCATCTCCTGACTCTAAATAGCGTTTTTGACATCATTAGCCTAGGGGTTCACATACTTTTTCCAACATGCACTGTGATTGTTTTAATTAATTATTATTTAATTGTTTACTCTTGGCTCTCAACGAAGGCGGTCACATTTTCTCACCCTCTCCCTACCCTTATCTTCCCTGCTTTGCTCCTCTCGTCATATCTAGTCTACTGTCTTGTACTTGAGAGACTCTCTCAGCACTGCTCTTCAAACTAAGTCATCATGGATTTGATCAACTGGTCTCTCAACGCAATTGACACCATCTTCTCGACGAGAAGTTTGGGTTCGGGGAACCTGTCTGCCCTGGCGGAGCGTTACGCAGCTGGCTACACGATGGACGCGTGGGAGAGGTGGCGGGTCGTGTGTCTGGCGGCTCTTTCCGTGGAGGGCGTTGAAGATATCTACCTATTCGGTACCATGATAACAGGTCTTCTGCTGATTGGATTAGGCATTGCCCTGGTTTATCGAGGAGTTAAGAGACGGTGACAGCTGTCCAAAGCCTCACAAGGCTGCCCGTCATGATTGAAACAGTGGGCAGAGCTGTCTGCACTCAGACTGGGTCTATGAACCAAAATACGGATAACATCATGGAGAAGCTCACAGCTTTGCAAAGGCAAATGGATCGTTTCAGAGACCAAAATGGACCAGGAGAATAGCCGTGTAAATTAGAATGCGGCTACTCTCCTTAAGACCAAACAATCCCAATCTAATCTGTTTCGGTCGCCCTCAACCAGCACTGGCCTTGGCCAAGGCCGCTGTTGGAACAACAACTCCCCCGGAAGAGCACTGCAGTGAGCCACTCTCGCGTTCCTTCCCGACTCCCCAGACACCTGGTGATTGTTGACTATGTCTGGGACCTGATCAAGGTTGTCTCCATGGCAACTTGCTGTGTATCGCTATGACAACCCTGCGGACTGAGGGACCTAGATTAGATGCTGGCATAGCGACGCTCCAGGCCTACACAAACATGAACTCTTACACATATATACAGATATGCAATCATCCGCCCGATACCCTATCCCTCGCCTTCGCCGCTTTGTACCCCCAGTCTGACAGGCGGGTCTGTGACCAGCGCCGAACATGGCTGCAGGTCCGGATGGCTGCTTGCCTGTGCTGGGCCACCTCCACCCCTCAATCCCCTCCCCTGTTGCAAGTCTTGTTCATGTTGTAGAGTGTACTGATTATGTGCTAATGTTGCTGAGGTGTTTTTTTCCCTGTTCCCACACTGTACTTCTTAAGGAGCATAGTCTGGGGGCTGCCTTTTTTTTTTTTTTTTTTCTCCTCTCCACTCCTCATGTCATGCTGTATTTCTTCTAATTCCCTGTCTTCCTGTCCTGTCTCCCCTTGTCATATGTATGTTTGTATGGACAGGTCGATGGCCAATTTCACTGGTTTACTATGTGACAATAAAGGACTACTACTACTAATTGTGATTGCATTTTGTACATAATGATGTATTCAGCATGTACAAGACCAATAAAATAATGTGTGTTATTAGTTAAAACAGATAGTGTTTATTCATTATTGTAACTTAAATGAAGATTAAACCAGATTTTAAAACACATTTATAAATAAATGCAGGTAATTCCAAAGGGTTCACATACTTTTTCTTGGCACTTTATGTGCATATCGCTCCTCGTAATTCAATATCTGTTTGATATATTTAATTATGCAGTCTAATTGCAAACCTTCCCATAAATGATATTCATAATTCTGACAAAGAGTTCCGAAGTCTGAACATTTGATCAGAGTGTTTGTTAATGACAACGTTTTGGCTTTGTTATTTTTGGATGAAAAAGTGCCATTTGTCATGACAATTACTTTGGTGGTGTCATTGTTTTTTCCCCCATATAAGCTGAAAGCTAGTTTTTCTAATGCATAACCTACATTCTTATATGAGCATTTGTCATGTCGCAGTCAGATAGGGAAAGCCATGTATTTCTAGCATTTCTTAAATCAAAAAGGGGGCACATCAGCTCTGTGCCAAAACCTAGCTCCCTACTTTATCTAGACAGCATTTTAAGGCACTATAGGCTCATAATTTGCATGGGGCTTATTTAGAGCGTTTCAAATCAGTCATAATTCCATTATTCCAAATTCCATTTCAGTTAGGATGCTGCCTAAGAAGACACCTAGGTGGCAGTATATGGCAAGGCAGCTCTCTAGTGTTTGGAAAAGAGCTAAAATTACCAATATCTATGTGTGAAACTCTGCGTGACCTCGTAATTATGACGCAGTTATTTGAGTCATTAGTGTCCCAATTTCCGATTCAACTTAAAGGGAATAAGAAGAGTGGAATGAGACACAATCCTGGTCACCGTCTCCTCTTATTCTTAAACTGTATCAGAATGCAGCACTCAAAGCTATCCGCTACTGTGCCATTCTGTTCACTTCCTCTGAGGACATCAAATCATTACATACATAAAGACACAAGGGGATTCAACAAATTGCTCTGGAAGCACCAACATTCTCTTCAAATATTTACCGAGATGAGATGAGAGGAGGAGGGAGATATCGGTGGATGGATTCGTGCACTACACTACTGGAGGAAAGTGCTGAAATGTAAGACAATTTCTAAACAAGTCATCTCAGGCTCTCTTCAGGGACGAACTCAACTCCCCATGTCAGCTAGAAATATGAGGAACATTGCCTGCCTCCTGGCCTCAATAAGACGAGGGAGCGCAGTGGAAAAGAAAAAACGGTTAGATACATCTGCTTCAAGCGCTGCTGTTATAGACTCCATCCTGAGAAACACGAGAGAACAGAACGAGAGAGAAAAGATAAACAAAGGGAACAAAATTGTACAATCATCTGTTATGTTGACTTCTTTTTACATCGCACTCTGAAACTCACTAATTACTATTAAAGGCCTCAAACATGCAACAAGTTGCAAACGCAACTATGCAAACACTGACGCGAATGCTAGGCCAAAACATTACAAGCGCAGGATCCCATAGTGCACAACTTTAAAGGATGTTCTGTGTGCAATCCAAGTTCAACTCAATAGACAGCATTTGTGGCATGTTGATTATCATTAATTATTTCTAGCAAAAATCATGTTTATAGAATTCACTTGCACTTACAATGCAAGTGAATGTACACACTGGTTTCAAGAGCATAGCCACAAGACAAACATTATACGTGTTGATATGATTTCAGTGATAAAATCACTTACTAACCACACAACTTTGTTGTCATGATGAAATATGGCTTTGCTTTTGGCAACGCATAATTTAAATTCATTTAAACCGACTGATCTCAGTTCAGGAGGCTCTCTGCTGTCAGTGAAGGGTTAAATTCTTGTGCCCAAACAACATGGTGCCGATCACAGCGGAGTTTGTCTTTGGATGAAACACCAACAAAACTACGTCTGTAAGAAACCTAATTAAGTTTTCTCATTTAAACTTTAGTCTCTAGTTTCATCCAGCATGCCATTTTTAAAACTTGAGCGATTTTTCGAAAAACGCAACACTGCTAAACACAATGAATGTGTACTTTAGCCATATTATTTGCAGTAATAATGCAGTTGTTAAGCATGTATTAATGCATATTAGTGCACCCGTATTGGGTGGAAGTTCAAATACATGGCTTCAGCTCTTTGTGGTAATTAACACATTAATTAACACTATTACATTTAATAAGTTGTTAGGGAATTAATCCACGATTACACATATAATTAATAGCAATTCATATATGACTTAATATATAGTTCTTGATGTGGCAATCATTAATGAATGGCTTAGCTAATCATGAGTCATATATTAACTCACTATTATCTGTGCATTAGTTAAGCATGAATTAATGCTTATTAATGCACCCATATTGTAAAGTGTTACCAACGGTTGCTCCGCAATCACAGTATTTGCTCTAAATGAGAACACTGACCATATTCCTGATGTAATGCATTGCATACTTGCGTTGCATATTGTGCTCTGCATACATTTCTGAAAACAACATTGTGTGGATTCAAGCTTGCTTTGCTTGTTCATGCATGGAGAATGATAGCCAAAATTGGCTATCAGCTCTTTTCTATAGGAAAATCAGCTGAGAATAAAACAACAGACTTAAGATGGTTTAAAAAAGGAGGAGGACAGCTTTTGTTTGCTGTGTGGTCTGTGTTGTTCTTGTGGGTATTGTGCATACTCTGGAAGGGCCTAACGGAGGCGTTTGAGCGTATTAGAAGCAGATTTAATGATGCGTCTTAAGCATTGCATCATAACACATGAAAACTGGACAACACAGATGAATGAGCCCTTCCACAAGGCAAGCAAACAAGAATTCATCATCGAGTATTGTGCTTGGGCTGATGGCTGAATTACAGGCTGGAATTGCAGAGATCAGAAAGAATTATGAAATAGTAGAGGGAGGATGGGGGACGCAGATATCAAAATAAGAAGATCATCTATATATAATTCCTGTAAGTATTACATTCCAGCTAAATTACTATTACGCCTCTTTCAAAGACTTGAGCTTGTTCGAGCCGAAATTGAATAGTTGTGTTTTTCATCTCATATTTGCTTTTTATGACTCTGTTAGTAAGGTATAATTTAAGGTTTTGGGTAGGGGGTCAGTTTTGTTGATTGTAAACTCAATAGAGCATTAACCTTTAAAATAAAATTAAAAATGGTTTTACCGCCACACAGTGGACATTTCAGCTCAGAACTCCCGCGATACGTGTAATAATCCACATAATATAATTTTGCAAACATGTTGCCATGATTACATACTTTTCAAGAGACCTTCAACATGTCTAAATACAGTTCTTGAATGCACAATCGCCAGACAGACAAAAGGCAGACAATTAACTGGCAGATCCAGCTTAGATTTCCCCATCTGAAATGTCACATCCCCGTGAGACGCAAAAGGCCAAACATGGCTGTGTTCAACATTATACACAAGGTGTTATTAACCCAATCATGTGTCCACAGTTAATCATACACAAAAGCACACGACTAAAAGAGGAAAACGAGGTCACACTGGATCCAGCAGAGGTGAAAGTGAAGTAGATTTGGCCAATTAGAGTCTCTCAATTGCTGTTTGTTTAAAACTGTGAATGTATCATAAGAGGTGTAAAAGGCAAACATAATGCCACAAGTAGCGACGGCAGACTCGGTCCAAAAGAAGACCCAGTATTACAAAAATTACTCTTAGTGCTCCTAACTGAAATAGCATGAGTTATTTTAGTAGTAGAAAGGTAAAAGCATTATAAATATGAATCAGATATCCTCACTGATAACTGTGACTGATCTGGCAGTCCATATGGACGCAATCATGGCCGACGAAACAAGGAAGGCTATATGAGCTTTGAAGAACAACAAGGCCCCAGGACTGGACGGGATAGCACCAGAAATGCTGAAACAAGGCGGTGACAGCGTAGTGGTCATGCAAACAGAACTGTTTAACGAGTGTTGGCATACCAAATGTGTCCCTAGGGACTGGAGAAAAGGCGTTATAATTAGATTACCGAAAAAGGGCAATGCATTCGCTTGTAACAACTGTCGAGGCATCACGCTGCTCTCTCGCTTCTGCACCATCCTACTGCAACGTCTGAGGGACGCCATGGACAAAACGCGAAGAGCATGCTGGGTTCCACGCGGGACAATCGTAATATCGAAATATCATCGAACAATGCGTCGAGTACCAGCAGCCACTCGCCATTAACTTAACTGACTTCAAAAAGGCCTTCGATAGCATCCACAGAGACTCTCTGTGGAAATCGTTAGATCTTATGGAGTCCCCCGGCAGTATGTCAGCATCTTCCAGAACATGTACAGTACCCAAATTCCAGCTGCTGTGTCAAGACAGACGACGGGTCGATAACGGCGTGCAGCAAGGCTGCATCCTTTCCGCCATTCCTGTTCCTGCTAGACATGGATTTTTATAAAAACGTTAATAAGGTTAATTTTGACTTCATGTTTTGTAATCTCCAAGATAAAGGTCATTACACCTGTTTTTTTTTTTCTAAAAACCCTCCTTGGTTAAATTCAACTGGATGGATGGAAACTGTTTTGAATTCACATCACTGAGAAAAAAAACATTAAACCAACACGCATAATTTTAGCAGCTTGCCGGCGGATCGATAAGCTAATTGAGTCACTCGCATTCAATCACCCTTCCCTGTTTATCTTCACATGCGCGATCTCATTTCATCTGCCATTAGCAGCAATGAATTTAACATGGGTGGATCAGAAAATCAAAGGGTTTTCTCCAATCACCACACAAAGTCATTTCAAGAACTCCATCTTAATGTCAATACATTCCTTAATAAGGCAGAGGATTGCCCTGTTCAATACTTGGCAGATAACAAACCCCCTTTCTCCCGACCTCTTGCCAATTATAAGACCAATTCCCTAGCGGGAACCATTTCAGAACCCTCCATTTCCTTTCAATCAAGACCTTCATGTTCCAAGGATAATTTACTCTGACAGAGTGACTCTGCGTCTGTCTGAGCTGTTTTCTGACTTTCAGATGACAGGAACAACTGGGTGCTGTGTAAGAATATTGAGCGAATGAGTGGGGGTGTGTTTTTGTGTGTTTACAACCTTCAAAAATAAGTTTGTTCAGAGAGAAGAAAATAAACATAAAATGACACGTTTTTAAAAAAATTAAACAAAACACACTAAAGCTAGTGGACAAGAAAAAGCTCAACCTTGAGTTTTGCTTTCAACCTTAATGCATTTAAGCTCTGGCCTTCTCCACTCCACAATATAATGCTTGTGTACTGCGTACTGTACAGTCAGGGCTGGACTGGCATTTTCCCAGTGGGCCGAAGCACTTTGGGGCTAATTGTCTATCGGGAGAACTGAGCGGGCTGGTGGGTCGGATGAGAAATGTGCCGAATGGGCCGCAATAAACTGAAATATTCTGGCGTGTTATGCAGAACGGACCCAAAAACGGTGCCATGATATGCAGAATAGGACAGCGAACACCCCCCCTAAACCTAAACCTAACCTATAGTGTCATAAAAAGCAAATGTGAGATGAAAAACGCAATATCTGAAGCAACCACGTCCTGTTGTGGTGCTTCTATGACAATTTTGGTTCACGTGTCAACTTGTGTGTGATCTTCAGGAGTTGTAATGTGGTCCTTTGCATCGTAAATGCAATGCAATCAGTTGAGGGACAACACAATTGAGTTGCATGTGAACAAGCTTGAAATATTTAGTTGGTTATTGTGACTGGGCCGAATGCGGACAGTAGTGAGACAGAAAGAGAGAACGCGTTTATGGGCAGCTGTCTGTCATATGTGTGTGTTTGTGTCTTTTGTTTAAGTTCCTTATTAAAATATTATTTATACCGTGAATCCGGTTCTCGCCTCCTCTTCTCCATTAATCCCTTTACACTGGTGCCAAAGACCCGGGAAGGAGGAGGAATACGACTTAGTGGAGTTCTCGCCGCTACCATCCACCCCGACGGAGCAGGCGCGGCCATCTGCCGGGGGACGGAGGAGCCCGGCCGCCTGGAAGTGGAGGAACTGTCGTCGACCGCAAGGGGAGAAGGGGCTCCTAGCCGACCACCTGGGGCGAGGGAGACCCCTACCAGCCACTAAACGCTCAAGAGAGGACCGCCGACTGCAAGCGGGTAGGGGCTCCCTGCCTACTGCCTAAAGCGGAAGAACTGCTGCCAGGGGCGGAGACCCCTTCTGTTTCCCGAGAACGCAGCGGGGTGTTCCGTCTACCAGGGGCAGGAGGACTGCCTCCGATCTGCCTGAGAGAATGAGGGAGGAATGTGAAAGGGCTTATCAGTCTAATCAAGTCTCCGAGAGGGATAAAGGCTGACTGCGGACGGTGGTGCGAGAGATTGAGAGAGAGAGAGAGCATTTACGGGCAGCTGTCTGTCATATGTGTGTGTGTTTGTGTCTTTTGTTTAAGTTCCTTATTAAAATATTATTTATACCGTCAAGCTAGTTCTCGCCTCCTCCTTTCCATTAATCCCTTTACAGTTATGTCGTCGACAAGTCATAAGATGAAATTGTGTGAGGAATAGGGTGAAAATCAAAGTGTTTATGAACTTGTGGTTTGTGTGAAAGGAATACAATTATTTGTTGTTGTAGCGCCTCTAGTGTTCATTTCACCATAGTACGTAGAAAGAGTCACGTAACAATTATTTCGTATTATCATGGCAGTGAGTTTTGCACAGGTACGCACCACATATGTTGTTTAAAATGTGCAAATGTGAAAGTGCACGCTTGATGTCATTAATACAGTGAGACCAATGCTGTAAATAATTGTGCACTAGTTCTGACATAGAGTGGTAACTTCTAGAGTCATCCAAGCCCACGTTTAAAACTTTTATCTAGCTTTTAAAACAGGCCTTTCCTTTCTTGTGCAAATGGAAAGACATGCTAAGAATAGTCCTCCTTTTAGTGTAAGACTGACATGAAGACATTAAGCCCTGCTTCAGTGTGTTGGCCATCCAGGGAATGAAAATGCCACTCTGTCCGCTCACCACCACAGGCACATAGCGGGACGCCCTATAGGGGGCCTCACTGATGGACAGTTCTCCCTGTATCCCCGGCAGCCTGTCTAATGCATGTGCCATTTCAACCATGTCCAAGGAGCCTGTGAATTTCAACTCTCACTCTTGGGTACACACTAGAGATGTCAAAAGTACCAGTATTTCGATACCAACATGTAAAGAAAGATGAAACAATACCAGTGTTTCTACAGTACCGGCAGTACCGGGCACCAACTCAGAGAACAACTATGACTATGATTTGATTCTCCTTTTAAACAGAAATGAATAAATCAAATTAAAACTGTTTTATGTCCTATTGTGATTATTAAACCACAAATGGATGTGAATTAAATAAATAAATATAAAGTCTGCATGTGCTGCGTGCTGCAAAGATTTGATTTGACACATTTTGTTGATGAAACTGTTGTAGACTAAAACATGGAATTCAGAAAAAATGGGAACATTTCGAATTTGGGTATCGGTACATACTACTGAAATGTCGGTATTGTGACAACACTAAGATACACACAAATACACGATCAGCCACAACATTAAAACCACCTGCCTAATAATGTGTAGGTCCCCCTCGTGCCGCCAAAACAGCGCCAACCCGCATCTCAGAACAGCATTCAGATATTATATTCATCTCAGCACAATTGTACAGAGCGGTTATCTGAGTTACCGTACGACTGTGTAAGACTGTGTAAGACAACCATCGGAGTAGCGATCTTTTTACATTAACATTACCAAGAAAGTGTCAAAGTCATAATGAATATATGGTGTGGTGGTGGTGTAGTGGGCTAAAGCATATAACTGGTAATCAGAAGGTTGCTGGTTTAATCCCCACAGCCACCACCATTGTGTCCTTGAGTAAGGCACTTAACTCCAGGTTGCTCCGGGGGGATTGTCCCTGTAATAAGTGCACTGTAAGTCGCTTTGGATAAAAGTGTCAGCCAAATGCATAAATGTAAATGTATATGTAAATTAATATAGACACAAAACCGTTTAGTCTATTTTTGTTGGATCATTAGATAAATGATGATTTATGATTTATTTTGATACTGAAAATATGTATGAACAGGTACCTTTATTAAGCATTTATAACTTGAGTTAAAATTAGCTCACTATTTGGAAAAGATGCATGAGTTGCACTTATTTTTCATGTTGTTATTACTGCACATAAATTATTTATAATGCATTTGTAGATGAGTAATTAATCATTAATTAACCCCTTTATGGTAAATGGTCTGCACTTATATAGCGCCTTTTTAACCTTAGCGCTTTACACTGTGACCCATTCACACACACACACACACACACACACACACACACACACACACACACACACACACACACACACACACACACACACACACACACACACACACCAATGATGGCAGAGCTGCCATGCAAGGTGCTAGCCTGCCATTGGGAGCAACTTGGGGTTCAGTGTCTTGCCTAAGGACACTTCAGCATGTGGAGTCATGTGGGCCGGGAATCGAACCGCCAACCCTGCGATTAGTGGCCGACCCGCTCTACCAACTGACCCACAGCCGCCCCATAGTCATAATTAATATAGACACAACACCTTTTAATCTCTATACTAGTCTATTTTTGCTGGATCATTAGATAAATGATGATTTATGACATTTTGATAATGAAAATAAGTATGAACAAGTACCGTTATTAAGCATTTATAATAGCTCTCTATTTGGCAAAATTGCATGAAAGTTGCAGTTCTTATTCATGTTGTTATTATTGCACATAAATGATTTATAATGCATTTGTAGATGAGTAATTAATCATTAATAAACCTTTTACAAAGGGAACATTAGTGTAAAGTTTTACCGTTTTATAGAACATTTCTGTACTGTGTTGCAACTTGATCTCCAATCTTAAATCTGAGTCCTAAAGCAAAACAACTTGACAACTACTGCTGTATATAGCACTGAAATGTTTCAGACCCGAGTGAATCAAATATTCCCTGCTGCCATACATGTAAACAAATGTGCAATGGATGCATTGATTTGCTTAATGGGATTCCCATATTTCTCAGGGATGTTTGGACCTGAGGTGGGGTGGTTAAGGATGGTGATGTCAGGGGTATACTATAGGCCTGGTTAATATTTAAGAGGTCTGTGCATTCCGTGACTTATAAGTAACATTCATTATATTGCATTCATTTCTCTTCATCTTTTTTGAAGCAGGCAATATTCACAGCACCTCAGGGGTCCTGTGAACATGTGGCAGATCCTTCTAGAGCAAAGATTTATTCGGCAGCCTCTCTGTGTATCTTTGTGGCTGAGAGTTGAAGATCATCTGTCAGGAATTTCACTGCAGTGTGAGAGATTTCGCAGGAACCACGATGAGAGCTCCAAATGTCTTTACTCGTCCGAAATCATCTTTTAATCGTCTTTTAACTATTTAAGAACGCTTTTGTAGACTTTGGGTCTCTTAGCCTTTCCAGTAGCTTAAAACAGGCCCCTGTGTTTTTCATAATGGGCTATTATCTGTAATTATTTACCCATTTAGTCCAGTGGTTGGCAAAAGTTTAGGTTTTATCAAAATAACATTAATAAACTCATTTTTGTCTAATCATACTCCTCTTGGAGTGAGTTATGTTTGAGAAGGAATGCAAGAGCAGAAATGTTCAAATACGGATTCTGCAGTTCATTCTGAGTGCATTGATTGAATTTTGTTCATTTAAAAGCCCTGGTGATAACTCAAAGAAAGTCTCGCAAATCAAAAGAAGGCTTTCAAAAGCACCGACAACAAGAATCAGCCTCCATTTTTATGATTTCTGAGCTGACAGACGGTTCCTGGGTGGCTTTCTATTGATCCACTGAATCATTTTGAATCAGCTCACAAAAGCTCTGATTAAACCTGGATGAGAGCAGCCGAAGAGTCTCACATCAAAACCCGGCGAAACATCCTTCAGCCGCAGCGGGTGGAATAAAAATTGATCTGTACACCACTCTTGCACGTACGCTGTGACCGCGGCCAAGTGCCAATCAATGATTTAAATGTGTTATGTGCGGATAATCGTGCATGCCAGGTGCCGGTAGAATCAGGTGGGAGGGCGTGGCTTGATTGGATGGGACGGTTCTGTTCCTCTAACCCCAAATTGTGATCAAGCATAATTTAGGTGTGAGGGGCTTTATGCCCAATAACAAACAAATCACATCTTATGAGGACAGTGGAACAGTTGGATGTGTGGGCAGGGTCCAAATTAACTTCTTTTTGTCACTAGACAATGTAATATCTCACTATTTTGAGTTTATCTCACAATTTTGTTGAAATTTTGACTTTATTTTTAACACTTGTGAGATATAAACTTGAAATTATGAGAAATAGTCACAATCGATCTATCTATCTATCTATCTATCTATCTATCTATCTATCTATCTATCTATCTATCTATCTATCTATCTATCTATCTGTCTGTCTGTCTGTCTGTCTGATCTATCTGTCTGTCTGTCTGTTGTATCTATCTATCTATCTATCTATCTATCTATCTATCTATCTATCTATCTATCTATCTATCTGTCTGTCTGTCTGTCTGTCTGTCTGACTGTCTGACTGTCTGTCTGTCTGTCTGTCTGATCTATCTGTCTGTCTGTCTGTCTGTCTGATCTATCTGTCTGTTCTGTCTATCTATCTATCTATCTATCTATCTATCTATCTATCTATCTATCTATCTATCTATCTATCTATCTATCTATCTGTCTGTCTGTCTATCTGTCTATCTGTCTGTCTGTCGTATCTTTCTATCTGTCTGTCTGTCTGTCTGTTGTATCTATCTATCTATCTATCTATCTGTCTGTCTGTCTGTCTGTCTGTCTGTCTGTCCTATCTGTCTGTCTGTCTGATCTATCTGTCTGTCTGATCTATCTATCTATCTGTTTGTCTGTCTGATCTATCTGTCTGTCTGTCTGTCTGTCCTATCTATCTATCTATCTATCTATCTATCTATCTATCTATCTATCTATCTATCTATCTATCTATCTATCTATCTATCTATCTATCTATCTATCTATCTATCGGTCTGTCTGTCTGTCTGATCTATCTGTCTGTCTGTCTGTCTGATCTATCTGTCTGTCTGTCTGTCTGATCTATCTGTCTGTTCTATCTATCTATCTGTCTGTCTGTCTGATCTATCTGTCTGTCTGATCTATCTATCTGTCTGTCTGATCTATCTATCTATCTGTCTGTCTGATCTATCTATCTATCTGTTTGTCTGTCTGATCTATCTGTCTGTCTGTCTGTCTGTCCTATCTATCTATCTATCTATCTATCTATCTATCTATCTATCTATCTATCTATCTATCTATCTATCTATCTATCTATCTATCTATCTGTCTGTCTGTCTGATCTATCTGTCTGTCTGTCTGATCTATCTGTCTGTCTGTCTGTCTGTCTGATCTATCTGTCTGTTCTATCTGTCTGATCTATCTGTCTGTCTGATCTATCTGTCTGTCTGATCTATCTATCTGGCTGTCTGTCTGTCTGTCTGATCGATCTATCTGTCTGTCTGATCTATCTATCTATCTATCTATCTATCTATCTGTCTGTCTGTCTGTCTGATCTATCTATCTGTATGTCTGTCTGTCTGTCTGATCTATCTATCTATCTATCTATCTATCTATCTATCTATCTATCTATCTATCTATCTATCTATCTATCTATCTATCTCTCTCTCTCTCTCTCTCTCTGTCCACTCAGTGGAGATTTTCAACAGGTGAAATGCTATTACATATATAGATCAACAGATGGTGCTGTGGTATTTGGGACATATGGCTCATCTAAGGGGAACACATGAAGGAGGAGAGGGGGCTGATATTATCATCGATAAACGAGATTACAAAGAAAAAGAGAGCAAAGGAGGACTCTCTCTGCAGATCTCCCCAATTCACTTCTACATAACCAACACATCCATAATTACTCACCCGTAAACAATAATATATTCTGACACTCACAACTGCAAGGCAAACGTCTTACATTTTAGTACCAGCAGCCGATTGGTGAACGGATATAAGTGAAACCCAAGAGAGATGCATCAGTATGGGTTATCAACACCACACCTTCTATCAAAGTTCAATCCCATCCCCTCATGAGCTGCTGTGATCGGTTTGAGTCCAGGTGCAGTTAGCAGCAGCTGTATCGTGCTGAGATCTATTGGAGTGACTGAATGCAGGGACAGGGGGACTTATGGTGGTCGCTGTGTCCTTGTTCCACCGGCGGTGGAGGTTTTCCTATAATTCCCCCTGTTCCCATCTAGGAGAGAATGTTTGGAGAAAATAAATGGCTAGAAATGTTGCAACAATGTTCGTGTTTACTGAGGGTGACCAGAAACCAGAAGTATTTTGACTTACTGTATAATGCCATAGATTCATTTAAACATTAATGTAAATTATACATTTTCTATACAACATTTATTTATACATACTGTAAATTTAGGCAGTCATATGTCAATGTACTCATGGTTGTGATGTCAATTAATTTCTAAATGACCCATTTTTGCAGCAATAAACTTCATGATGTGTCCCCCTTAGGGTGAATTCACATCTATTTAGTTCCTTTGGGAGAATGTCTGTCTAACTTTGCCAAGCAGGCCAAGAAAGACTTGCAGACATACCACAAATGACTAAAGACTCATTTCCCTGGCGTGTCACGCCATCAGCACCTCAAGCACCTGCGTCCTCTTTTGTGAATGAGTATGTTGGTGTGACAGTAAAGCATGGCATTACATAATACATGCAGCAGCACTACAGCAAGCAAATCTCAGCATGATTTGCATAAAGGACGTCAATGATTTTGTGGCCCGTTTTGTATAACACGGCGGCTCATTTAACTTATCGCGGCCCATTCGGCCCGTTTCGCGGCTGACCCACTGGCCCGCTCCTGATGGCCAGTCCGCCCCTGATCGGCCCCAAAGTGCGTCGGCCCACCGGGAAAATTCCCGGTATGCCAGATTACAGTCCAGCCCTGGTTCTCGCTCTCGGCGGGGTGTGTGGTGAATTGTGTGTGGATGCCGCGGAGAATAGAGTGAAGCCTCCACACGCGCTAGGTCTCCACGGTAACGCGCTCAACAAGCCACGTGATAAGATGCGCGGATTGACGGTCTCAGATGTGGAGACAACTGAGATTCATCCTTCGTCACTACACCACCACGAGGACTTTCCCAATTGGGGAGAAAAAAACAACGAAAGGTTTATTTATAGTTAACTCTGCACATAAAAGCAGCTTTTGGGAGCATTGCAGACTCAATAATCGAATAAATAAGTAAATACACATTTTGATACAATACACTTGTGAAAACCAACAGCCACCACTGATACACAAGCACTAGGCAGGGCATCTGCAGAGAGCTGGGTCTAGCGCTTCCAGGTCAAATGTCAGTGTGTGCGCAACTTCTGAAGCACAGACACCTGGTATCACGGCACGCCGATGAGTCACTGAGGCAGAATGCTGCTGACATCAACTCTACAGCGCTCTCGCACATGGGTGGATATTCCAAACACACACACACACGGAGACAAAGAGCTCATTATATTTGAGTGCCTCTGTCTCTGTGTATGCGGCTAACAATCCTTAAACAGATTAGCTCAGAGTGTGTTAAAATAGAGGATTAAATAGTATATAAGAGTATCAACTCTCATTACGCTAAAATGTCTCTCTCATAACACAATCACATTCTTTTACCTTCAACTGTGTTGAGAGGGCAGACGGAGCACGCTCGGCACACAGGTTACACAAGATTGACCGTGTGAACTATTCTCTCGCTGTCACCGCTTGCATGGGAAGTGTTAGGCACACCAGAGGAAGATTTCATTGTAAAAAGGAGGCTCTTAAATAGATCAGGAGACTTAATGGGAGTTCTCAGTCAAGAATGATCTTAAGCTCAGATGTCTTTCCTCATATTCCTTGGGAAGAGCACAGAGCCTGATCTCACGAAAATGACACAATTCAAATACGCTTTAATCTTGAACAACTGCACTGTAGTAAAAGGGTTTAGATGTCATAAGATTATGAGGATTTGTTTTTCCAAATGAAACAGGATATTTTAACATCGTGATATGGGGGCCTGTGGGTAGCTCATCAAGTCAAGACGCTGACTACCACACCTGGAGTCGTGAGTTCGAATCCAGGGCGTGCTGAGTGACTCCAGCCAGGTCTCCTAAGCAACCAATTGGCCTGGTTGCTAGGGAGAGTAGAGTCACATGGGGTAACCTCCTCGTGGTCGCTATAATGTGGCTCGCTCTTGGTGGGGCGCGTGATGAGTTGTGCGTGGATGCCGTGGAGAATAGCGTGAGCCTCCACACGCGCTAGGTCTCCATGGTAACGCGTTCAACAAGCCACGTGATAAGATGCAGGGATTGACGTCTCAGACTCGAAGGCAACTGAGATTCGTCCTCCTCCACCCGGATTGAGGCGAGTCATTACGCCACCATGAGAACCTACAGCGCATTGGGAATTGGGCATTCCATATTGGGGAGAAATATCAGTGACTTGACTTACCAGAATGCAGCCAGGTGTTTCAGATGCGGAGAAAGAATTTTGATGAAATATTACAAAGGCAAACTTGTTTTTCTTGGGAAAAATGTGCGCTAACGTATCATGCACAATAAGACCAGCAATGTGCATTAAGAAAGTAAATATGTTCAAGTTTGTGGTGGTGGCGTAGTGGTCTAAAGCACATAACTGGTAATCTGGTAATCAGAAGGTCGCTGGTTTGATCCCCACAGCCACCACCATTGTGTCCTTGAGTAAGGCACTTAACTCCAGGTTGCTCCGGGGGGATTGTCCCTGTAATAAGGGCTCTGTAAGTCGCTTTGGATAAAAGCGTCTGCCAAATGCATAAATGTAAATGTAAATTTCATGTTTAAAGGGACAGTTCACCCAAAAATGAAAATTCTCTCTTTATTTATTACCATCATGCCATCCCAGATGTGTATGACTTTCTTTCTTCTGCTCAACACAAACAAAGATTTTTAGAAGAATATATCAGCTCTGTAGGTCCAAACAATGCAAGTGAAAGGTCCAAAAATCACATAATAGTAATATAAAAGTAATCCATACGACATAGTGGTTTAATCCATATCTTCAGATGCAATGTTTAATATTGAAATCCTTTTTTTTTAACCATAAATGTCTACTTTCACTTTTGCTTTCACATTTTGAAAGTGAAAGTGGACATTTATGGTAAAATAAAATACTTAAATAATGATCTGTTTCTCATCCACACCTATCATATCGCTTCAGAGGACATGGATTAAACCACTGGAGATGTATGGATTAAGTTATGCTGTATTTATGTGCTTTTTGGAGCTTCTTAATTCTGGCCACAATTCACTTGTACTGAATGGACCAACAGAGCTGAGATATTCTTCTAAAAATCTTTGTTTTTGCTTTGCAGAAGAAAGAATGTCATATGCATCTGGGATGGCTAAGAGGGAGAATATGATGAGAGCCGTTTCATTTTTGGGTTATCTATCCCTTAAATATCCACTTAATCTCGTTGCTATGTAGGAGAAACAACTGAGAAATCTCATTTGGGATATTTCTTTCCTAGAGGACTGCAGAAAACAAACAACAGCCTTTTGTGGCCCTCTATTTCTGACAATGCTGAAAGCCCTCAAGACAATGTGATGAAGAGGACGAAGAAGAGAGAATGAAAGAATACGAGATGGGGTCATGGGGGCGTTAAAAGACCCTTGTGGCCCTTTTTGGTGATGCCAACGTTCCCTTGCAGACCATTAGTGCTGCTTTTTGGCTCATGAAGAGAGGCAGAGCCCCTACCCAGCATGCACCTGGCAGGCAGGGAGCAGGTAAGTGCAGAGTACAGATCTGTTAAAATGAAAGCAGAAACAGCAGTCAGACAGCGTGAGTGCATTCCCCTGTAAACCCGGGGTGATAGCAAGCAGAGAAGTTCTCCGTACAGTCTTCAAACTACCCGTTCAACCAGATCCAATCCAAGTGAAACATTCTCTTTTCTAATGCAGCAAATGCACTCCAAGATGGACAGTTTCTTCAATGAAAAAGACAAGAATCATTAGCCTATTTTTCTATTTTAGGATGTTTTTGAGGCCTTGGATGGTTACCGTCTTTATTAATTGTTTAAAAGCTTTAGTTTGAATCGATGGCATAACATAAGAGTATACTTAAGACATACATCTCTTCCTGTTCTAATGGCGGAAAACATTTACCAAAGCATTTAGTGCATGAGATAGGGCAACTGATTAGTTGAGATGTCTCGTACTCTCAAATCATTTATTGTAGTAGATATTTTGACAAAAATGTGTTTTAAATAGACCAGGCTATAAACTCACAAAACAAATGCCACACCCACTTACAGCATTCTCGCATTGATGCGGCATTAACACACTAACATATTCAAGTAAGTGACAGAGGTTTGGTCAAAGTATACTTCGGTTTTCCGTGTGCCGGTACGTCTAAACTGATATCTAATATTTAGAGCTATCAAAATGAACGCGTTAACACGTACGATTCATTTAAAGTATTTAACGTGTAATTCTTATTAACGTGATCAGTTAATTCACTAATTGGACATTAGATTAGTAGTAAGCATCAGCACTTCCCCGGTGTCCGGGGAACAGTTCGGATTAAATATCATTGGGCCAGTGCTAAAAGCAAAACAAGACGTTATCTTCAAGCGCTTTTCATGTGGAGTAAAAACAGCACAAATCATGTAGATATGGCTTCACGATTGCTGTAGCAAAGTGGATAGCCTCGAATAATATTGAGGATGAGGGTTTAAGAGCATTAATGCCCAATGTAATGAGTAAGCAATTAATGGGGACTACTGGAGTTCTTTCAATAAGTCAACCTCATCTCGCTTGAATTGGTGCTATTTTTGAGCATTATGTCAAATTTCAGCATTTTTAAAATATGCAATAAATCACAATTAACTATGAAAAATCATGCGATTAATCGCATTTAAGTATTTTACTTGACTGACAGCACTACTTTAATTTTACTTGACTGACAGCACTACCCCCCCAAATTGGACTAGCCCCATTCCCTACCATTGTAATTCACTTACTGTAACAACCTTTTCTAAATAAACGAAGGACAAGTAAAAACTTTTTTTGTGGTAACTAATCACAATCAACATTATACCACAAATTGAACCCGTTATATTCCTTTAAAAAGTTTAAGTGCTTGAGTCGGACTAGAGCATATTTCTGATTAGGTAATGAAATACTTCCTTTACGTGAAATTTTCGAATAGTTAAAAAAAGGTACTGCATAAAAGGAATGACCCATGACGTGGTTATGAGAGAGAAAGCGAGGGGGAGAAAGATGTGGATTGTGAAGGTAGCAGTGATGCAAACATTCACTGTGAATTGCTGTTTTATACGATGGGAAATATCTGGACTGTGGTTAATGGATTCCGGCCATATGCTGTTTTGATTCAATAACACTAAAGTTCCATATGCTCTGGCCGCTTTTTTAAGAGTGTGGTCATAAAATAACACATTGCTTGCGTGCAGCAGCGATATCAGCGTTATAAACTTCCTGTTAAATTGCTGAAACAAGGAGGGCAGGACTGGACAGGCTGCTTTGGAAGCAAAAGTTGTCTGCTGCGATGCAATGAAGACATTTGTCTCTACATGTTTTTATTCTCATAGTTGTAGGGAAAGGAAGTGAGGAAAAAGTAAGGGGGGATTGGTTGGGGAAGAAACATTTGTCTCTGGAAAGATTTTTTTCACCTTTGCTTAGGGCTAAGCTGTCTCTTATGTCATATCCCACCATTACTTCCTGTCAGAGAGGATTGAGGCAGCATCGCTGGGGGTGAGCCGGATAAATTGTGCTGTCTGTCTGTCCCCTACCGGAAACCTTTTAAGCCCACATCAAAATAAACAGTTTGCCTGCAGGGTTAAGATGACAAACACAGACGGTCAAAATTGAGTCAAATAAGTCATTGTCATCACTATTTAAGCAGCTGTCAAGTTTTGCTATTTTCCTTCCTTTGACAATAAATGGCACTCCAAAAGCCACATTTTCACCGTCATAACAAATATTTACGAAACAATAAAGAAAAATAACAATAATGCATTTTTGTGCATTTTAATTGTAGATAAAGAGATTTGCAAATTTTACAGCTGTTTGCAAAGAAGCTTTCTGTATAGCCATCAGATGTTACATTAAACCCGGGAGTCAAATTGTAATACTCTGCTTTAATGCATCTTATATTGAAATATCCACTAAGCATTTTTTTGCAGCCAAAATGTGTTTCTCACAAATGCATGTGGCCAATTCAGCAATTAAAACTAAAACATAAGTGATGTAACATTTAAAACTAATTTGGGTGAAATCACAAGCAATACTTAAACTTTCCAAACAGAGGCAACATCCACACTTTCTCTAATATATATGCATGGGGAAATAAAGCATTATACTAAAACAAAGGCAATTATTAGCTGTTGAATCAGGGCGCAGTGACACTAACTGCAGTGCACCAAAATGTTGTATATGGCCATATTAATACAAGCCACTGCAGATATCCCCCTCTTGAACAGCACCTCCAAAAAAACAGCAGATAATGATCTCAAGGGAAGTCTCTCTATATGCGCTCACTTTTAAAATATATCTTCACAACACTGGGTAATCCATCAGTTTGACTACATACTGTACACTGGATTACAGAGAAAGTTATGCAAGATTATTGCATTACATTATTACATTATTGCATAATTTTTGGGGAGGCTCTGGCGTGCAAAAATAGAAATGTGTTAACGGTAGATATTTTGATATACGGCTTATCAGGGGCGTAGAAGTCCCTTTAAAACTGGGGGGACACAGCTGTCAGTAGCACAGACCCAACACTTACAGTGCAGTGTTAATATATCACACTATATATGAATATAGAGGTATGATAGTAGTATTATATTAATATATATATATGTATTATTTACTTTTAATATTTGTAGTATTTTAAAGAATTGCAAAATAATTGCAAAATTAAAGGGCATCTTGTTTCACACATGACAATACAAGACTGAGCACAAGCTGGTCCTGAATAAATAATGTAATTAATTACAATAATGACAATTGTGCATGTGCAATACATTTTTTCGTTGTGGTATTTAAATGTATCCAAATGGCTCGAGTGTTTTGACTATGTTCACCAAAATTCGTTCAGATCCATTTAATGATTCAGTGACCATTTCTGGTGATGCCAGCAGGTGACAAATGAGTGACCTGTGTGAAATGAGTTGGTCACTGAATCAACGATCAAAAGAAAATGTTAATCCTTTAAAATGTGTTTGTCTACAGACCTACAAAGAGACTTTAGTAGAAGTTTTAAGCATTATAAGAACAAAGCAAATCTCTCATTTCCCTACAGTTTGTGAGCAGCTGAGCATGACTTTTATCAAAAGACAACAATAGTTTTATAATAATTATGAGTTTCAATAACGTCTGTATGTTTTCAAGTATAAAAAAGCGTCTCAACATGTATATTGACTTCTAAGGACACAGCAGATCTGTCTTTTTTCCTACAGTTTATCGACTGCACACCAACATACAGCTAAAAAACATGAGCTGACATTAAACACAGCTTTACATATTTAGCACAGATCTACTAATTTGCTTAAACAGCCAATCACACTATTCCCTCACAAACATGATGTAAAAGCACCACTTAATGAAGACTCGTGCGCTGATATAAACTCCACTTACAATGTGTTTAACAGAAGGATTGTCCTTTGTTTTTTCTCTGCAGTGCATTTCACGTAATGCTGCCAATCAAGAACGATATGCAGATTAATAACTCTCATTTGTGTATTACTCAACTCTAGATTACTCATTTAGATCAACATCAATGCTGATAAAATACATGAATTAATGAGCATTGTTGAAAGAAACTTTGTAGAGATGAACGGAGCGACGTTGATTAGACTGTCTGACTGACGGCTGTTACGTAAGGGTTGTTTCGGCTCATGAAACTCACCTGTGATTGGCTGGATGGTCGCTCAATCAGCCCAAAGTAAAAAAATGCAAAGAATACTGTAAATAAATCCACCATTTGGAGTCGGTAGGCAGGACTGGACTGGTAATCTGGCATACCAGCATTTTCCTGATGGGCTGATGCAGTTTGGGGCCAATCAGGGGCAGACTAGCCATCGTGAGAACAAGGCGGGCCGGTGGGTCGGCCGTGAAACTGCGATAAGCTAAAATGAGCCACCGTGTTATGCAGAACGGACCACAAAACGGCACCGCGATATGCAGAAAAGGTCAGCGAAATTACTATGTAAAATCCCTGGCCGATTTCTCTTCCCAGTCCAGCCCTGTCGGTATGGGTTTAGCTTGGAAAAGTGCGGGGGACAAAAATAATTTTATTAAAGAGTGCAGGGGACGTGTCCCACATGTCCCGTGCGGCTGCAACGCCCTTGCGACTTATATACCACTGTAGATATATTTGCGCAGCTATTAGTGGGCAGGAATCCTCTTCATTGAGTGTAAAGTGAAAATACAGACTGGGAAGTGTCACAAACAAGTCAACATGAGGAAGAACCTGTTATTAAAGGAATATTTGGGGTCGAATGTGAGTTAAGGCGTGGTCACATTTACCTTTGTATGACGAATGGCCATCTCAATGGGAATTGGAGCGATTGTGAATTTGCATGACAGACTTTTGGTGGCGAAAAAGTATATTTTTTGTGGGAGTTCAAGTTTGGTGAACTTTAACAAATAGGTAATTGCTTGATTGGCCAGTGAACTCATAAACTTCGCACATAACTGTAAATCAGAAGGTCGCTGGTTCGATCCCCACAACCACCACCATTGTGTCCATGAGCAAGGCATTTAACTCCAGGTTGTTCTGGGGGGATTGTCCCTGTAGTAATTGCACTGTAAGTCACATTGGATAAAAGCGTCTGCCAAATGCATAAATGGAGGTTGCAGTAAGGCACTTTCAATGGAAGTGAATGGAGACAGTTTTTGGAGGGTTTCAATGCAGAAATGTGAAGCTTATAATTTTAGAAAAGGACGAAAATAATTTTCTTTAAAAACTTGTGTATTATTTGAGCTTTAAAGTCTTTTAAATCATCGTTTTTGCCAGATTACATGGTTTATGGCGTTACGTTGTCATGCAACAAAGTACAGAAAAGGTTAGTAAGCGCACTAAAATAAGGTTAACATGTATATTGTTTACGTTTTGTGGCTATACTCTAGAAACAGTGAGTATTTGAATAATATTTAAATGTTTACAGACAGTAGACATGAACCAGAAAACATTTCAGCGGCAATTACAATCACCATGGCAATGCCCAGTGATTGGTCAGGAAAACTGTGGATATATCTGCTATTTTAAATGATTTCGATGGTTCATCCAATCACAATTTAGAGTCAGAACTATACAATTTATAACGTTCGTTTTAAGTGTTACATAATGTGAAGATGTTTTTGCATTCACACACACACACACACACACACACACACACACACACACACACACACACACACACACACACGCTCACACACACACACACACACACACACACACACACACACACACACACACACACACACACACACACACACACACCAATGATGGCAGAGCTGCCATGCAAGGCGCTAGCCTACCATTGGGAGCAACTTGGGGTCTCAGTGTCTTGCACCAAGGACACTTCGTCAAACCGCCAACCCTGCGATCAATGGCCAACCCGCTCTACCACCTGAGCCACAGCCACCCATATATATATATATATATATATATATATATATATATATATATATATATATATATATATATATATATATATGTATATATATATAGTAAACCATTTTTATTTCAATTCTTTTCAAGAGAAAATTACAATATCATGATACAAACCATCACCATGATATATAATTACTCATACTGTGATATAAAATGTGTAGTCATACCACCCACCCCTAGGCTACCCTACTGTATGTTTAATCGAAGGATGAAATGCATATGTTAGTTGCTGGGGTGGAAGATGGCATGTTGTAACAGGAGAACGGCTGGCAGCACATCACCCGGTTTATCTGACAGTGCTGACAAGTTTGCTTGTGTCACCACAGACAACCCCATCCATTTCCCCCGCCAGAGAGACACTCTCACGTCACTGAGCTACTGGCTTTCATTACCGTCCGCCTCAGCACAACTCAGCATTACTCAAGGCAAAGGGCTGCCTTGTCTCTCAAGGTATAGGTAATGGGAGTCGCTGTCATCAGTTTCCTGGTTTATCTAGGGTTCAGTTAAGCACCTGTGAGTGTTTTGCCAAAAAAGTAAAGAACTCAACAGAACTGCCAGAGCGCTAGGAATAGAAACGCTAGCTAGCACTCTCTAAACTGATGCATTTCCTTGGCTGGTGTAAATGTCTGGGGCAAAGAGGTAATACCTGTTCTATGTCAAAACAAAGTAAAGTTTGGCTCTTACATGCTGACAAGCTAGTAATTTGCCTCCTTTAAAAATTTAGTTGAAACACAGTCTTAATCATTTTTGGCAAAGGCTGCAAGCTAATGTTTTAAGTGGCGTCCTGGATAGCAGAGGCAATGTTTAAATGCAGTGGTACTGTCAAACGATATGTCTAAGTTGTGCCTTTGGTGGTACTTTTGCAGTTTGAAGGTAAATATAGCTGAATTTCAGTCACAAAATCAACTTAATTGCTCTGACTATCACTCAAATTGTTGTTGGTGAATGTTAAATGATTCCCTGAGGCACGAAACATAATTTGCGTACGCAAATGCAAACACTTCTAGCTGGGCAAGCTTCATTTCACACATGGTTGTAACTCAAAAAAAGGATTTGTGCAACTAAAGCAGCTAAAAACTGTTTACCACAACTTGATTTCATTGTGTTCTATCCAATTCGATTTGTAAAATTGAAGGTTACTTAAACCATTTGAGTTGGGACCTCATGAATTATTTTTGTGCGTTGATAAAACTGGGCTAGCGACCGAGGGGTTGAGTGGATACAATGACATCTGAGAGGTGTGTGCACATGTTAGAGATTATTTCACCTCTAAAGAACTAAATTGTGCCAAAAAATGACTAAAACTGCAAAGGCTTCGGTCCACCCCTGGCCACCCACCTTGCTCCGCCACTGGACATCATGTTTATCAGCGTGCAAACTGGCAAAAAGTGAATGCATTTTTTAAACAGGCATTCCCAACAAAACTAGAGATACTACTCTTTACACCTAAACAGGCTTCAATGAAAAACTTAAAGAAGTTTCTTACCAGAGGCTCTTATGTTGGCCCATAGAAGCGCTTCATGGACGCTTCAACATCACGTTGTTGTGTCACGAGACTCGGTGCGGCAGAAGTTAACCCTCTAAATGACAGTCTAGAGTGTTGTGAACACTATTCAATTGGTTGAAATGTATTTCAATTATGCTCTGTGTATAGCGAAGCCAAAATACAACGTCCACGCATGTGGACGCAGGGTCGCACGAGGTTAAGGACTTTGTGGTAATTTCCTTTCTGCTAATATTTTGAGAGTGCATTGAATTCTCTGCCTAGCCACAAGTCGTGCTATAGGAAGATATCCTAAACTGTCTTCTCCAGTCAGTGTTTTCATTCAGGTCAACTGCTGTCACGGTGAAGCAACAGTTGTAATAGAAACTTTTAAACATATTTACAACGTCCAGTCTCCACTCCATTCCAATAGACCACCGAAGAATCCGGTTAAACAGCAGAGACATTTGAATCGTCCCCTTTGAGTACCAATGTTTGCAACTGCCACAGTTACACAGTGTGAGTAAAAGATTTTTTGCATTAGCATTTATGGAACCGCTGAAGAACCTCCTGCAACAATCAAAAGTCAGATATTTGACTGCGAACGGTCAGAGTAGTGAGCCCAAAGGTGAACAGATGGAACTCAAGACGCTGGCCTCATAAAGCCAGCATCACGTAGCATCGAAAGCCCACCGAGAAGCAGTCGTCCAGCACTAAAGTGTGTAGAAGTCACAGCAGACGTTTGTCATTACCCTCTGCTTAGCCTCCGGCTGACTATCCTATTAAAGATGCAACTGTGTGCGAGTTTAGAAAGGCCTTTCTTTTACTACTGGAATGATCGCCGTCTGAGGTAATTACCAAACTCCAAGGTTACGGCAATTACTTCTCAGAGGACTTCTGAAAGATACTGCAATCAGCACACCTTCACAACTCTAAAGGCCTTCCAAGCCAAGTCTAATCAGTGTTGACAGCCTGATGGCGGCCATTAACACTCCCTCAGCTGGGTCTGACCGCATTCCGGGTTCAGTACAAGTCAAGCTCTATCGGCGGCATCTGCGAGATGCCGTTTTGTCGATTTCAACTCATTCGTATCGTTTATAGCAAAGCTCTTTTAAATAGTCCAGAACGTCTTGCCTAATACACTTCCACAAGTCAATGGGGCAAAGCAATCCAGATGGATTAAAAGTAGATATCTGAATGTTGTATTTTTGTTAAACCACTTATATTAACTCTTAAATGAAAAATGATAATAATTATGATTTGAGGCTGTACAGTAGATTAATCGCTATTTTAGCACTAAGACTACTGTGCAAACAGTACTTTGTAGATAGTTAGTTGCATTGCATTTCTTTATGATGCATGTCATGCATTAAGCAACTTTACATGGTCTTGACAGGAGCTCCATTAGAAATGCATTACTCTAAAGGTCAACATCAAGAGTCCATTTCACTTGCACTGAAACCAGAACATACTTTAAATGGATTTCATCTTCTGATGTGTTGTTGTACACGTTAACTCAACATTGATCGCAAGACTACATTTCTGACATATTTTCGTGTTTGTGGCTGTGTAAATTGTAGCTGACAGTAAATGAACTCTATACACCATGGTGCTTAATTACAGAGGAGGCTTTGATGTGAGATTTGTTTAACATGATGTGTGACAAACATATGAAAATAGCCCTTTAAAATCCTATTTAGCTCCCCACTCACAAACAGCTGTGGAAAAAGAAAAGACAACCCAGTGGGTAGTGAAACAATGGCCCACACACTGCTATATATCTTACATATTCCAGCATCAAAACCAGAATTTGGATGCAAAAAAAAAAGCCAAAACAAACAAAACTCAAATTCAAGTTTTGTTGTCTATCCTATTGAGTAAAACCAGTTTTGATTTTAAGGTTTTGAATATTTTAGATGGCTGAAAATATATTTTTTGGGTCCACTAGTTAAAATAATTGTATTTATAGCTTTTACAAATTCAATAGGAACTTTTTCCAGTACAGATTAAATTATCCGCATAACAATTAGATCTAAAAGTTGAAATAAAAAATAACACGAATCTCAAAATTTCTAAAATGGTTCACACGGTCAATGTCATTTGTTTTGTGACCTATAAAAAGTGCAGAACCCTTTCCTCTAGACTTTATGTCAGAACTTTTCTTTGTTTTAAATTGTACAAAATCCTAAAATGTCATTTATTTCTAGGTTTAAACTAAATTAAAATAAAAATCACAGATTTTCAATGTGGTCTCATTTTTACTGTAATAGATGATTCTGTTACGCTCAAAGGCGTCATTTATGGGTGGGATGGTTGGGACATGTCCCCACCACTTTTTGCCTTTGCCAATTTTGGTCCCATCACTTTTTGCCTTTGCCAATTTTGGTCCCCATCACTTTTTGCCTTTGCCAATTTTGGTCCCCATCACTTTTTGCCTTTGCCAATTTTGGTCCCCATCACTTTTTGTCTTTGCCAATTTTGGTCCCCATCACTTTTTGCTTTTGCCAATTTTGGTCCCCATCACTTTTTGCCTTTTGCCAATTTTTGGTCCCCATCACTTTTTGCCTTTGCCAATTTTGGTCCCCATCACTTTTTGCCTTTGCCAATTTTGGTCCCCATCACTTTTTGCCTTTGCCAATTTTGGTCCCCATCACTTTTTGCCTTTGCCAATTTTGGTCCCCATCACTTTTTGCCTTTGCCAATTTTGGTCCCCATCACTTTTTGCCTTTGCCAATTTTGGTCCCCATCACTTTTTGTCTTTGCCAATTTTGGTCCCCATCACTTTTTGCCTTTGCCAATTTTGGTCCCCATCACTTTTTGTCTTTGCCAATTTTGGTCCCCATCACTTTTTGCCTTTGCCAATTTTGGTCCCCATCACTTTTTGTCTTTGCCAATTTTGGTCCCCATCACTTTTTGCCGTTGCCAATTTTGGTCCCCATCACTTTTTGCCTTTGCCAATTTTGGTCCCAATCACTTTTTACCTTTGCCAATTTTGGTCCCCATCACTTTTTACCTTTGCCAATTTTGGTCCCCATCACTTTTTGCCTTTGCCAATTTTGGTCCCCATCACTTTTTGCCTTTGCCAATTTTGGTCCCACCACTTTTTACCTTTGCCAATTTTGGTCCCCATCACTTTTTGCCTTTTCCAATTTTGGTCCCAATCACTTTTTACCTTTGCCAATTTTGGTCCCCATCACTTTTTGCCGTTGCCAATTTTGGTCCCCATCACTTTTTGCCTTTTCCAATTTTGGTCCCAATCACTTTTTACCTTTGCCAATTTTGGTCCCCATCACTTTTTGCCGTTGCCAATTTTGGTCCCCATCACTTTTTGCCTTTTCCAATTTTGGTCCCAATCACTTTTTACCTTTGCCAATTTTGGTCCCCATCACTTTTTACCTTTGCCAATTTTGGTCCCCATCACTTTTTACCTTTGCCAATTTTGGTCCCCATCACTTTTTACCTTTGCCAATTTTGGTCCCCATCACTTTTACCTTTGCCAATTTTGGTCCCCATCACTTTTTACCTTTGCCAATTTTGGTCCCCATCACTTTTTACCTTTGCCAATTTTGGTCCCCATCACTTTTTACCTTTGCCAATTTTGGTCCCACCACTTTTTGCTTTTGCCAATTTTGGTCCCCATCACTTTTTGCCTTTGCCAATTTTGGTCCCCATCACTTTTTACCTTTGCCAATTTTGGTCCCCATCACTTTTTACCTTTGCCAATTTTGGTCCCCATCAATTTTTGCCTTTTCCAATTTTGGTCCCAATCACTTTTTACCTTTGCCAATTTTGGTCCCCATCACTTTTTACCTTTGCCAATTTTGGTCCCCATCACTTTTTGCCTTTGCCAATTTTGGTCCCCATCACTTTTTGCCTTTGCCAATTTTGGTCCCACCACTTTTTACCTTTGCCAATTTTGGTCCCCAACACTTTTTGCCTTTGCCAATTTTGGTCCCCATCAATTTTTGCCTTTTCCAATTTTGGTCCCCCATTACTTTTTGAAATAGCTTTCATCAGGTAAGTGTCTAATGCAGAAGAAACATCTTCAGATCTTGAGCAGGAGCTTCCATTTCTTTTGTGTGTGTTATAATAAGAAAATATTTTTAATGTTATGTTGAGTGCTCGTTGTGCCTGTTACGAGTGGCATTGAGTGACAGCGGATGGCAGCTGAAAAATGTGTATTCACCCACTGACTACAAAATGGATCTGGATCAAGTTATCAAATAATGATGTGAAATATTTATTAGAGTGCTTGAATTGGTCATCAAGAATGACTATTTGATTAATATTTCTGAGTTTCTCCACTTCATAACAAGACAGATTGTATTGAATATTACAACTGTATTACATATTACATCAGTCTACACCTTCTACCTTCTGTCTTCATTAAATATGTACATTCTGCAAACTCTGAAACCTGCAGTTGAGAAAATACACTTCCAGCTCGTAAAGCTCCGAGTTCTGCACCAAACTGCAGCTGAACCGCACTTCGACAGTTCCTCATTACTTCGAGTCTTTCTGAGTCACGCTGGGCACGGTTGGAGTCTTTTGGTTGACCATCGAGTCAGCACAAATTGAAACTAGATCCTCAACCTCTCGGCCCTTCCACAGTGTCTTAAACCCCATTATCTTTTGATGTGTAACCAAAAGTGTCCGGCGGATGAAGATTAATCATGCAGCGCTATGATTAAATCAGAAAAGTAAACTCTAATACAGGAACTTTCGCAGACGGCCATGCTCTCTGAGTAACTGTCAGTGCCGTAAAAGCCATTATTTCATAAGAGACATTTGCAAGATGAATGGTCAACACAAAATGTCAAGCTCAGTGTTGTAGATCATTTGCATCCTCGGTTTCCTACACACCATTAGCAGGTGACTCATATTTGTTCGGTCTGTAAGTTTGCAGCAGTGGTGGAGTATTATAAACGAATCTGTTTAGTTAAACAGCAATGCTGTTAACAGATGCTTTAACAATCTGCTGTTTTTGACATGAACGACTTGGGTGTTTTTGACTTATAAGTACACTAATCATTAATCTCTCGACTCTTATTTTTTGTTCACTTTTGTGACTGCTTTGCCTTTAAAGACTAACAAATGTGGGGACAAATGTAAGATATAAAATGTAAGGAGTGGTGGTGGCGTAGTGGGCTAAAGCACATATCTGGTAAGCAGAAGGTTGCTGGTTTGATCCCCATAGCCACCACCATTGTGTCCTTGAGTAAGGCCCTTAACTTCAGGTTGCTCCGGGGGGATTGTCCCTGTAATAAGTGCACTGTTAGTCACTTTGGATAAAAGCATCTGCCAAATGCATAAATGTAAGAAATGGCCCTAAATATAATAACTTTTGGTCCTTAAAATATACAAATGTGTCTAAAAGATGTTTGGTATAGTTTAGGTCAGCTAGTTAGTTTGCATATATTAGTATATATGTAGATATGGACCCACTTTGTTTTAGGTGGCCTTAACTAATATGTAATTAACCATTTAATACAATGTACTTATTATGCACATACATGATGTTGCATTGCAATTACATTTAAATTACTTGCATTTAATTACACTTGCATTGCAGTTACACTGTTAACTTTATCCTTAACCCAACCCTTGCCCCAAAACCTAACCCTACCCCTACCCTTACTCCTAAACCTACCCGTACCTCAACCTGAGTAGCAGCAAATGTGGGCATTTTGCAGAACAGCATGTGGTTACACAGTAAATACATGGACTTGTGTATGTATTTAATGTTTGTACATGTAGTTAAGGCCACCTAATATAAAGTATGGCCGTAGATATAATCTTTCAGCACTCTTTTTTGATAGCTAGTGTAATGACGCTAGTATAGTTGATGAAAGTTTAGTTACTTTACATACAGTATAATATGGTTTAATGGCCAAAAGTCTTCATTAAAGAAGTTTATTCTCACCTATGTCTTAGACTCCATATTCACTGGGATACATACTTATAATAAAGATAAATACAACACATTTACTATGTAATCTGATGTAATCTTAGGCACTAGGTAGCCACTCAGGAGCTGTAAACATTATATCTCTAAGTGGTGCATTGGTGTAAAACGTAAGAATGGTTATAGTTAGGATCTTCATTACATTTAGGAAATGGTCTATTTTACTTTTAGGACTGATTTGAGTTCAGTTACATATACAGCCTTTATTACTAGGGATGGGAAACGATTCCTCTTAATGATTCTGCTTCCAAGCGATTCTTTAACGATTCTTTCAGTGCTTTCTGGGATTAATTATTGGGAAATAAGAAATGCAATTCTTCAAAATGCAAAAAGCCCTCATCTGCCTGTTGCTAAATGATGAGATCACTTCAGATTTCTATAGAGCAGATATAACAAATACATTTAATATATATATATATATATAATTCTTGTAAAAGGCAGGTTTGCACACTTTTTAGAGGCATAAATGCAATCCAATAATTGATTAGAACCATATAACAAGCACAAAAATTTGATAACATTTATACTATTATATTACTGTAAATTATTCTATTATTCCACTGATTACAAAACAACTTATGTGTATCTTTAGCTGCACATTGTCGTATGCAGTACCGCCGTTCCCTATAAGCAGACTTCGCAGTCAATATAAGCAGACTTCGCAGGGACCAAAATTTGCGTAGGGCACCAACTCCCTAGGGTGGCAGCATCTTACCCTAGGACGGCATCAGAAGGCAGCGAAGAGCCCGGATATCAGTCCCATTGAGCATGTCTGGGACCTGTTGGATCGAAGGATCAGACCTGAAATGGACTGCATGAAACATATTTTAGTACAATGTTCGGTCTGTGGCAGAAAACTACACGTGCATGAAACGTTAATGGAACTGAAAGTCATGAACATCAAACGTTACTGGTATTTTTAAATAAATTCTCGGTTCTCTGTTCCCAAACCTTTTTATTATATTTAGGACCAAATTTAATCACATTAAGGGCCTGTATTACATGTACGATTTATCATTATAGCATTAGCTATAGCATGAACGAAAATCCTCTCCTCTGAACAAGCCCATTGTTTCAGTCGAATTATCCCAATTTATGAATGTGTAAAAATGTAAGGAATGATGTAATACATTTTTAACTAAGGAAAATATATAAGTGTATAAATATATAAATACAAAGTGGTGGTGGAGTAGTGGGTTAAAGCACATAACTGGTAATCAGAAGGTTGCTGGTTCGACCCCCACAGCCACCACCATTGTGTCCTTGAGTAAGGCACTTAACTCCAGGTTGCTCCGGGGGGATTGTCCCTGTAATAAGTGCACCGAAAGTTGCTTTGAATAAAAGCGTCTGCCAAATGCATAAATGTAAATGTAAAATAAGATGTTATTTCTCTTGTGAATGAAGCTGTTGATTAAACAACTCACTCAAAATACTCAAAAGGTGACTCATTGGTCGCCACCTCCAAGGGTCACTGAACAAATCAATGAATCGTTTTAGTGTACGGCTTCACAGGAGAGTTACAGGAAAGATTAACTAAATTACATGTTGTTTTGGCCTTGTAACAGATATGAGTTTTAAATTAGATTGGTAACTTTTTTTTAATACTTTTTTGACAAACAACAAAAACAAACCCTTGAAACGAGTTTAAAGTTTAAACTAGTTTTAGAAGTCTGAAGTTTGGCAGGTAAACAGACATTACAGTAAGACAAACGTCTAGATAGATTAAGGGAGTTCATGAGCATTCAGTTGGCCCGTCATGTGATTTTTCCAATTTTCATCATCCGCTGTGCGAAAGCCGTAAGTCCGATCAATTAGAAATTATAAAGCACACTACTCCAGAAGAGTCTGTGGATCTCTGCCAAATTTGGTGGATGTAGCATGAAATATGGAGTGGTGGTGGTGTAGTGGTCTAAAGCACATAACTGGTAATCTGGTAATCAGAAGGTTGCTGGTTCGAGCCACATAACCACCACCATTGTGTCCTTGAGCAAGGCACTTAACTCCAGGTTGCTCCAGGGGATTGTCCCTGTAATAAGTGCACTGTAAGTCGCTTTGGATAAAAGCGTCTGCCAAATGCATAAATGTAAATCTCTAGGTGGAGTTGGTGTTAAAATGTTGGCCTTGGTTAAGGGATTTTAAAAAAAAAACAAACATTTTTTTTTTTTTGTAGAATATCACTTTGTTGCCTTTTCAAGTCAATATAACAAGCATGCACATTTATTGTATTAATATTATCATATACAAGAGTAAAAAATATATTACTAAACATAATATTGTACTGGCTCCCCTCCTCTTTCCCAACCTGGATTTCATTGGAATTGGTTCTACCATTATAATAAGGGTGACGTGACACCTCACAAGTGGACAGACAGCTCCCTGGTGGTTTTTAAATGGAAGAATGAGTCCTGCCGCTTCCTCCTTTAGCTCCTTGTAATCTCCCCCCATTAACCGCGGGCCTTAGCTTTATGGAGTCGATTACATTGTCTTTCCAAAGCACATATATCACAGCCCAGCCTCCGGGGCCTAGAGGCGCTTTCATCAAGTTCCCTATTATCAATTACTTATATCCTCCAACAAGTAACCAATTCCAGTGCTGATAAGAGTCTTATTATTAATTTCCAAACATCTATAATGTCATTTAAATGGCCCTGGAGCATCTCTCCAGGAGAGGATACAAACTCGACGTGTTAATAATGGCTGGACTTGAATTTGTTCTGTCGATTTAACACATTAAATCCTTTAAGCGTCAAACTGCAAAACGATGGAATGCTTTTCCGAGCATGCGTGCCACTATGTGAAAAGATTATTCATGCTACAGAGTGTCGCTGGACACCCTTTAGCATCGAAGCAAGCTGTTAGCTGCACTTGATAAACTGTTAACTTGCACTCGTGACTTTTTTTTAAAACCCTGTACCGCCACAGTTTTTGCATGTTGGAGTTTCTCCATGTCGTCAATGTATTTACCGTACGCTAATTAAAGAATTCAGCGGGATAAATGCACGCAGGCTACCGCATCGGACAAGCTCTCATTGAAGCTTGTAAATGAACACAGAAACACACACATGTGCAACGAACACACACACACAAAGGTATCTCTGTTTTTTTGCTGTTTGTTTGCCAGTTACCCCAGGGAATGATGCTGGCATGGCTGACACAGAGTGAACTAATTAATCCTGGGGAGAAATGTTTGGTGCTTACTAATACACACACTGCATTGTCTGCGGAAGCTTCCCTCAGTGAAGACAGCAAGAGAGGGTCATTATCTCTGTTTCACTTCCAACAAAATTAAACAGGCGGTCTGCATTAAAACAGATGGCTCTTTGATTTGATAATTGCTTCATCTTATTCTAAACGCAAACTGCATCAAGAAAAACCTGGATCCAAGTTTATAAATCTTGTTTTGTGCCACCTTTTCCCCCATATCGCTGATTAGTCCTCAGGAAAAGTGTAAGCAGGGTCACGTTTTCTCTGTGGGCCGCATTACAAAGCTGTACTATCAGTCTGCAGTTTATTCATTTAGTCTTGTCTGGGAGAGCGGGAGTTCCCTGTACCTCTATCAGCGGTGATGCAGTGCTGTCATTCCTGCGCAGCACAATGGCAAAAAAGTGATATTTTCTGAGGGCAAAATAAAACAAAGATAACATGTGTTTTTATTGCATTGTGTTCGCTAGCTGCACACGCAAAAATGAATATAATACAACCAGTTTAAGTCCAATTTATGAATGCACTTAATGAGCCAGTTTTTTTTTTATAAATAGTTACATTTACATTTATTCATTTGGCAGACGCTTTTATCTCAAGCGACTTACAAAAGATGAAAACATAAGCGGATCATCTTAAGGAGACATTTGTACGAAAAGTGCCTGTAACACAGTTAAGGATGGGCAAGGAGGAGGCGAGAACCGGCTTGTCAACATAAATAATATTTAATGAAAACTTAAACCAAAAGCATAAACATAAACACACACATGACGGACATGCCCATAATTCTCTCTCTCTCGAACCATCGTCACCGGCCGCCTCCCTCCGCCCCCCTCCGCTCCACACTCCTCCCGGCGTTATCTCAGGCTGGGGTGCCACCGGCATGACGTACACCCCCCTATCCCTGGGGCGGGGTGAATCTTGCGTCCCGCGTGGTCATCCCCGCCTTCCTCCCCTGGGAGGAGACAGGAGGGAAAAAAACAACAACAACGAAATAGGCGAGGGAAAAGTCCAACACGGTGCGAAAGGGAGAGAGAGAGGAGAGAGAGAAAAAGCTCACTCACCGGTTCTCTGATGTACCGTTGCGTGGTCCTTGAACACTCCTCCACACTCAGGCGGACGACAGCCGCTCCAACCCCGGGCGAACCGGAGTCAAACCTTCGACCCCCAGCGGGCAGAACGCCTCTCTGCTTTTCTGGCAGCAAATGGGGACACTCCTCCGCCCCTGGCAGCGGCCCTACCGCTCCGGGCGGTCGGAGAGTTTCTTCCCTCCTCCCCTCGCGGACGGCGGTCTCCCTCGACCCCTCCACATCTCTGGGGACGGCAGGGCACTCCTCCGCCCCCGGCAGCGGCTCCCTCGCTCCAGGCGGTCGGGGTATCCAGTCCCCACTTGCCCCGTGGATAGCGGCCATTCCCCGCATCCGGGTGGTCGGGCTACTCTGTCACCCGGCAGATGGCAGCGGCACTCCTCTGGGTGGACGGCAGTGTCAAGGACTCTGCAAAAAAATAAAATATGTGGACATTGGGACTAAGATGTGACATTTTAAATAATACCAAGCTATAGAAAGTCCGATTTTTTTTATAATGTTTTGAGGAGCGTTGGTTATTTATTTACGTTAGATTCAAAGTAATGGCCAGCATCATCCAATCACAGACAACCATGTTAAAATAAAATTATACGTTATAAACTGTGAATCTGCCAAACATGTTGAGTGGTCCCTTGCTCCCTATTTAGTGAATGACTTAACCTCCAGTGTGCTGTCTGTCTGCACTGGTCTCAGAACAGCTCAAAATGCACCTTATTTTCATCCTATTAGTGTAAATTAGTGTACATTGTGAAACTAAACACTCAAATCTTTTGACTCAAACAGTGTTCAATTAAAAAACATAACTAGGTTTGTTACCAGATGTGGTTCCTCCCAAATAAAAATTCCGCTGTGGTCAGCGCCATGTTGTTTTGTCACATGACATAACCCTTTACTGACAGCCCAGATTCTCCTGAACTGAGATCAATCGGTTTAAATTGGACAAAATCTATTATTATGACTTTTCATGAGACCAGGTTGATATAATTACTAACCAATGGCATGAGTTTGGGGTGGAAACTCTTTTATTGCTGTCCGATGGAAGACAGGGTGAGTGTTCGGGAAGCCTGTCATTATTTTTGCAAACATAAAATAACAGTCTTCCCCTTTAAGACCAATCATTGGTATTCCACAGTATGGTGTCGGTCTTAATTCAACTCATTATTTAATTTCTTGCTCCTTTTGACAAGGAAGACAGGATGCCACCTCCACATGGTTTTCCTGTATGAGACTCAGAGCACAAGCACGTTCACAGATATCCCATGGAGCTATCCTGTTTCTGAATTGATATAAAGTACAAACAGCATTTCATCCCTGTAGGATGGTGCATCCAGGTGGGAATGAACGAAATTTAGAAGATGAGCAGCATTTCACTGATAACAGGCTTCAAAGCAGGGGCAAAACCTATTGATGATAGCAGGAAGGGGTGTAAACATTGGTTCATTATGAGAGTGAGTTTGTACTTAAGTGCTAAAGGACATTTACTGAGAGGGCAAGCGAATCAAGAGGTAAGTGATAGTATCTATGAGAGCTTACTTTCGATATAACCATCAGAATGTCTGAGATTAAATATACAGAAGCTGCAAGCGGACGAAGATTTAGTCCAACGGAAGAATTATAAGAATTCAGCACATTGAAATTGACACGTGTGTTCTGCGGTGATGTCACTGTGACTGTGCGTATATTTGTGTGTGTGTGTGTGTGTGTGTGTGTGGTGGGGTCTCTTTCACAGTGTACAAAGCGCACAACTGACTGGGGCTGGCAAGCGTTATGTTGCGTCAAGAATATTAAATTAACCATGTGAAATCCTAACAGTGGCACTCATAATTCAGCAGTGGTGCAGCGCAGCTGCAAAATGCATATTTGGGAAATGCTGTAGAATGCCCAAGCAACCACTGAAAGCACCGTAGTACCATTTAGAACACCCTAGCAACCATCCAGTACACACTAGCAACCACCCGGAACACCCTGGCAACCACCAAGAACTCCCGGGCAACCATTCAAATACCCTAGCAATCACATAGCACATCCCAGCAACCACCTAGAACACCATAGAAACCACTCAGAAAAACCTAGCAACCATCCAGAAGACCCTAGCAACCACCTATAACAAACTAGCAACCACCCAGAACACTCGAGCAACCACTCAGAATACCCTAGTAACCACCCAGAACACCGGTGCAACCACCCAAAACACCTGAGCACCATTTAGAATACCCTAGCAACCACCCAGAACACCCTAGTAACCACTCTGGCAACCACCCTAAAACACCTGGGCAACCACAAAGAAAACCCTAGCAACCACCAAGAACACCCTATCAACCACCCAGGACAACCAAGAAACCACTCAAAACACCCTAGCAACCACTTAAAGCACCCTAGCAACCACCTAGAACAACCTAGCAACAACCTAGAACAATCTAGCAATTACACAGAACACTCGGACAACTGCTCAGAATACCCTAGCAACCACCAATAACACCCTATCAACCATCCAGAACAACCTAGAAACCCCTCAGAACACCCTCACAACCACATAGAGCACCCTAGCAACCACCTAGAAAAACCTAGCAACTACACAGAACACTTGGTCAACTGCTCAGAATACCCTAGCAACCACCAAGAACACCCTAGCTATTACCCAGAACACCCTAGCAACCACCTAGAACAACTTAGCTAATGCCTAGAACACCCTAGCAGCAGCACAGCAATGTGTTAAAAATCACTTAGAACACTTAACAACTGCATAGCAACAGGGGTCCAGCATTGTGGAGAGGAATTTTGAATGGACAGGCACCTCTCGGTTTTTCTTCTAGACTAGTAAAATCTAGTCTAGAGTACGCAGTGGCTTTCACTATATGATTCATTTGACTATGATAAATAAAGAATGGTACTAATTTGTGTATGTGTGCACATCAGATTCACCTCATTAAAACTCACTGTTGCAGTCTTCTACGGAAAAATGTAAAATAGGGCACTAGCACACCTGAGTGATGTTGGATCGCACAGCGGCGTGTACTTTATTGTTACTAATGTATACTGGCTGTCAGACCCAGGGCTGGTTCATTGGGTTGTTATTAACCTCTGAAGGTGGCTCATTACCTTGATGTAAAATGATGGTTTTCATTTCCATTTATAACGCACGTTCTGTGCTTGCTGTATGCAGAGTGTTTTCACACTGTACCGATGGCTCTGTAGATTATGCATGCATCTGCAATAATTAGTGTAGAAGTGAGCTCAAAAGACCTGTTCTTTTTCATCTTTTTATTCCATGTTATTATAAAGATGATCCAGCTTTGAATGTTAGCTGGATACTTCCCAAATTATCCCAACTTTGTAGGTGAACTAGCCCTTTAGCCCTAGAAATTAGGATGGTGTAAAGGAGTGACCGAGAACACTGGAGAAAGAGAGGAAGACAGGGATTGAGACAGACAGAGGAGAAGAACTTTGAACATGATTGAGTCAGACAGCCATCTTGGGTCGTTCCCTGGTCTTGTGGTGTCCAGTTTAATGTGCTTTCCTTTAGCCATTTAGAATCTGTTAAGAAGTTCCCAGAAATGACAGATTAAAAGGCCCTTCCCTGATCTGCTCTGACTTAATTACTGAATTAAATATTCAAGTCTTTTCCAGGGGTAATTTACCGGAAATTAATGGACGAGGCAATCTTCCTCCAGGGGATGATGGATTCAAATATGCTCATTGTCATCAGACGGACTCCTGGGACGCGAGTGGAAGAGCGCCATTCTGGAGGTATGCCAAAACCTGTCTACCCAACAAAAAGGGCCACTGACAATGCCAGCAAGCTGTGGGTAAATGACTGAAGGGAAATGATGTAGTCAAGGAGCTTCACAAACCAGAGAATCACAGCGGGCACAAAGATAAAAGATGGCTGTGGATTATATTGAATATTCACAATTTATTCATATGATTTTGCGTGAAATATTATCCTGGTTAAAATATAGTTAATCTAGTAAAACCATAGTAAATCTGTGGTTATGGTTTTACTACAAATACTATAGTTGCACTATGGCTCCTGTAGTAAAAATGTAGTACATTTTAGTAAGGGATGGATAAAGCTATTGTGAGTGAACCCAAAATAATTGCAAGAGAACGTAAAACTATTTCAGGAAATTCCCTGATGAGCCAAAACATTACACCATGTAACAACATTTTTGTTCCTGGGTTGTAAGTGTAATTTCCTAATTGCTTATGCCTCAAAAGAATAGAAAATGGCTATTATTCCCCTCAAACTTTGCTTTTGTGACTAGGACAGTGAGATATTCGAAAACGGTCGAATTTGTGAAGTGAGTCGTTTTTTGAGATTTACGATTATACTGTAAAACCCTTTCACGAATCAGCCCCCAACTGTAGTCTCCCATCATGTGCTCGTTATACTGTCCTTATTTGCGGCGTTCAAAGTTCCATGTTCTCCTTGAATTTATCAAGATGAGCATTACCAAGGACAGTATAACAAGAACATATAGTATAGTATACAGTATATAGATATATATATTTTAGGGCTGTCGATTTAACGTGTTAATTCTGTGCGATTAATTTTATTTTGCCTCCAGACTGTAATAAGGAAGATTCTTGAGAAATGCAAGCTTGTAGTACCACCTGTTTACTCCAGAGGGCAGTAAGTGAAACTTCAGCTGTGTGGCAACACACAGTTTACACAGTGAAGAAAACACTTCAGTAGCAACAACACAAACATGCGTTATGTTCTTGCGTTCAAAACAATTGATGGAGCGCAAATTCGAACTAAGAGATCTCAAGATGTGTTCTAAGTATTAAACTATATTTAACTCGACACAGTTTTGACTTTTTGTATTGTCTTATCAATGATTAACTTCTGCCTTAAGAATGTAATGCATTTTAATTAGCTGAATTTTTTTATATCTATATCTATATATATATATTTAATGTTTAAATTATTGTATAATGTATAATTATTTCCACATTATATACTGAATTATTGTTATATGAAGGGCTTTCTCAGGAAATATTTGTATATGCTAGTAAATGTGATTAATCGCGATTAATTAATCAGGACACCATGTAATTAATTCAATAACATTTTTAAATGATTGACAATGATATATATATTTCAAGATATAATTTTTTTTGCAATATAGCCAAGCAGATATATACATATACACACTGGCGGCCAAAAGTTTGGAATAATGTACATATTTAGCTGTTTCAGGAGGAAATTGGTACTTTAATTCACCAAAGAGGCATTGAACTGATCACAAAGTATATTCAGGACATTACTGATGTAAAAAACAGCACTATTACAATTTGAAAAATAAATTTTTGATCAAATCTATATTATATTAAACACAGTTGAAAGTTGTTTGGTTCATTAAATGAAGATTAACATTGTCTTTGTGTTTGATTTTGAGTTGCCACATTATGCAATAGACTGGCGTGTCTTAAGGTCAATATTAGGTCAAAAATGGCAAAAAATAAACACCTTTCTCTAGAAACTCGTCAGTCAATCATTGTTTTGAGGAATGAAGTTTACACAATGCTTGAAAAGATTTCATCCAAAGGTGTAACTACAGTCTTCAAAGATAAAGCACAACTGGCTCTAACAAGGACAGAAAGAGATGTGGAAGACCAGATGTTCAACTAAACAAGAGGATAAGTACATCAGAGTCTCTAGTTTGAGAAATAGACGCCTCACATGTCCTCCGCTGACAGCTTCATTGAATTCTACCCGCTCAACACCAGTTTCATGTACAACAGTAAAGAGAAGACTCTGGAGGACTTATGGGAAGAATTGCAAATAAAAAGCCACTTTTGAAAAACAAGAAAAGGTTCGAGTGGGCAAAGAAACACAGACATTGGACAACAGATAATTGGAAAAGAGTGTTACGGATCTGAACCCCATTGAGTTTTTGTGGGATCAGCTAGACTGTAAGGTGCGTGAGAAGTGCCCGACAAGACAGTCACATCTATGGCAAGTGCTACAGGAAGTGTGGGGTGAAAGGTCAAGTGCTACAGGAAGTGTGGGGTGAAAGGTCACCTGAGTATCTGGACAAACTGATAGCTAGAATGACAAGGATCTGCAAAACTGTCTTGGTGCGTATATATATATATATATATATACACAGTTTATATATACTGTAGTTCTAACACACTCATGAAGCTTTTGTCCTGTTACGTGGAATACACATCTAACACTCTCACTCTGGTTTTTGCTTTTAAATCACATCCAGTCAACAATGTTCAGCCCTTGGGCCTTTTTACAAGGATGTAATTGCTCTTATTTAATAAGATTGCAGTGTTAGGTGACTTGAAGGCACGCAGGAGCCAGTCTCCAGATACAGTATATTAATCTTGCCTGATGTGTGGGGTGGGGTGAGAAGGTTCCTCAACTCCTGAATCATCTAGGGGGCGATGGCTTCTATAAGGCAATCGTAAGAGAGGCTCCGAGGCACAGCATGGATAACTTATCACCTTGTGGCAAAAGCCACGTACAGCACAAGCCCAGAATCTCTCGGTCATGTCTGACAGCTGGCAGAGAAGCTTCTGCTCTCTCTGCCTGAAAGATGACATGCTGGAGGCAACACGGACAGGTTATGAACAGAGTAACATTGCCAAATTCTCCAACTGGAACACAGGACGAAGGTTTGGGTGAATTATACAGCCAGAGAGTGATAAAAAACAGACAAACAAAGCCAACAGTGGCAGAGAAATGTAAGGGAATAACTCTTCCTCTCTCTCTCTTTGTCTCTTCCTCGCCATCTCGCCCTCTCTGGCTTTTCATTTCCTCATCAAAAAGAAGAGCGGGCTCGCCGAGAGCTGGATTTGTTTGTTAAAAAAGACAAACAAACAGGCATCATCTGAAAAGTCCCATCCTGATTCAAAGGCTGGAGCGGGGAGAGTGAAAGCCAGAGTTTCTCCACTTCTTTTTATCTGCTCATCAAAGGCTAGCTGGAGCACTTCAGCAGCACTCAGCACACTGCTTATAGATGACCCACTGATCATGACTCCAAACCCTGTCCATCCACTCTGACTTCGATCTGAAAAGTGGCTGCACAATTTGTCTGTATACTCACATTACACAACTGAATCACCACAACAACAAGTGATAGTGAAACAACCAAATGGTGTAGAGATGGTATCAGATGGTAATACTATGACACTTTGATATATACCATGTGTAAAGTGATCAATGGAAAGGAGGAGGCGAGAACCGGCTTGATAATATAAATAATATTTTAATTAACAACTTAAACAAAAGAGAAACACACACACACACACACACACACACACACACACACACACATATGACGGACATGTCCGTAAACGATCTCTCTCTCCGCACGATCCTCTGTAGTCGATCTTTAACCCTCTTGAAGGCTTGATTAGCCTAATACGGGACCGGGTGTGTAGGATCACGACCTGGCCCCGCCCTGGTGGAGGGGCGTGCCCTAAGCCCCATCTGCTGGCAGGTCATCCCCGTCTATCTGGGAGGGAAACAGAAATAATTAAACTGTGGGGGTACTTCCTGTAACAGTGTAGTACCCCCCCCAAAAAAAAACACTGTAAAATTTTAAATAGAGGGAAAAGGCCAACGCGGAGTGGCAGTGAGAGAGAGAGAGGAGAGAGAGATGAAAAAAAAAAAAGTTCTCCGATACGCCGCAGCTTGTTCCTCGGCCACTCCTCCACCCTCTATTGGACGACAGCCGAGCCTCTCCGGGCGGATCAGAGGCAGACTTCCAGCCCCTGGCGGACGGAACGCCCCGCCGCGTTCTCGGGGAACAGAAGGGGTCTCCCCCGCCCCTGGCAGCGGTTCTCCCGCTCCAGGCGGTCGGCAGTGAGCCCCTCGCCGCTCGGCGGTCTTAAACCCTGCTGCATTTCAGCGGCCGGTAGGTGACTCCTGCGCCCCTGGCAGCAGCCCTGACCGCTCCAGGCGGTCGGTTAGGAGCCCCTTCTCCCCTCGCGGTCGGCGGCCATCCTCCTCTTTCAGGCGGCTGGGCTCCTCGTCCCCCGGCAGATGGCCACGGCTGCTCCGTTGGGGTGGACGGTAGTGGCGAGAACTCTACTACGGCATAGAGACAAACACACACATATGACGGACGTCCGTAAACGATCTCTCTCCCCCGAACGATCCTCTGCAGTCGACCTTTATCCCTCTCGAAGGCTTGATTAGCCTAATACGGGACCGGGTGTGTAGGATCACGACCCGGCCCCGCCCTCCGCCCTGCCACACCATGGTACTGTTTGTTTACCATATTCATAGTGGCGACTGCTTTAAGACTGCACAAGAGAAGCTCAGCTTCGCCTAAAATGTTGTATAAAATCTGCCAATGATATTATTACATTATATAATTAATATAAATATAAATACAAATAATTTACATCAATTACATATCCCTCTTTGCCTTTTCAATATTGCTAAATTATTGAAACATTTCACGGGCGCAATCAGTGCTAAATCTGCGGTGCGTCTTCAATATTGAAATTAAGTCATTGTCATTACTCTCTGAGCAACCACGCCTCCTTTCTATGTAAATTAGGCTCATTAAAGATCGCGCTTCATTCACAAAACTCCGCGCAATTTGTCTTACGCAATTCAATTCACGCTATTCCCTCCAAATGAAAGTAGGCGGCAAATAAATTTGATTTAAAAGAGAAAATTGTGAACATTTCAGCAGTAAGTAATCAAATACTCATCAAATGATGTTGAAGAGCGTTTATCCAGATGCGCGGCGTCGTCAAGAGCATGTTCGGCATGTTTAAGAGATGATTCAAGTGTCTGGATCAAAGTGATGTTGTTCAGTTCTGGCAGGATGGGTCAAATACGGTGGTCTGCGGCATCCTCGTCTATACTACGCTCAGAAACAGACCGCGAGATCAAAATTGCGCATGCAAATTGCGTTCAGCAGCGATTTTGTGGGCAGGTTTGCACCGTTGCTTGATCTGCATAATTCCTTTAGTGAATCGGGTGCTAAACAAGCACAGTTAGCGCATACAAAAAACTAAACCAAAAGTTTACATGATTGAGAGCGATAAATAATTTACTAATCATGATGATGTAATGTCACCGAACCCTAAAACAACTGTAAAGATTATGATTTAAACAACTTTGAATGTCAAATAATACATGAGTTTTAACAGAAGAATTAATGTGAGTGTTTTAGATTTACATTTATGCATTTACAGTTCACTTATTACAGGGACAATCCCCCCCGGAGCAACCTGGAGTTAAGTGCCTTGCTCAAGGACACAATGGTGGTGGCTGTGGGGATCGAACCAGCAACCTTCTGATTACCAGATTACCAGTTATGGTGCTTAGACCACTACACCACCACCACTCCAGCTTTACTAAAATTTCAACTCTCCAAAAATTCATTTCCATTGTAAGTGCCTCACTTTAACTTCGATTTTGAGCTTTCTAAAGAATGGAATAGAAGAATAGAAGGCTTTATTTTGGTCACACATTATACATTTTTGCATATATACAGTATTTGTTTTTCACATATCCCAGCTAAGCTGGGGTCAGAGTTCAGGGTCAGCCATGATACGGCACCCCTGGAGCAGATAGGGTCAAGGGCCTTTCTCGAAGGCCAAACACAGGGGCATCTTGGCAGTGCTGGGGCTTGAACCCGTGACCTTCTGGTCAGTAACCCAGAGCCTCAAACGCTGAGCCACCACTGCCAAAAAAGGAGGGATGAGTCAAACTTGTATAAAAGAAAAAACAGAAATAGTATAAATAATAAGTGACGCTACGGCAGGAGAAATTTTTATATATAACAACTTACCCAAAGCTTCACCTCGCCATTCAAAAGCCTGTTGAGCAAAACTGCATGCGTATCTACCAGCACCCATTTATGCTCATTAGAGGATTACAGAATTATTATTAATATGAAATACCTGTGTTTACCTGTACTGTACGTCAACCACAGAAGGTCTATCAGAGGAAGACGAGCTCAAATTACCTTCACCTCTGACTAAATGTAGCCCTGTACGGCGCCTACAGCGAAGAAAAGCAAAATGCTTTGGAGCAAAGACGGAACACAAGAAGTTTTAAGGAGCCCGGTAAGGATGCGTATTACACCTGCGATCATGAATGCGTGCATCTGTGTTCTAGTGTTGCGACATATTTGCTTTGGAAGTGGTGATGAAGAACAGTGAATGATTGAGAAAACTGCACAACGGCATCTTCAATGGCGTTGATTTGAATTTATACACCTGCATATAGTCAAAGAAACTAGGCAAACTGTGCTGCATGTGTACAACGCACTGTAACACAATGTAAACACAGTAGAGAAAATGTAAAAATATAGCATGATGACCAGTAGGGCTTGAGTGGGAAGAGAAATTGGCCCAGGATTTTACATGCCAACTGGCCCAACTGTTGAGTTGGGGGGCTGTCCTTTTCTGCATATTGCGCGCCGTTTTATGGTCCGTTCTGCATAACACAGCAGCTCATTGTTGCTTATCGCGGCCCATTTGGTACGTTTCGCAGCCGAACCACTGGCCCGCTCGGCTCTCCCGATGGCCAGTCCGCCCCTGATTGGCCCAAAAGTGCGTCGGCCCACTGGGAAAATGCCGGTATGACAGATTACCAGATGCATCATGCCCTGATGACCAGAGGCAACTCAACCTCATTATTTCTGAGGCTGAGCCGCAAATCAATCACTTAACTCAACATGTCAGGGGTTGCGCCATTTACAGATTTTTATAACATTGACGGATAATTCCAAACGCTGTACGTCATTTATACATATAAAAAGAAACAAGACACTCATTTTAACCTAGTACATCAGACTTCACACTCTTGGACAAAAACATTCAGGATTCACACCAGTTCTAATAAAATTCGGGTTAAGAAACAATGATTTTAGACTACTTTGATATTGTTGAAATTCAATGGATCATCAAGAGTGTAAATGAAATTGATGTGATAGGAATGCATTCTCATTAGCATAATAACCAGATCTTTATGAATATAATGATTAATCATGACGTCAGTTCTTCACACAACACAGGCCGATTGCACTTTCAAAGTTGCACGCTGAAATTGTTCCAGTTTTCCAATGGAGGCTTCTACTTAGATACGCTTTCTTCCCCAAACAGAACGGAACATGTTTAGCAATTGTTTGAGCACTAAAAGGCGGAACGATACAGATGAAAATGGTCATTTCCAGTCAGTTTACACAAAACTACAAGACATGGGGATTAAAAGACAAGCTCTATGATGAATATTACAGTACAAATGCCTTAAGCTACACTTAGCTGGTGTAATCATTAGAGCCTCGTGTCTTCTGTGCAGGTACCATGATAGCGATGTCTCGTCTGTGTATCACAAACAAGCACATTTCCTCCAAGCTCACATTGGACCTGAGCCATAATGCTCCTTTGACCTAGAAAAACAAGGAAGCCCCTTCTTCGTCCATGCCCTTAATGTTTGATGTACTTTAAAAATCACCAGGTCTTTGAAGTAAACGAATTCATGAGTTTCATAAAAGTTAATTTTCTTCATTTAGGACAGCAGTTCTCAACCAGTCTATGCTGATTGGGTCGCAGACAGGAGGAAAAAACTATGTTAATAGTTAATAATGAAATGCAACCGTATAATTGAGCATAGGTAAGATAGCAAATAAACAGCAAAAATAAAACTTTTGGTGTTGGTGCTAAAGTTTGAGCGTTCAATGAAATGTGTTTTTTTGATGCGAATTTGTCTGTCACTTGGTATATGCCTATAATGACAGATGTAGGACAAAATAGAATGAAGACTACATTAAATCGTGTTCACTTGCACTCAGGATAAACGTTGTTTGTGTCGACCACAATGTGTCAATTATTGCTGCAAAGTGCATGAAAACATTGAAACAATAAAGACAACTTTGTTGAGCTTTTAAAAAGAAAGCAACAGAAGTATTAATGAATTCTATTGCATTGGGTCACCGCTTGACGTCATATGCCAGAATACAAGATGGGACCTTGAACTTCTGTCTTTAAGGTAATATTACCTTCATCCACGGGTACGTCTTTTAGCGACTCTGTACAACACCTGTAAGCCTTGTCCTTTACATAAAGAATGCCATCACTAATTAAAAACCATTGAGTGTTGGGAAGATGTCTAGACAAAGTTGCACCAAATTTGTATGCAGTGGTGATTTTCAAGTACCTTTTAATCCTCAGAGAAAACGAATGTGCATGATCTTTTAACAAAACCAGCTTGAAATGAATCCAGCTGAGGCCTTCCGCATATTCAACCATTTGAGTGGCTTTACAGTAGCCGTGCGGAGGTTTTTAAAAGCACTACATGGTGAGTACATATATAATCGCTTATAAAAACCGTCCCTTCTCTTCCTCAAAAAGGCTGTGTGGGTGTGGAGAAAAGCTTATAACACAGTGCTGCGTTGGCTGTGAAACAAAGTCTGTATTGCAGAGATGTGGCCCCTTCACCAGCACCCCTGAGGGAACGTAGCGATGGAGAGGCTCATCCTGTCAACATGTAAGCCGTCTCCACTCTTTGTTTACATCGACCCGTTTAAAGCATTCCAGGACGCGTGTGGCTGCCTCATCTGCATAATCTCTGTCAAGAGTGAAAAAGCTTCCCAAAAATAGGCAATGAGAGAGTCACAGGCTGGAACCAGAGCAGACTGAAGGTCTTACTGGTCTATGAAGCAGAGGAGCATGAGAAAAAGGTGAAATTCGATCTCTGGCGGAGCCATTTATGAAATAGTGCCCCATTCCAGTTTTAGGAGTGTAGACAACATACAAATCTAATATCCATTACAGAATTAAACCTTAAACATATTTGATTGCAAATCCTTACATTTAAATATAAATCTTTATAGGTCTATAGAACACTCATTTATTTATATATATTTTTTGACTGGATCTATTACATAAAAAATATATAATTATTATGAGTAAAAGACATCTGAAGTATATTCCCATTCAGTATCTTCCATTTTTTTAGTACACCTGTGAGGCTTTTCCACTGCACAGTACAACTCAACTCAACTCGACTCTGCTCGCTTTTTGGGGGTTTTCCACTGTGGACAGTACCTGGTACCTGATACATTTTTTTAGTACCACCTCGGTCGAGGTTCCAAGCGAGCCGAGCCGATACTAAATGTGATGTTAAAATCCTGCAGATCTCTGATTGGTCAGGGAGAATCGTCACTACCGGCGTCACTGGATTTCCGACACGTGACATCAACCCGCTAGTTTTAAAGTTATAAACTTTAAAATTGGTTCACGCTACTTTCGAATTGTGAAAAAATAGATGGCTGTGCGCAAAACCATGCCGTGGTCAATAAACGAGGTGCAGACGGTCCACTCGTTAGCGATGAGCAAAACGAAAAGTCTCTTAGGAAGTGTATCAGCTGTTGGCTGCACACGGCTACCACCGGACCTACCAACAGTGTAGGGAAAAATTAAAAACAAAAACTTAAAAGTGACCAGAACTATCAAGGAAAAGTGGAAGTGGTTCAACCAAAAGTGGAAGTGGTTTTTGTTTTGTTTTTTAAATAATTAAATAAAAAAAAATTCTTCCCTGACGTCCTGTAATAATAATACAATTATGCACTTTTAGGGTGAATTTTTTTATATTTAGATCTTATTTACATGCACATTTCTCAATTTCACCATTCATTTTTTATATATGCAAATAAGAACATTTTGGTAATTTTACAACAGTAAAAACCTACACTTCTACAAGTAAAAACATGCAGAAAATATGAGAATGTGTCATGTACTGGGGCAGATTGCTGCCATCTGGTGAAAAAATAATAATATTACATGACTTGAAAATCATGTAATGACAATAATAGCCAGTAGATGGCTGCAGTGTTCATTTACATTTTAAGATTAGATTGAACATCTCTCACATAATATAATATCAAATAATAAAAATATCTGAAAATGGAAGGGAAAAAATAAACAACTTGATGGAGCTGAAAGAAAAAATGGGATGTCATTTGATCATACTAGATTTTACATTTAAGGGCAATTGTTGTTGCATTTAATATACTGTAAAGCGGTGTTTACACTCACCATTTGTCACTGTACTGTAAAGGGGTTCTGAGTTTAGTTTCCAACTGTATCAGGGTCACATGGGGTTCTTGGTCTGCACCCCGACAGGTTGTCACCACATTCTGGCTTTGCACATTTGCATTAAGTAGGGCTCTGCTTAACTTTGTTGGAATGCCAATAGTCTCTGCAACTCATGTTGCCTCAAAACGGCAACTCATATCAATAATTACTGACTTCTGGTCGCTGCAAACTGCATATCACTGTCAGTGTGAACGCCCCTGAAGGCCCATTGGTTGGAAGGCAACATAAGGACATGTGGAAGTTTGATTCCTTGAATCATACATTGGATGACTTGATAATAGCATTAAACAAGCTCAGCATTAGCTGTATTGAGGAGCTGAATTGTGCGCTAATTTTCTCTCTGCTACGGAGCCAACAAGATGTCCAATATTAGCAGCTTTCGGTCACCGGGTCTCTCAGTAAGACAAATGTGTGAATATCTATGTGCGGGGGTCGGCGAGAACAAGGATTCTGATTTAAAAATGGCAATCTTCCATTCGTGCTCTAGTATAGTCTTGATGACTGCTTGAAAATGCAATTACCCACTTGCAGATCGTAATTGCTTAGTCTTTCTCTGCTGGTCTGTAGCAGATTGGCTGTGGAAGACCACAGGAGGTTCCGTCCTGATCCACATGCTTGTTCCGAATCAAAACATGGCAGGCACTCGTGTCCCCTCTTAGCATTCCGACAACGTTCCATAATAAACACTCTTCAGCGAGCTGAATACAGTACAGGTGGGCTGGAACTAAATGGGCCAACGTGTTTTTAAAGGTGTGTACTTCAACGCATTGTTGAGTGCATTGCATAACCTTAGAATTTAAGGGAAACACAGTCCGTTTGAAGGTTGTTTTATGGGACTGGTGAAAATCCCAAAATTGCATGAATGTCTTGTCTGGCAGAGGGATTTGCCTGGGAACAGGTTTAAGCTAGCGCAACCTGTGTCATCATAAAAATATGGGTTTTTTTTAGGGAATTTGGCTGGAAAGATCAAAACACTGAGTTCCCATGATTAGATTCACAATTTATAATGTATCATTTTATTTTAACATGGTTGGAATTTCAGACCGTCACAGTCTAAAGAAAATGTAAGAGGTATTCAATTATAATCCTCCTTCTTATCAAAGTATCAGCAATTGCTTTGGATCCACATTGGAATTGGATTGGATCTGTGAATCAACAGGTTGCGTGTTTAAGGCTTTTTGCTGGTAGGGGTTTTTGTTGCCTTCTGTCAGCTGAAAATGAAAAGAGATTGCAGGCAGACCTTACACGCCACACTCTCTTATTGACACACACATATCAGCGTGATGAGAAGAAACGATCGGAAACCATTAAAGTACATTCGGGAAAAATGGCTTCGCATCACCTGCCTGACCTTTGATGATAGTGAAACAATCGCACTTACCTCTCCAGAGAGGTCTGGGGAAGAATGCAAGGTCAACTTTAATAACAGGATAACCTCAAATGAGAAATTCTCAAGAATGATATCACTGATGGACCTCATGAGGGAGATGGAGTTCAGCGCTCACGGTCTTTTTCACAACAAACCTTTTCAGGAATAAACAAAACTGTACGTTCTAATGGGTTATTCATTGAATGGCTTATTTTTTCATATCACAACATGAAATATCCCATCAAAATTGCATCTCCATTTTCGGTGATATCAAACAACGCATACTGAACATGCTGTAAGTCAAATCAAACCAGAGGACACAATGTACCCGTACTGAGTAATTCAGTCACCCCTCATTTCCGTCATAGCTTCCCTTTGTCAGGACTTATTTGAAGATGATTTCACAAAGCCCTTTCTTTGAGCAGCAACCTTCTTTGATATTCTGGTTATTGCTGGTATAAAACTTTAGGAAGGTATATTTGCCGGTGTTTGCTAAGGCAAGCATCACAATAAACCATTATTGCTCAAATACTCACTGTGAGGGATTTCAAAACACCCCTATTAAACTTGATATGTAACTGCAGACTATTTTTACTACAAACAAGAAATGATTCAAAATTATATTAAAATCATGCAGTTTTTTTTTTGCCTTGTTTTATTCAATTGGCTTTAAAACCCCTTCAACTATGCACACACTTTATCCAAAAGGGGGCGCTATGTCACGAAAAACATTTACGCTTAAATCGTTTGAAAGCTTAGAAGCTGAACCTTTCTGATATAACATCACTTCTGAATTTATGTTACATAAAATGGCTTGAAAATATTTGTGTCACAAATCAATGCCATCTATCGGTCATGTGGTAGAAATATTAATATCAAAATAAAAGTCTTTAAAATAGCACTTAAATGGACACTTAAATTATATATATCAAAAGAAAGCTCTTATTCTCAGGAATGCAACTGTACAGTATTTAGTTGCCCTAATACCAGAGTTTAAAAGTGTAAGTGGGTAAGGTAAAGGAGGAGTCGAGAAACGGCTTGACAATATAAATAATAGTTTTAATATAAAACTGAACCAAAACACAAAAACATAAACACACAGAGCAGTGGCATGTAATACTCTCTCTCTCTCGAACAGCCTTTATCCCTCATGCACCCATATCAGGCTAATTGGGGACCAGGCTCGCGTTGTTCCAGCCCTGCCCCCCCCCCGTTCTACACTCATCCCGGCATTGCCTCAGGCTGGGGAGCCCTCGGGATGACGTACATACACCTTGCTCGACCTGGGAGGAGGCAGGAGGGTAAAAACAACAACAAAACCAAAATAGGCGAGGGATAAAGGCGAACACGGAATGACAGAGAGAGAGAGAGAGAGAGAGAGAGGAAAAACTATATAAATAATAGTTTTAATATAACTTGACAATATAAATATAACTTGACAATACAAATAATAGTTTTAATATAAAACTGAACCAAAACACACAAACATAAACACACAGAGCAGCTGCATGTAATACTCTTTCTCTCTCTCTCTCTCTCTCTCTCTCTCGAACCATCGTCACCGGCCGCCTTTATCCCTCGCGTGCCCCCATCCGGCTAATTGGGGACCGTGCGTGCGTTTTTCCAGCCCGGGCCCGCCCTCCGCCGCTCCATAAAAAGATTTTCAAAAACATAAAATACAAACATCTCTTTAATGCTCCAGCAACTGCTGCTGTAAGCCCCAAATATCTAAAAACGTTATATCTGCTTTTACCGCCATTTTTTACTTGTCGGTGAGCTGAATACTCCGATGTTACATCTTAGATGTCCACGACCTCGGTTTGAAACTTACTAAGAAAAATATGTTAATGACTTCTGAAGCCCAGTTATTATACCCCAGTCAAGACATAAAAGATGGCCTTTGGACTAGCGGTCAGTTTTAAATAACTTGCTTCAGGTAAGTCTGTGTATGCCGATGCTATCGAAGGTTTGCATGAAGAAGGTAGTAGCAGGAAAAGAATGCAAAATTGCATGTTTTGAAAATATATGTTCTGGAATATTGATGCTGATGCAAAGGGGAGGATCTGAGCTTTCTAATGACAACTAGATTGAGCTTGTAGTCCACTCAGAGGCCAAGATGTTCGATGAAACATTTGGGGTGTTGCATGAACTCCAAATTAGACTGAATGTCTATGGACGAGCACATCTGTGAGGGCTAAAATGCCTTAGAGAGCCACCTACATATCAGATCAACATTTTGTGATGGAAGGTGATAGAGGAAAGATGATTTTTTTCTAGGTCTGGCTGCCATCTAGTATAATAAAATACGACTATTTGGAAGGAGACATGGTGAACAGAACCAGAATTACATGCTAACAAAGTCAGGATAAAAACAAACATGTTCTATTAATCAAGATTGTAAACATATACAATATTATTTATGAATAATTTGAGTCTTTTATTTTATTTTGGTGGGTTTCAAAAGACAAATTTTGGGCAATTAGTTGAATTGTGAGCTTTTAAATTTGAAACGAACCCTGCACAGACCAAAAAGAGGAATAACGAATAAAATGCTTATTTTCCCAAAACTCAGAATACTAGAATATTACTCAAATTTGCCACATCACTGTCATATCTAACTTTTTGGATAGCAACATTTTGTACAGTATTTGTGCATGTGCACATAAATGCATATTATGAAATAATAAAAACGGAAAGTCCTGTTTGATTTCCCAGGCCTAATGATTCATGTTGATTAATCTGCAATTAGAAAGTCACACACTACACGTGCTGGTTTCCACAAGAGGCTAATTAGTGATTGCAATACTCATGCTAGCCTAGTGCTTGTTATGACTTCAGACTGGGCCCAGGGTGCATTGAAATGCAGGTGGTGCTTTGACTTTGAAAACTCTTTGCCGTCCACGGTTCATGGCTTCCTGTTGCACAGGGAGCCTGAGACTGGGTTTGTTTGGGCTAACTTGGGGTGACCATGAAGGTCATGTAATCAGCAAGGAAAAAAGGAGATCTCAAATAATTACTCCGCTCTAATTACAGTAGCTCGCTTTCAAGAAGGCTGGACTACCGAGTCTCGCTGTGTAATTTCACGGCCTCGGTTTGAAACTTACTTAGAAAAATATGTCTGTGTATTTAATGACTTCTGAAGCACAGTTATTTGTGCGGTCAAGACATAAAAGATGGCCTTTGGACTAGCGGTCAGTTTTAAATAACTTGCTTCAGGTAAGTCTGTGAGGTTTGCATGAGGAAGGTAGTAGCAAGTGATCAGATATAAAGGTAGAAGTAGCCTCTGAATGTTGCTGTTTGGGAAATTAGCCTTGAACAATAGTAATATATTGATGTGGATTAGAACGGATGATACAGTTATCATGTTTACAATTATCACAACCCATTTTAATGAATGAAATGAAAGCATCTTTTACTTTCTTAAAAGTAGTGGCGAGCTGAACATTTCAATCAAACTATAATGAATTAAAAAGTCAATTTAGCAAAACAATTCAGAATTCCGGGTAATGAATGTACCTATGATCTAACAATAGGAGTTCTTTTGTTAGCGTCCTGAAAATGACATCAAACTCTTCATTTTTCAGGGGATGACAGTAAAGACATGTACGAATTCAATGCTGTTATTTTAAAGCAGGCTAGTAATAAAGTATTAAGGGACATTTTTGACCATGCCCTGGTTGTGGAGTCCTACGCCGTCATGTTTTTGATGTTGGCCTGCTTGTGGAGATATGCACTGAGATTGAGATTCTCTCCACATACAAACAATCCTCTTAACTGTCCAATTCAGAGTGGAAATAGCATCTTGTGAACATGGAGATCTTTGATGCTGGTGGATGTCTCATGCTTTTCACTACCTCTGGCTGAATTACTTTAATGCATCTTGCAAAAAGTTATATTGGCTGATATTGCAATCATTCAACATTGTGTAAATATAGATTACATGCCAATAACTTTTCATATATCATATGCACCAAGCAGATAAGTACAGTGCATTCAATGTGTGGTACAACTGTTAACCATGGTGCAGATGAAACATTGAAAATCCATTAAAAGTATTTTTTTAAAAGAAACAAATTCAAAACTATCCCTATGAAGCCATACTTATATTATCAGAGCCTGCATTTGGAAAAAGACACAGAATTCACAATTTTGGGGTAATTTGCTGTTACTGAAATATGTCATTTTAAACATGTGAACATATTTGGTAGAAATTCAGGGTTTTAAATTCATGTTTTTTTATTATTCAAGTCGTGGATTTGCAAGCTGCTAAATTCCTCTTTCAAGCTTTGTTATCATCCTCAAAATTTACAACTTGAATTTCCCAACCCGAATTTAGAAGCCTGACTATTAAGATGTGTGTAATGGCTTTCCTATAAGCCAGGGCAAGGTGATGAGATGCTCTTTACTCATAGTTTGGAATAAACAATGTCCACACAGCGATATCCATTTCAAATGCTTTGTTATCATTTAATGAAATATATATCTTACAGAGTTTAAAGCATGTGGATCTATGTTAAGAACCATATGCTCCCGCCACCTGTCCCATCCTGATACAACTCACGGGAAGTTTAAATATCATGTGATATTAGCAGGTGACCACACCTACACCACTGGTACACACCGCCAGCTAGTGGTTTGAACAATCATTACATTTGGCTCCTACAACATGAATATTCAAGTCTGAATATTCAAGGCAATTCAGAGGTGCCATTTTTCTATATAACATTACATTTTTACTCCACTGATGGTTAGGTTTGGGTTTAGCTTTGGGTTGGGGGGTAGTTTATAAAATATGCATTAGTTCACTGTAGCCAGAGGGGAACTGTCCCCCACAGTGATCCTGGTTTCCCCCAAGATAATTTTTTTCCATTAACGAACATCTTATGGACTTCTGTGTTCCTTGCCACAGTCGCCTTTAACTCACTGGGGGTCTAAATACAATTGTTTATTAAATTGTTTGTTTAATCCACACTAATACGACTCTAACACATTACTATATTACAGGTTGTTTTTCTGTTAAAGCAATTTTCTGTAAAGCTGCTTTGAAATTATGTGTGTTGTGAAAAGCATTATACAAATATAAATGACTTGATTGTATTGCTTTCTATACAGTAAAAAGCAACTTACTTCACAAATCACTTCTGGCACCCCTCTGGGGACATTACACCCAGAAAATGGAGCTCACACATGCCCATACGCCCAACAACACTTACCGCTTTGGCCACTGGGGGCAGTGTTTGTAATTTGGTAAGAACAGACCAATTTAATCTAAAGAAGTCAACCTACTCTTTCTGATTTCACAACCAAAAATTGTAGGTGAATTCAAACAAATATTTTTCAAACATTAAGAGTAAACATAAATGTTTCAATAACATCGACTTACACTTATGATTCATGATCAAATTTAAGCTCTGATATTAATTTGACAGCATATATCCCCACAGCCTCATTTTAATATCCATAAAATGAAATGCCGTCTACCCTGATATAGCGCAGAGGAAGGTGGGGCCGGGCTGGAACAGCGCACGCCCGGTCCCCAATCAGCCTGATGGGGCGCGAAAGGGATAAAGGTGGCAGGTGACGACAGTTCGAGAGAGAGAGAGAGAGAATTACAGGCAGCTGTCCTGTATGTGTTTGTGTGTGTCTTTTTATTTAATTAGATATTGATTATATTGTTAAGCCGTTTCTCACCACCTCCTTGCCTTTCTTTCCCATTAATCCCTTTACACTGGTGCCGAAACCCGGGAGGGAGGAGGGATGCCCGTCATAGAGTCCTTGACACTGCCGTCCACCCAGCAAAGCGCCGCTGCCATCCGCCGGGGGACGGAGTAGCCCGACTCCCCGGATGCAGGGAACGGCCGCAGTCCACGAGGCGAGGGGGGATGGGACTCCCCGACCGCCTGGAGTGATGGAGCCACTGCCAGGGGCGGAGGAGTGTCCCCACATGCCGCCAGAAAAGAGGAGGGCCGTTCTGTCCACTGGGGGTCGGAGGTTTGACTATGGTCCACCCGGGGAGGAGCGGCTGTGGTTCACCTGAGAGTGATCGGGGACCACTCGATGGCGCATCAGAGAACCGTTGAGTGAGCTTCTTCTCTCTCTCCTGATGGGCGTTTGACCACTTCCCCGCTGCCACACCTGACTATGGTTCATTGAAAGCACAAAACTGCCTAAAAACAACATTACTCAACAATGCTCACAACGATTGATAACTGTGTAATTTCTGCACCCCTAGTGGCAGTGTCGGTAGAAGTAACGGTTTGTCAATCCAACAGAAGACGGGGAGGATTTGAAACTTGTTTGAAAACTTTAATTATTTGTGGGATTTCAGTATGGTGCAGAAATTACTTTAAATAAACTACCTGATCTTTGTACCAACCTAACTAAGACAGGAATCACAGTGGTATTAACATGCAAGAGTAAGTGCAATTTCGTTACGCTTAACAGCTAGATGTGTCAAACCCCTGGGCTAAAATCGCTCACGATCAACAGTAAACATTGGCACCTCTTGCTCTCCACTGGCATCATGTTAGTGAATACTGTGTACAGACTATGACATTGAATGGAAATGAGGGGCTGCTGTTAATTTATATGTGCTAAGTCTTCAGAGAGCCCGGCAATTAGCAGATTTCATCCAAAACACTGCACAGTGAAACAGTTTTAGGGCCAAAAGAAGGTTTTTGGCAGCTTTTAATGTCTCTTACTAACCTAAGTGTGGTCTCGAAGGGGCTGAAACTTAGTGTCGAGTCGAGGGTTTGTGATCATGTAATATAAAGAGGAGAGGTTGAAACCTGGCCAACACACTCGTAAACAAGTGTAAATGTCAACCTCATATCTGTCTAAAGGATTGAATTAATTGAAAACATGAGGTTATTGATCCAACTGTTCCAATCCATTTTACTTGGGCCAGTTAGAAACCACCTACAACACCCCAGTAACTGAATAACAAAGCTCTACTAACCACTCAGAAAACCTTAGCAACCGAGCAGTTATTTGTATTTAATCAAAAGTAATTAAGCAACATATAATCATTTAACATGCTCCCATGTGATTAACGTCCACATCAGAAATTCATGCTTTTTCTGCAAGGGATATGTATGACTGACACTGTAAAATAAAGTGGTACCCTTTTCTAATGTAGCTTTTATCTACACAGATTGTGACTATTAAAGAGTATTTTTGTTTGATGAGATGCACTTCTAATTGATTTAGCTGACTGTAAATCATGGACCACCACTATTGGTTGCCCACTGAAGCTAAGCAGGGTTGAGCCCGGGCCAGTACCTGGATGGGAGACCTCTTGGGGAAAACTAAGTTTGCTGCTAGAAGTGGTATTATGGAGTCCAGCAGGGGGTGCTCACCCGGTGGACTGTGTAGGTCCTAATGCCCCAGAATAGTGACGGGGTCATTCTCTGTGGTCATTAAACATCCCAGGGCACTTCCTGTAATGAGTAGGGGGTGTAACCAGGGCTGGATTGGGAAGAAAAATCGGCCTGGGATTTTACATAGCAACTGGCCCAACTGGGGGAGTGTTCGCTGTCCTTTTCGGCGTCGTTTTGTGGTCCGTTCTGCATAACGCTCAGCTCATTTTCGCTTATCATGGCCCATTTAGCCCGTTTTGCCACCGACCCACCGGCCCACACGGTCCTCCCGATGGCCAGGTCAACCCTGATCGGCCCCAAAGTGTGTCGATTACCATGCCAGATTACCAGACCAGCACTGGGTGTAACCCGTGGATAATCCTGGACAAATTCCCCCCATTGGCCCTTGTCAAGCATGGCTTCCTAATAATCCCCATCCATTAATTGGCTCTATCACTCTACTCTCTCCTCTCCACCAATAGCTGGGGTGTGTGGTGAGCGTACTGGCGCACTATGGCTGCCATCGCATCATCCAGGTGGATGCTTCACACTGGTGGTGTTTGAGGAGAGTCCTGTTCATTGTGTAAAGCGCTTTGAGTGTAGTGTCATAAAAGTGCTATATAAATGTAACGTTCATTCATTCATTCATTTATTCATTAAAGCACCCCATATACTTTAAGCTAGCGTTCCTGTTACGATCCTCTTCTCGCTGTTATGGCACTTCTGTCAAACGTCCATTCATCAAGGTGCAGTTAGTGACAGATTTATGTTCAGGCATCTGTCTCACACAGATCTCATTGAATGTACTTCTCATTCTGATGGATGCTGAGACAGAAGGGAATTAATTAGACTGCCACGCTAAAGCTCCAGTCGTTCAATAGCTGCTCCTAAAAGTGCCATTTCTTTCAATAATCAGCGTTGCATTCAGGGAGAAGGTCATACGCAGGTGGGATGGATCTCATCACATTACAGTAGCATGGAGATGAGCAGGAAGTGTGTGCTTCGAGAAAGCAAATTTGAGAATCAAATGGCACACTGACTTGCAAGGCCTGTAACGTAGCCTACTTTACGCAAGTTCATGAAAGCAAACGCTTCCAGCTATGCAAGCTCGAATTTATGCAATGTTGCAGTCTGAAACGTGTCAGAAATACATAATATTAAAAATAATGTAATAAAAATGAATGTGCAATTCATAATGTAGCATGAACCTTTGTATTCTCAGCACTGGCACAAGGAGCGGGCATTAGTGTGAAGCCGTCAATTGTGGAGCAATGAGAATTTTGTAGAGGATGTTAGTTAAAGTATAAGGTGTCATCATGTTTGCGGCTAGCTACCTGAATAATAACACATCTGATTTAATGTCGCTTGAGTATTAAGGTTGGTTACCACTGCATTTGCACAATACCACATGCTGCATTCTGTTGTTTTCCAAAAGCCATGTTTACTTAAATGTGGCTTTATGAATAAACTGCTCTTAGTGGCTTAAAAACATTTTTATAATTACATTTTTGGTGTCATACACGAGGTTGAGAAACCCCAGCTCATTTAACTCTCATCAGGCAATCAACAATTTAAAAATGTTTCAATGACTGATAAGCACTACATACACAGCTGACATATGCTTACTTCCATTATCATTGCAAAGTTCACAATAAGACAAAAGTTCACTGTGCGATTTACGAAAAGATAAACATTTACATGCACCTACATTGACCTGATTTCTTTGTATATGTCTCATCTTCCTAATACACCACAGGCGCAATATTCATTAGCGAGTCATAATGAGCTTTTATGGGGTCGTTTTTTCCGGTGATTTTAATTTGCAGTATACAATACATTTTCTGAAGCAGTGGAGGGCCATTGTGGAGCTTATTCAGTGGAGCTTATTCATACATTATTATATGTGTTTTTTCAGTTATCATTAGTACTGGCCAAGCCTGATTAGCGCACAGTGCTAAACACAGCACAGATAAAAGCCCACCTGCACAGCATTCCCACAGGTGCTTCCAAGAAAAAACAACAACTTGCATCTCGGGCAAAAAGGGAAGTGCGAACCATGAACAAAACTACCAACTCCAGATATAACGTATAATCAGTCAGGCAACCTGGAACAAACTAAATCAAACTGCTTTTATAGAAATAGTTTCCCCAAAATAAGAAAACAAATGTCCTAATGAGAGAAGCTCATTGACAGTGGCTGGCATATTATTTAGGGATGTACCAATATGAAATATTTTGCATATGCCGATGCCGATTTTAATAAAAAAAACTATAGGCCAATAATGATACCGATATTTTTCAACTTACCTTATTTTGACATGAGATCACAGTTTTACATCAAAAATGTATAAATAGCTATAAAAGATTCATTAATAATTTCCATTGAACTTTGATTGGATCTGTTGAACAGATGACAGGCCAAAATATTAAAAGAGAGTCAGAGTAAAAGATACATACAAGATAAAAAAGATGACTAAATATGATAACATGACTGATATGATTTTTGTGCTTCCAAAAAATGTTTGCACTTCTGTTTTTGCAGTTTAAAACGCAGCCTTTTAAGGATTAGCAATCACACAAAGCCATATTGTGATTTCAATCTTATTTCAATCAATCGTGCAGCATTAATGGTTATCATACCGAGATCTCAGAAGTCTGCTGGTTTCAAAGTGTTTTGGATGGTTGTCCTCATCAATTACTCTAAATCCGTCCATTGATGCTATTATTTCTGGATTTTGCACTTGAATTCAGGGGTGGGTTTACGATTTCGGAAGGCCCCAAGCAAATTACTCACCCGGGGCCTCAATGAAAAAATTATTTGCTTAAAAATAAATGACATAAAATATATTTAAATATCATAATTGTTAATTAATCCCATCAGCCGTTATAGCCAAGTACATTCCAAATGTTTAATCAAATTATAATCTAGTTAAAGATCATTAATGCACATTTGACAGTTTTTCCACAATACAGTGATAAAAAAATACTTTTACAAAACTCTATTTTTTTTTTTTTTTTTTTTTTAGTGAACAGGGTGTGCAAAACCTACAACTTCACCCTGTAACATTTTGGAATTCAGTTGATATTTATTATTATTACAACCCAACAATTATTCATTGTTGTCCAGATTGTCATTATAATATGATACAGTATTATTATTATTGCTTTGATGATTTGTACTCAATAGTAATATATTCCCTCACTTTCACCTGGAGCTTATCTTCTGTTGCTGCAGTGTATTGTTCACCATGTTGCAAAAGCCTGTATTTATTGTAATCGTCATAGGCAACATTCATAACAGTATTGTAACAGTAAACATACAAGGCACGGCGGACCCTCTGTACACAAGTCACGGTGGAATATCAACATTGCCGTTTATCAAGCGCTGAAACTGGTACAGAACCCTCTGGAATAATGTTAAACATTGCAACAATCATCTCTTTGCAACCTGAACTGGTTCAGAAGGTTAAATCTTTGTGGCACACGCTAAAAACAATCTAGACGCAGCGCAACAAATGAAACAGAACGCAGGTGTCTCGACATGTGTTTCTGAGACCTGAAGTCATTTTTAACGTGCCACGGTGTCTAAAAATGTGCCGGTCCTGCATGAGACACTGAAGAAACAGCGAGACGTGGCGCAGCGGTCAAGGACGTTCATCCAGCGTGTCAAAAAACTGAGCAGACGCACGCAAAAACACGCTCGGTGTGAACGGCCCTTAGTTCATGCGGATCTGAGTGGTAGCACGTGGGTGAAACAAGTTCGGAAGGCCTGTATATTTTTTCATAAATAACAAACCCGAACGTCAATTGTGTGCTTTGCGTGATTGTTAAAAGCGCTACTCTTGAATTCACAGAGTTTTTACAAAGTGTGTTACTAATTCATTATAAATAAACCAGCGGTTTTACATATCAGTGTTTCCACAATATGCTGAAGGTTTTAATTTGGTCAACTATTGCCCAATAAATATCAGCAGCTGATACATCAGTGCATCCCTAATATAAATGTGAGTTCTTGAGTTGTTTAGTGCTAAAAAAACAAACCTGTCACTTTAGGATTTTAGGTTCGTTCTCACCAAAAACTACCATACGCCTTCAAAAGACTTGTAATGTACCACGCTAGTCTCATGGGCTAGTTTTATTATATTTTTGGGTCCTTTTTAAGCTTTAAAGTGAGTCACTATCAACTTTCGTTGTACTGAATAGATGGACCAGTATGTTTCTTCATATTCTTTTCCTTTTGTGCATAAGAAAGACAGTCATACAGGTGTGGATCGAAATGAGGGTGACAGAATTGTCCTTATTGGTTGAACTGTTCCTTTAAATGCGAAAGTTCTCTGAACATGTCAATAAAGACGATTAAGTGCTGATAATTCAGAATCAAGGGATAATAAAACATATTTGTGAAGGAATCAGAATAAAAGTTCTATAGCGGTTTCCATGCATCCGGCACATTAGCCTACTGTGGCACTATCATTTGTTATTTTGGCAGCTCAGAAGTCAGTAAATGACTCCAGTGCTTGGTCTATGTCTGATTGGCAGTTTAAGGGAAGTCAGCACTCCATTAGGCTCATAATAGAGACAATTCCCACTGTTTTGTTAAAAAACCCCACCTCACTTCTTGGTCAATAAAATGTTCATTTCGCAGTTCTCGCCCACTCATAGAAGCGTCTGCTCTTTTTCTGATGGCACAGGATAATTCAACTAGCTCACAGCTTTATAATATTTCCATATCATAGCACATTGTTGGCTTTCTTATTGGACAGACGGAAATTCGGATCATAAAGTGTGCACGCATTTTCCGTTATTTGTCTGCTGCATCATTATTGGATGTAATTTGTTCCACACACTGTCTATTATTGCGGCATTATTACATTTTAATTTACCCACCACATGCACGAATGGCATGCAATACCAAAACGAAAGCATAACTGGATGCATTACATGTCAGTCAGATGCTTTAAAACCATCTACCAAAATGTTCTTGTGCTTGTATACAGCACATCTGTCAAGTGGCATATAGTTTGTGTCCATGCACAGCTATTGCTCTGCCACTGAATCGTGCAACTACTGCTCTACAAAAAGAGTGTTCACACAAGGCCCAATGGTAATGGTTGTCAAATGGCTCCCAAAAACCTCATGTCTTCAAGAGAAGGACCCCTCCTGCTACTGAAAACAGTACAAGGGCAAACTGTCAACACATCCATGGGATTTGGGTCTTTTCCTCATGCTTTCAAGTGCTCAAAGCACAGTTTGGAGACATACATAGAGAGACATACAGTTTCTCACTGACAATGTTTTTGAATGCCTAAAGAGTGGCCTTTATAACTTTTTTTCATCTTAAACTAAAACAATTGAGGGTTTAATCTGGTAAGCTTTAAGCAGACATCAAGGTACAGTGTTATTTTCCTTGTGTTGAACTAAATGAATATCCTGGAAAGCCGTGAACAGAGAGCTCAATTAAGATTACAAAAGATCTCATTGAAGTAATCAAGCATTCAACCTGAAAAGAAAATTAATTGCTCGCCATCACAATATAATTCTTCTTTTATTTTTCAAACGCCAGAGCTTGCACCTGTTGTGTTGGGAGATTGCTGTTTTCATGGCACCAATAAAACAACGAATCGCAGTGTTTCATTTGCAACGTTAAGTGTTCCCTGCCTGTGAGTTGTAAATATGTGGGTGTTCTGTACTGGGCTTATGCATCGTTCAATGTAATGTGAAATTTAGTGGATAACTAATCCTGTTATTCATAAAAAAGTTCAACGCATCAGAAAATATTGCAAAATGTATTTTCTAATTTTCCCTCATTTAAGGCTGGGAGATATTTGATCACCTTTATAAATAGTGTATAGACAGTTTCCTGCTTACATGCTAAATAAAAACGTTCTTAAGGTGAATGTTTCTAAAGCATGGACGATGAATGGAGTACCATTAAGTGCAGTTGGCATTAACCCAATCTGGCCTAACTCCGCAGAAGTGAACCACTATTGATGCTGTATAATTTGCAGCTTTGCATCCTCGCAGCCACTTTAATAACAGTATAATTATATATATAGCATTTCTCATAGCTGCTTGAAAAAGTATACTTACTATAGAGATTTCAAAGACTTTTCCATGATCAGATGTTATTAATTTCTATGGCTTAATTAGGCCTGGAAAATCCTAACATTTACAGGTTTTGGAGGCTCTTCTGTCCACAAAAACCCAGTGTTATGATGTTAGTTTGGATTTGGATAGTAACTTCTAGCAGCCAAGCATATTTGGCATTACTCAAACGTGCAATAAGTGAATCTAGAGAGCTATAAATATCATGCGCGAGCAGGGCTGGACTGTGAAGAGAATTCGGCCCAGCATTTTACTTAGCAACTGGCCCAAAGTGGGGGGTGGGGGTCCGTTCTGCATAACTCAGTATTTTAGCTTATCGCGGCCCATTCAGCCCATTTCGTGGCCCCAAATTGATTGATCGGTGGCCAGTCCGCCCCTGATCGGCCCCAAAGTGCGTCGGCCCACCGGGAAAATTCCCGGTATACCAGATTACCAGTCCAGCCCTGTGCACGATGCTACTTTGAGTTCATGTACCACAATAGAGCAGAGGTGCCCAAACATTTTCCTATGAAGGGCCAAAAATCAGACTTGATTGAGGGCAGTGGGCCAAAAGTAAACGCTGCATATATCAAACTGTATTATTTTAAAATTAAATATTAAAACTGCAAAACACACAGAACTCTAAAATTAAAATTTAAAATCATCAAGTGTCATATACATGCAAAATAGTCATAATTGATTTCAATATAATTTTTATGCATATTGTGTCTCTTTCTCATTTGTGGGTCATTTTGAATAAAATGTCTGTTAAAAATGTGAGCGTCACTTTAAAAACGGTTACTGTCTCTTTAAGAACAATGAACGCATGGTAGTTCTGCGCAGATTTGGAGAAATGAAGATTCAATGGCATTGCGCAATACTATCTAGTAGGATATTGTTTGTGACAAAGAAGATATGAAAGATATTTCTTATCATAGACCAAGGCTACACATTGTCCTGGATTTCACTCAGTATTACCATATACAGGGACTGCCAAATGTTTTTGCGTATTTAAGGCCTTTAGCCTATTTACTTTTATATGACATTAAAACTGTTTTCCTGTTGTGATATCAAAAACTTAAATTGAACGTTTGCTTGTAAGAAATAAAAGCTACGAAGCACATTTCTTCAAATGAAAAAATTGAGAGGCCTATTCATTTCGTTGACTCCAAAATATGATTATGATCAAGAACCTGCCGAAATATGGCATTAAATCTTATGGTTATTAAAAAACTTGTAGCTCTCTGTTTTTAGGAAGATAGTTGCCAGTAAACGAGATATCCTCACGTTTGACAAACGAATTACAGTATGATGCACACAGATGCTATACACACCCCAAAACTGGGTTTAGTCAGAATAAGGAGATGAAATATGAAAAGTTACTGCATTACCGTTTTTGTCTAACTGGGCAGAAAAGGGTTTTTTGAGAGTACTGGTCTGTTCACTCATAGTGCTTGTTGTAATGTTGTGCCGTGTTTGGAGTGAATGTAACCATTGTTTATATTGAAATGTTCCCTCACATAACTTTATCAAGCCCGCTTCACAAGTGTGCTTCAGTGGTCGTGTTCACGTGATTCTTTGCCCACTCGAACCTTTTATTTTTGTTCTTCTGTTTCAAAAGTGTCTTTCTTTGCAATTCTTCCCATAAGTCCTCCTGAGTCTTCTCTTTACTGTTGTACATGAAACTGGTGTTGAGCGGGTAGAATTCAATGAAGCTGTCAGCGGAGGACATGTGAGGCGTCTATTTCTCAAACTAGAGACTCTGATGTACTTATCCTCTTGTTTAGTTGTACATCTGGTCTTCCACATCTCTTTCTGTCCTTGTTAGAGTCAGTTGTGCTTTGCCTTTGAAGACTGTAGTTACACCTTTATCAAGCATTGTATCACCTTCATTCCTCAAAACAATGTCTACTGATACTGTGGCAACTCAAAATCAAACACAAAGACAATGTTAATCTTCATTTAATGAACCAAACACCTTTCAGCTGGGTTTGATATAATGGCAAGTGATTTTATAGTACCAAATTAGCAATTTAGCATGATTACTTAAGGATAAGGTGTTGGAGTGATGCTGCTGTCTAGATTTTATTAAAAATTACCTTTTTCAAATAGTGATGGTGCTGTTGTTTACATCAGTAATGTCCTGAACATACTTTGTGATCAGTTGAATGCCACTTTGGTGAATTAAAGTACCAATTTCCTTCCGAAACAGCAACATCTGTACATTATTATAAACTTTTGGCCACCAGTGTGCATATATATATATATATATATGGCAAGGAGGGCCAAATCAAAGGTCATCACGGGCCTACATTGTATTGCGATTTCTATGTTTTTCAAATAATTAATTCAGCCCTACCTGAAAAAACCAATCTTGGTCATTAATTAAAGCCTGTCTTTGATTATTACTTACCTTTGAATAATATTGGTGACTATGCAAAGATACATGCATCCAGCTGTTTCTGAAGCCTGATGAATATTAAACTTAGGGATGATCTCCTGATGAAGATGCTGTCGTGGCAGCGCTGTGAGAGCGGAACAGATTGCGGCAATCTTGAACGTCCATCTTAATTCCACTGACCATTCATCACATCCCACCCCTCCTCTGCACTGAGACTGTACCGCTGCGGGCAAGAAACCTGGGCAAATATACTGTATGAACACCTGAGTAGAGTCATGAGTTAGAATGGAGGTAAGTTATAATTGAAATATGGAAGTTTGTCCTGTTGGGCCACTATGACACTGTCACCTTTCACCTTGCCCAGCTGCCCAGTTACAAACTTATATCAAAGTCTAGGAAGTATACAGGCAATCCTTCTACCCGTCACCAGCATGAGGCACAGTTAGATATGATTCATGGCCCCTGTCAAATCTTGTTTTATTGCAAGTTGGTTAAGATGAAAACACTGCCAGGTGATTTTTTTCACCAACACTTACCTGCATTTTCTTTCCATTCCACTTTCATTGCACAGATATAAAAGTTGAACATGCAATACATGCAACAATGTTATCAGTCGCATTCTGTGGTCATACTACACAGAATATGGATAGATAAAATAGAGCATGCAATATATGCAACAATGCCATTGGTCAAATTTTGTGGTCATACATCAGAATGTAAAAAAAAATAAAACAGATCATGCAATATGTGCAACACGTTTAACAATGCAATCAATTGCATTTTATGGTCATTTAACAGAATGTGAAAAAATAAAAAACAACATGCAATTTGTGCAACCAATGCAACCAGTTGCATTCTATGATTATATAACAGAAAGTGAAAAAATAAAGAGAACATGCAATATGTGCAACCCATGTAACAATGCAGTCATTTGCATTCTGTGGTCTTTCAACACACAATGTGAGAAGATAAAATAGAACATCAAATGCATGCAACCCATGCAACAATGCAATCAGTTGCATTTTATGGTCATTTAACAGAATGTGAAAAAATTAAAAAACAACATGCAATTTGTGCAACCAATGCAACCAGTTGCATTCTATGATTATATAACAGAAAGTGAAAAAATATACAGAACATGCAATATGTGCAACCCATGCAACAATGCAGTCATTTGCATTCTGTGGTCTTTCAACACACAATGTGAGAAGATAAAATAGAACATCAAATGCATGCAACCCATGCAACAATGCAATCAGCTGCATTCTTTGGTCTTATAACAGAATGTGAAAAAATAAAAAATAACATGTAATACATGCAACAATGCAATTAGTTAAATGGTAAATGGTCTGCAATAATATTGCACCTTTTTAACCTTAAAGGTATTCAAAGCGCTTTACACTGTGACACATTCACCCATTCACACACACGTGGCGGTAGAGATACCTTTCAAGGCGCTAGCCTGCCATTGGGTGCCACTCGCGGTTTAGTGTCTTGCCTAAGGACACTTCGGCATGTGGAGTCATGTGGGCCGGGATTTGAACCACCAACCCTGCGATTAGTGGATGACCCACTCTACCAACTCAGCCACAGCCACCTTTGCATTCTGTGGTAATCCAACACAGAGTGTAAAGACATCAACTAAAACATGAACTACATTCAACCCATGCAAAAATGTAATCAATTAAATTCTTTGGTAATACAACACAAATCAGGTACATTGTGTTGATTGTAAAAAAGGACTTGACCTCCTGAGACCCCGCGCCCACATGCGTGAACATCACGTTTTGGCTTCGCTTTAGGCTATGCCAAAACGAACTGATCTCAGTTCAGGAGACTCTAGGCTGTCATTAAATGGTTAAACTACATCTGGTGTGAAACCTCATTACGTTTTTACATTAAAACCTGTTCGAGTCAAAAGAGTAGAGTCTGTAGTTTCATCCGATTTGCCATTTTAAAAATGTCATCGATTTATCACGAAACTGCCCACTGTTAAACACAATGACAACGTATGTGGACGTGTGCAGATAAGAAAGTTTAATTGCATTTTTAGAATCTTTCTTTAGTCAAGTTGATGACTTTATGTTGCTGTAATTTTGTTATTAATTTCTGTCTATATTAAAGTACCGAAAGGTTTTTTGCAGGTTTGCTGTGTTTTAGAAAGTAACTTGAATTTAACTAGTAATCTGATTATTTTCACCATGCAGTAATCAGTAAAATAATCCGACAGCACATTTAAAGTAATCAGTTATCTGTAGTGGATTACTTGTTTTGAGTAACTTGCCCAACACGGTTCGGCAGTCATTCAAATTATACTCAAGCCTCTCAATATTCAAACCAACTCTGGGAAGACAATCAGCACTGTGTAATTCACTAAACCAGTCGTTGTCAATAGACTTTATGGGCTTGATTACTCAAACTGAAGTGTTCTGTGCTTTTATTACCCCTTGAATTACACCACAGCTCATGAACATCTCCCATGTTAGGGTTTATTCAGAGTCTCTGCAGTGAGAAGTGGCTCTGATAGACGGAAAGAGATTCTTTGTTTCAGGACATTTACGAGATAGCAGCTAATTAAGAATCCCCAATCTTTCTGTGCCCCTTGGTTCAAGACTAAATCAGTGACATAATGGATTTTGTTTTTCATTATTGGATAAATACAGAGGAGTATGGCTCTTGAAAAGGGAATTGAAATACTCATCCGCAAAATCAACAAGATGCTGCCTGCTGTAACACAGGGTTATTCATTTTCAGCTGATAACACTGTTGGGCTAAAAACCCAAATAATGCATATATTTCATTCAATCTTTCTGTCTTTTCCTTTCTTAAATGAATAGGACATACTTTATAATCACTACCTTATTATCTGAATAGCTTTCTTTTACACTTTTACTGCTTTATAGTTAAATAACGTAACGAGGCGAAGCCCAAAACTGAAACTCAGAGCTGTCCGTCGACCACACTGCATTCGTGAAAGACCCGTCAGGCTAACTTTATATCTGACAGTCTATAATACTTAAAGAGGATTGAAGATAAAGGGTCATCAGCACATTCTTGAGTTTGTTAAGAGCCTTGAAAGGCCTATTAGAAAGGCTGACAGACTCTTTTCCGTCTTTGGTTCCAAGATTTGGGGCAGCTTGAATGACAATCCATCTACAGTGGCTGACACTCAATATCCAGCCCTTCACATAAAAAGGCAATTGAGCCATAATGAGAACAACATTCTTTGAGGAGAATGAAAAGCTTTGCTTACTAAGGTGAAATATTACTTATATTAATGTGTCTGGTTTATGGCACTGGCGAGCTGGGAAGCCTAAAAATGGCTTCTTTTAGGGGCCGTCTGACCGACATTTAAAATGATCAATGATAGTTCCCTTTTAAGTACTGTACTTGAGCGGGTTAATCTGAAATTGGATATAAGAAGAGGTAGGATATGTTAAATAATATAATTGACAGGGGGTCTGGGTATCTCAGCGAGTATTGATGCTGACTAACACCCTTGGAGTCGCGAGTTCGAATCCAGGGTTTGTTGAGTGACTCCAGCCAGGTCTCCTAAGCAACCCAATTGGCCCGGTTGCTAGGGAGGGTAGAGTCACATGGGGTAACCTCCTCTTGTTTGCGATTAGTGGTTCTTGCCCTCAATGGGGCGTGTGGTAAGTTGTGTGTGGATCGTGGAGAGTAGCATGAGCCTCCACATGCTGTGAGTCTGAAGTGAATTTGCCAATCAGATTTATTATTAGGGCTTGTTTAAGGACCCTCAATTTACACTGGCGGACTGGCCATCGGTAGAACCGTGCGGGCCGGTTGGTTGGTCGGCCGCGAAACATGCTGAAAGGCCACGATAAGCTAAAATGAGCAGCCGCGTTATGCAGAACGGACCACAAAATGGCGCCACGATATGCAGAACAGGACAGCGAACACAACCCCCCCCCCCAGCCCCCCCCCAACAACTTTTGGGCCAGATACCATGTAAAATCCCGGGCCGATATCTCTTCCCAATCCAGCCCTGAGTATGGTCCATAAACAGTCTGAAACTGAGAATGTAGTTATCAATTTTTGAGAGACAATAGCTTCAAGTGGACAGCTCTTCTTTATAATGTACAAGAAACTTAATTTGCTTAGACACAAGTGTGTCAAAAACAATATAAAAACTAGATATTCAGCACCCATAATGCACAAACATTGATATCGATAATCTCTTAGCAAGCATCTTGGTTATATTTTCCAAGCTTAAGGCACTGCAGCACCAGGCACTTTCAGATCAAATACGAACGAATCAAGTATGCCACTCCATCCCAATATTGACATAGATATTGCGAAACAAACACGAGAGATTTCCCAGCAACAGTTGTCAGTGCAAATCTTGTAGCTTACACAATCAAAAGGAATGGGGAATGGAGGAATGACAATATGATTTGACGTCCCTGAACAGGATATTGGTTTCCTGCTTGACAAAACTCACAGTCATTTACGACTAGAGGGGTCTGTGCTCAGGGAACAGGCTCCCCAGCTTCATAACAAGTCAATGCCATGAAAATGCACACCTGGATGATGTCGAGATCATTGAAATACAGGGCAAAGTTAAAGCCAGTAATTCCCAGATGTGAGCAGCTGTGTGTGAATGTGTGGGCATTAGCAAACTTTTCTGGAAGAAAGACAGGCAGGTGTGTCTCTGCAGGGGAACGCCGCTCGACTCCTGCCCATGAGATGCCTCCCGAGGATTGTTGGATTGACAGCCTGAGGGTGGCATATCTGCTAGAGAGGGTGGCTTCTCATGAGACCCTGCTTCTGCTGTCACCTTTCCCTTCCTGTCAACGGCAATTAAAAAAGGAAAAGACACTTTGTGAATCATTTCCTGTCAGAAAGGAAGCCATTGCTCTCTTTGTAGCACTGTTCAGACAAATCCATAGGTTTTTTGAATCTGAGCAGCGTGCTTTTAAAAGGTTTCATGGAGAACTGCTTTGGGTTTCATTTAACGATGAGCAAAACGTACAGCTTGAAAGCACAGAGTGGGATGGAAGTGTCATAGTTTCACTCCCTGTCTCCACCTCACAGCTGGGGGTCATGAATCTGGAATTGGGTCATGGAAGCAAAAGTTAAGCAGAATGTTGGTTTCAGTCACCATTCACTTTCATTGTGTGGCAGTGGAAGGTGCAGTGAAAGTGAATGGTGACTGAAGCTAACTTCTGCATACATTTCCTGTTGTGTTCAATGGAGGAAAGAAAGTCATATGGGTTTTGAAGAGTGTTAATTTTTAAAATGATTTTAGACCAGACTTTAACCAAATAGTCCAAAATTGTAGAATGTAGAAACATATCATTTTAAATGACATTTTGGCATGCCCAATTCCCAATGCGCTCTAGGTCCTCGTGGTGGGGTAGTGACTCGCCTAAATCTGGGTGACGGACGCCGGATCTCAGTTTCCTCAGCGTCTGAGATCGTCAATCTGCGCATCTCATCACGTGGCTTGTTGAGCATGTTACTGTGGAGACCTAATGCGTGTGGAGGCTTCACCCTCTTCTCCTCGGCATCCATGCACAACTCACCACGCGCCCCACCGAGAGCGAGAACCGCAAGGAGGTTACCCCATCGTGACTCCACCCACCCTAGCAACCGGGCCAATTGGTATAATTTGGTAAAAATAAAATAGTATAATGCAAATATAATTATTAATTATTTTAATTAATTATTATATGTTCATTTGATTAAAGCTACATGTATTAATCATAACATTTAATTAAAACATTTATCATGGAATCTGGAAACATTTAAACGGAAAACACAGAATCTGTAAGACTTTATGCAGTTCTTTTAATCAAGTCATTTTCTGTGTAATTGTTTTTATTTGTTACCAAAGTATTGATTTTGTATCAATATCGAGGTACTAGGGCTGGTATCGTACCAAAGTCAAAATGTTGTTATCGGAGCAACCCAGTTGGGAAAAAAAACAAACAAAAGCAGTTTTTCAGAGATATATCATGTCAAATCAAGAGAAATACGAAAAAACGTAAAATTTTGGCTATTTTTTTTTTCCAGTAGTTTCTTAGGCTCAGACAGTTTCAGAAAGTATCATGATCTATATCATTACAAAATTTGAAAAGTTTTCTTTAAAATGATACCAAACACTTGACCCTCCCTCCCTTTTTTTATTTTATTTAATTTTTTATTTTTTTTTACGAGTTATAAAACTTTAAAATATGCCACAAAAACAGGAAACACCTTCAGAGCTTAAAGGGTTAACATGATTCAACATGAAATTAAAACTATTTCACGAGTAACGGAAAGACAATTTGAATTAATTGGTATAGGCGATTTGTAATACGTAGGTGGAGATGGAGAGGAGGAGGGATGCCAGAAAGATCATCGTAGGAGCGAGGGAATTAGGCAATTATGTACCCTTGGAATATGATTGGCAGGCCTAGATGAACAAGTTCCTCCTGAACTTCTTCAATTCATAAATCATGCCTATTCATAAATCATGCCTCCTATCCCGATCTGGAGATTCAGCGTTTACGCTCTATAAGCGTCCGTCTGATACAAATGCACATTACCCGACAATAAAAAATAGCGCAGATGGAAAACAAAAATGGGACAGATTAACGAACTATATTGCAAAATGAATTGCTGTGGACTGTAGGCTTGTTCGATGATATGGGGTAAAAAAAACTATATATAAAGCCACTTGTATTTAATAATCAATGCTTTACTCGTCTGCCTTAATCATGCAATCATTTCAATCTGAATATCTGAATTATTATATATATTATTTGAATTATTGTACATTATGTAGGTAGAATTATCTATATTTGGGGGCCTAGTTCAGCAGTTATTGATACATGTGATTCATGATCACGTCATGAAATTAATTTGATTACAAAACAAATTTTTTGGGGAACTAGCCTTTACAAATCCTGATGCAAATGGACAGTGGCCATTTAGTCAACAAAAGAAAAGTTGTGGGAAACAGATAAATCCATACTGTATATTGACCCTTTCTCCCTAGTGGACAGGCCATTTTAATTTGGAGCAGAAACTGTGTGCTAGTGAGGAAATTGAAGAGATCTTTTGAAATTGGTAATTGATTCCAGAGAGTGGCATTTGATTGCACTGGATGTATTGCGCTAGTCTTACACATCAAGAGGATTAAAGTCGAGGCATTGACATTGGATTTATTTAGTTTGTAGATTGAGGAATTTACTTGGATTTCTCTGGTAAAGAGAGTCCATGAAAAGATGGGTTTGCACAAAATTAGAGTTTGATCTCCTGAATATAGGAAATCAGAGAGGTGGCAGACAAGTGACAGACGCACAACTCTTAGAACTTCAATAAGATAACTTCAAGAGAGTTGTATCATTCAGTCCATATGGGTTATAGAAGTCAATTTCCAGAAATACCGAGATATGGTTTCTGATTGAAAGGTTCCAGTAAATCATGGAAATACAGGAATTTAAAATGTCTGGTTGGGGAATTACATTCTACTAGATACTCTGGGATATATTCAAAATCCTAACAGGATCCTAATTTTATTGGAAACTGCAACGCTTTGTTTCTGTGGTGGTATGAAAAGTCCTTCCATCTCAAGAGAAACAATAACTTTGACTCGACCAATGGCGTGCGTTGGGGGCGGCACTATCTGTTAAGTGCCGCCCCCATAAACGGCAGACGGAGGGCATGATCAGAAAGCTGTTTTGAAAACAGTGTTTACTTTTGCAATTCCGTTTGGTGGCACTGGTGGCACAGAAATGACATTCTTCAGCTTTATCATCAAAAAAATGTCATGCCAAAGCATGCCTGGTGATTCTAAACAAAATGTAAAAAAGCACGACACCTTAGCATTTGGCTGTTTTATGATGACTATTTATCAATCTGGGCAGGCTGTTAAACATTAAATCTTGCCTGGACCATCTAATCTCCGACACTGATAGAATTTTAGATTGGCGAGACACGACTCCACATAGTCTTTGAGACCACAACAGGGTGGCATCAATCGAAGACCTCACTTTCAATATTGAATTCAATCAATGTGTTCATTTACTCAAAGGACATGAAATGGTGTCAGCTGCCCACCTAAGAGACAAATGAAGTCAGATCAATGCCATAGTTCGGATCGTCTGCCACGGCTTAATGAAAAGGTTGTTTACAGGAGCATGTGTGAATCTAATCTGTTTAACTGTGTGTCAGAGTCAATGTACAGAAGCTAAACTACATTTTCGGTGCCCGAGAGGGGATTTCCCCCATGTGGATGTCCGACGCTCACATCTGCAACTCCAACATGTTCCAGGCTCAATACAAGTTAATTTCAAACGACCTTACCACAAAAAAAATCTCAAATCTGTGTTACATTGAGGCACTTACAATGGAAGTAAATGGAGTCAATCCGTACACGTTAATATACTCACTGTTTTAATAGTTTAGCCACAAGACGTAAACAAAATATGTGTTAACATGATTTTAGTGTGATCAAATCACTTACTAACCTTTTCTGTGTAAAGCTATTGCCAATTTTACAACTTCGTTACCATGATGATGTAATGTCAACAAATCATTGAACCCTAAAATGTCTGTAAAAATGACGATTTAAACAAATTTACAGCTCATATAATACATGACTTTTAACAGAAGGATTAATGCTAGTTCTTTTAGGGGGTCTGAGTAGCTTAGCGAGTATTGACGCAGGCATGCTGAGTGACTCCAGTCAGGTCTCCTAAGCAACCAAATTGGCCCGGTTGCTAGGGAGGGTAGAGTCACATGGGATAACCTTCTCGTGATCGCGATTAGTGGTTCTCGCTCTCAATGGGGCGTGTGGTGAGTTGTGTGTGGATCGTAGAGAGTAGCATGAGTCTCCACATGCTGTGAGTCTCTGCAGTGTCGTGAACAACGAGTCACGTGATAAGATGTGCGGATTGACGGTCTCAGAAGCGAAGGCAACTGAGACTTGTCCTCCACCACCCGGATTGAGTTGAGTAACCATGCCACCATGAGGACCTACTAAGTAGTGTAAATTGGGCATTTCAACATTGGGAGAAAAGAGGGATTAAAATATAAGAATCACATTTCCACTTTTAAACCCTCCAAAAATGGGCCCCATTGACTTCCATTGTAAGTGCCTCACTGTAACAAAGATTTGTGCTTTTTTTAAAACATTAGTATAATAGAGGAAAGTGTTGCAAATGAAATGAGACGTGCTCTGAGAACTCAATAACTCTATACGGGTGTTTGCTTAACTTCGGGCACTTTCATTTAACAGATGTTTGTTTTTATTCAAATGAACAGATGTTATATGAAAGTCACATTAAAATTGATTTGGGAACTTTTTACCTGGCCTTCGCCATTTATTTTTGGTACTTTTGAATTGCCTTTTATGTATAGATTTGATTGTTTTAGCCTTGTCCCAGACTCAGACGTTTACTCTAAAACTATGATAATCCATTATAAAAATACAAATGACTACATGTTTAAAACTATTCAAATCTATGAAAAGAAATAAGAAATAAACAAACCATTTCAATATTTATTGTGTGAAAATGATTTCTATCAACTGTTCAAAAGTCATGACAGTTGTGGCGTAATTTTCACCACACTAAATTTGCCACTAATAGATTAGCAAATATCCCTAGTGAGCAGAATATTGTTGTTAGGTGTCGTTTCCAATCAAGATGTAATTTAGCGAAATTATGCAAAAAGTGTAAAAATGCATTAATTGTATGCATTTAGGATACATAATATGTTAGCTATGCAGTTAGCCTTGCATAGCCTAGATATTTGAAACCTGATGGTTTCCAGGATTGCAGAAGACCACAGAGCCCCAAGTTGAAACACCCATCTATGAAAGGAGCGGCCATTCTACCCCCAAGCATTGCCTAAAGAAAGTACCTGACTGCGATATATGACTGTATAGCAGTAATATGACACTTAGGAGGCAAACACCCCCTGACCAATAGCCTGGTTCATTGAACAGAAGTACAAGCATTCAAATAATTTGAGTGAAGGGAAAGTGGCTACTTCTTGCAGCAGCCCGTGGGACCACAAAATAGACAGTGATATGTGGCAGTTTGGAGACTTACCCAAGCGCAGCTTTGAGCTGAAGTGCTAAATGTCGAATCAGATGCAAAAGTAGCAGCGTGTCATTAACTTTGCTGCCGGCACAACACCAAACCATCAGGTGCAACAGAGGAAACAGCATTCATTTATTTTCTTTTGTGCTCCACAATAATGCGCAGAGATCCGCAGCTGCACAGTGCCAGGCTTGTGAGTTTCCACTACTGTCATAAAAAGAGAAAAAACAACAGTGTTGGTTAATATCATCCGATCACTCCAGGGAGATGGTCTTTCCTGAGCAAAATAGATTTGGAGAGGTTTAGTGATGCTGGAAGTGAATTAATTCATTTGCAGAATAAAGAGAAAATAAGATGTAAATGAGTCTTCATTAAATCACAGAAAATAAACGAAATGTTTTATATGTATGCAAATATATACATTTAATTACAGGACGGCATCAGAAGTACATCGCAATAATGGACAGTGAGCAATGAAGTAAATCCCCTCTGTGGCAAAACCTAATGAGTCATGTGACCGGTGTCAATTTTGCATAATTTTAGACCGAACATAGTGTATTCAGAACTCAAATGAATTGCCTTTTTTCCTGATTAGAGCACAATGCATTGAATGTGTTGCAGGAATGGCGTTTGCATTCAATAAATGTGTCTTTAGCTCTCTGTTCTGTGTTATGACAACTAAGTCCTTGTCTTGGCGTGTGGCGGGGACAGTACACGCGTCCTGTGCCATGATCACTATGTTGAGCTCTCCCAGCGGTGTATCAAAGCGCAGTCACAACTCATGCTATTGATACTGCGTCTTATCTTGTGGCCACAGTCCTGCCAACAGCCCGCAAACACAGGCAGGCAGCAAAACAAAAGATTGACTAAAAAGCCTCAGGGTCGTCGTCATTTCCATGGCAACCGCTGCTCTAGTCAAATATAATGCATGAAAGACATGTTGGTATGTGAAGGACAGTGACACGCTCCTACACACATGATTCGCTTTCTGCTGGAGGGATGGAATTAGATGAATGGTGGAAAAGGATCTTGTTGAGGGAAATGGAATGTAAATTTTGGATGCAAAAATAAGAAGTCATACGGCACAATTTAAGGTAGCATTCATTGCCTGCCACTTTTTTAGCTGACTTGTTTCAAGGAGTCTTTTTTGATGCATTTCCATAGAGATTTCTTTAAAGTCTTCATAAAAGTTTTCTAAGCCATAAACCAGCTCCAAGGTGAATCGCAACATCACAAGCTTTGATTTTAAGCAAAAGAGAATTTGCAAATCAGACAAAAAGACAAGACACGACTGTGTACTTGACATCTTTTATGAGGGAATTAACTACAATCCCATGAAGCACTGCAAATTATGCAATTTAATTAAAAATGATGGAAGTGTTTAAAACTAAACTGCTGGATTAATTTGGTGGTTAAAATTAACGAAACAAAATATTTTACGTTTATTGCAAAATATTTAGTTACAAGTATTTTGAGAGGGTATGGAGAGCCACACTTTGTTGGCCCTTTTCTTTGATAAGTGGATCTTTTTCTTCAGGATTCACGGATTGTGTCGTTCATCACTACAAGTTTCACTATTTTTTTTAATTGAAGTTGAAACAATGCAGACTGATGTTTTTAACAGAAGCAAAAAATACCATCGATTAACAACATTAGGTCTTCCTTTACCCTCATATGACCCCACCTACACATTTGTGGACGTTGTATTTTGGCCTCGCTATACGCAATGCATAATTTAATTTAATTTAACCTGACTGATCTCAGTACAGGAGACTCTGGGGTTAAACTTCATGTGTCTAAACAACATGGTGCTGACCGCAGCGGAGTTTGTCTTTGGGAGAAATGCCAACAAAAATACATCTGGTACCTATGTAAAAACCTAATAAAGTTTTTACATTAAAACCTGTTTGGGTCGAAAGTGTAGAGTCTCTATTTTCATCCGACATGCCATTTTTTTCAACTTTGAGCGATGTATCGCGAAACACCACGCTGCTAAACACAATGTACACTAAATCCTATATTTACGGTGCATTATCACATTGATCATTTTTCTTTGTTTGCTTGTTTGTTTTGCTTTCAGAGGCTTTATATGGAGTTAAGACAAAAAATAAGATGCATTTTAAGCTGTTTTGAGACCAGTGAGACAGACAGCACACTGGAGGTTAAGTCATTCACTAAATAGGGAGCATTGAAGCAAGGGAGCATCCTATAGCTTTCCCATGAAGCAAAGTGCAGTCAATACAAACGTCCCACCATAAGTTCAGTTTCAGACTGCAGATGATGTTTGGGTCACTCAACATGTTTGACACACATGTGACAATGATCATCAGTACATCACCATTTATAATGGATCATTTTATTTTAACATGGTTGGCAGTGATTGGACGACGATGGCCTTTGCTTGTATCAAAGCGAATTTCTGATTGGTAAAATGCTTCAGCACTGGCTATCACTTGTTTGATTGACAGTGCAAAGAAGGAACATTGAGATTTTGTTGCCAAAGTGTAAAAAACAAAACAAAACTGTAACATAAAAGTCAAATCAATTCAAATAATTTTAATTTGTATAGTTTTTTATTTGTGCTTTTCCCAGTACATATTTATCAAAAGCAGCTTTACAGAAAATCAGAAGTAACGTCTGTAATGTCTAAAAATATGAATAAGCAACACTCCTAGAAACATAAACAATTTTGATACTTTTAATAGTTTGGTATTATTTAAAATTTCCCAACTTAGTCCCGCTGTCCACATATGTGGACAGGCATTTTTCGGAAAAATATTTGCTCTCTAATTTTTTTTGCATGTTTATGAGATGATTAAAAATCAATTCTTCTATGGAAAACAAGAATGGGATTTGTACTTCCTGAACCAGACTGTTGTTCTCTGTAGTGATGTTTGCTTTCGCAAGCACACTAATACTAAATTATTTTGAGTAAATAGCAGTGACAAAGAGTTTTCCATTCAATTAACCACAGTTAACACCAATAAAATTCCTGCCATATCGAAATCCCAACTCTTTGAAAAATAAGCAGCACAGCTGGTCAACGGAAAAGCCGAGCTTCCATTACGAGCCGACAGCTCACACTGAGGCACTGAGAATGTTTATACGCCGAGTAACGGCCCGCTCCTGAGAGACAATCTGCTCTTACCAGTGGATAAACATTGTGCTCAGTGCTGTCAGTCAAACTGGCCCCCAAATCCCAAGCCTCGCAAGGCCTCTGGTCTGTCCCACTGCTGAGGCATGTTAACTGAGGCATGGACAGTCTCACCAGACTCCCAGGCCGTCACTTTCCTGCAATGCATGGACAAAATGTACAGTAAAAAAGTCATGACAGCTCACCCAAAGTGCAATATCTGACTCCCTGCCATTCAGAAATGTCAGTACTGCAGTTCTGCATTCTTCAGTCAAAAAATACTCTACATAAATATGCAGACGTGAATGCTTGACCAACGTATTGCAAGCTAGCGTTCCCAATATACAGTTCCAGTAACAAACCTTGGTATTCAAGAGTGGCAACAGGTAGCTACTGTAGCTATAAACATCTTATCAGCTGAGGATATCTAACATGCTCAGCAACTTTCTTTTAACAGTGAATCTCCATCATGATAGTAGTTGCCCATAGAAGACAGTTTACGCTAATGCTTGCTGAAGCATCCCTTGCCGCAATGCTGAGAATTCAATATTTTTCTGAATGCAGCTAGAAGCTTTTGTGTTGTGCATAGAGCATGATTCAGGCCCGGATACCGGTTTCATGGCAAGTCATATTAGTAGTACAAGATGACAAAATTCTTCAAGTTGGATAGTACAAATAAGTACAACTTTAGCCCTATTCGGATGGGCCTAGTTTTCCCTAAGAAGGTTAGGGAAATTCGTGTTTCACAGACGTACTTTGTGATTTTAATCCCGTCTGAATCTGACAAGTCTGTGTTTTTCCTAACACAACCTCTGTAAAAATTCCAGAGCAAATGAACTAATGTTTTTGGGCTAACTCAATGGTCCTCTGAGAGATCTAATCCTGTACAAATGCAACTTTCTATAATTGCTGATATTGAATTTTCAAAATGCTTGTCCTCATGTATTTTAAACGATATGAAATACCAATAAGATTGCACTTATGCGTGTGTTCTGCCTGCTGCCTTTCAATATTGATGCCGATTTTTTGCCATCAGAACATGAATTTGTCCATTTGAACTGCATGTATATAACTAAGCACTTTATTAGGAACACTATGGTCCTTATAAACCCAACGTGGTGCTCGGCTGCCTCGAGGTTCGACGCGTTGTTCATTCTGTTCTGTGCTATTCTGTTCACTACAATTGCACAGAGTGGTTATCAGAGTTACCATAGCCTTTCTGTCAGCTTGAACCAGTCTGGCCATTCTCCATTGACCTCTCTCATCAACAAGACGTTTCCGTCCACAGAACTGCCGCTCACTGGATGTTTTTTTGTTTTTGGCATCATTCTCAGTAAATTCTAGAGACTGTTGTGTGTGAAAATCCCAGAAATACTCAAACCAGCCTGTCTGGCAGAGTCGAAATCAATGAGATTACACTCCTGACCCATATCTGCATGATTTTATGCATTGCACTGCTGCCACAGGATTGGCTGATTAGATGATCGCATGAATAAGTATGTGTACATGTGTACATAAAAAAGTTCCCAAGAGAGTGTATACTGTAACAGTATACACGGATGAGCCAAAATATTATGACCACTTACAGGTGAAGTGAATAACGTTGATCATCTCCACACAAGGCCACATGTCAAGGTCTGTGTAGATTAGATGGTAAGCCATCAATCAGCTCTCGTAGTCAACGTGTTGAATGCAGGAGAAATGGGCAGGAGTAAAGACCTGAGCGACTTTGACACAGGCCAAATTATTACGGTGACTTGGTCAAAGCATCTCTAAAACGGCAAGGATTGTTGGGTGCTCCCGGTCAGCAGTGCTGAGTATCTACCAACAGTGGTCCGAGGATGGACAAACCACAAACCAGCGACAAAGCGCAAGGGCAACAAAGGTTATCCCGTCTGGTCCAAACCAACAGATGGTCTACTGTGGGACAAGTAACAGAACATTTTTATGATGATTACGGGAGGGATGTCACAACACACAGTGTATTGCACCCTGCTGTGTATGGGGCTGTATAGCCACAGACCGGTCAGAGAGCCTATGATGACCCCTGTCCACCGTCGAAAGCACTTACGTACAGTGGGCACACCAGTGTTGGAACTGGACCTTGGAGCAGTGGAAGAAGGTTGACCGGTCCGATGAGTCCCGTTTTCTTTTACATTACATGGACGGCTGTGTACTTGTGCACCGTTAACCTGGGGAAGTGATGGCACTAGGATGCACTTTGGGAAGACGACAAGCCGGTGTGATGCTCTCAGCAATCATCTGCTGGGAAAACCTGGGTCCGGCCATTCATGTGGATGTCAGTTATACACGTGTGTCACAGGGGGGAGAGCGGGGCCGGGTCGTGATTCTGTACAGCTGGCCCCTTATCAGGCTAAACAAGCCTCCGAGAGGGATAAAGGCTGACTGTGGATGGTGGTGCGAGAGAGAGAGCATTTATGGGCTCAGTTGGTAGAGCGGGTCGGCCACTAATCGCAAGGTTGGTGGTTCGAATCCTGGCCCACATGACTCCACATGCCTAAGTGTCCTTGGGCAAGACACTGAACCCCAAGTTGTTCCAAATGGCAGGCTAGCACCTTGCATGGCAGCTCTTCCATCATTGGTGTATGAATGTGTGTGTGAATGAGTCACAGTGTAAAGCGCTTTGAATGCGTTAAGGTATATAAGTGCAGACCATTTTACCTCCTTCTTTCCATGAATCCCTTTACGACGTGCAACCTACCTAAACATCATTGCAGACCAGGTACACCCCTTCAATGCAAACGGTATTCCCTGATAGCAATGGCCTCTTTCAGCAGGATAATGCGCCCTGCCACACTGCACACATTGCTCAGGAATGTTTTGAGGAACATGACGAAGTGTTCAAGGTGTTGCCCTGGCCTCCAAATTCCCCAGATCTCAATCCGATTGAGCATCTGTGGGATGTGCAGGACCAACAACTCTGATCCTGACACCTGCTGTATGGTTGCGTGTCCGTTTAAAAGAAATGGACAAGAAGAATAATTTAAATGCTTTGGTGTAAAGAGAATCAAATGGTAAATATCAACCCCGCCCTTTCTGGGTTGGATTAACTCAACTGTTTATTGTTAAAGATGAGATGTCAAATCCATGGGTTTCCAGTGCTTGGGATCTTGAGAATTGATATTCCAATTCCCGATAAAATGCACAATAATGTTTGCACATCAAATGACTTTCTTGTAATTGCCTTTTGGTGAAAGTCACATGGATTCAGTGAAATTAGATGAAACACTTCAATTTTAATTTTTCACAATGTAATTATGTCCGTTATTGAGAAACGCGCAACGTGACTAATCTCACAATGGAGGGAAGTTTTCAACCTCTGGTGGGGTCTGAAAGCTTCCCCACATATTCTAATTACATTTTTCAAGCCTGCAGAGGAACTTATATATGCATTGAGTTCTCGATCCATTCAAGTGAAAGCAACACACTAATGAAAGAGATGAAAACAAGAAAACATGACATTTGCTTAGTGAGTGATGTAGCTGGCCTATTTCCATATTAATATATAAATATGCAAATGCAGAGTTTGAAGTGAGTAATTAGTTGCAAGAAATATGTTGATAAACTTTGTATATTGAGTTCATATTTCTGTCTTTATTTCTCATTTCAGGTTACAGAGAACATGAGAAATGTGCTGTATTGATGATGGAGCACCTTTTAAGTTTTTCCACAGAGTTTCAAATGAGTAACGATACATAAACTGCTAATTTAGAAAAGGAGGAGCTTGTAAGAGGAATGGGTGGAGATAAGTAGCCTAAATGTCTTTGTAATGGTCAAGAATACAGACTTTACTGTAATTCCTCATTATACAGAACAATAAATAAAAATCCTCTACACACGGCACGTTGCTCGTGGGCAGAAGGTAAGATTTATTATTCAGTGAATAATGACTTTCCATCTGTTACAATTTCCAAACTTAAAACAGATGCACTGTTTTTTAAAAACATTGGATACAGATGGACCAATGAAAAAAAATAATTTAAAAAAACCCCTCTTCCTTATGCCTCAAAATACTTCAAATTTTGAATTTAAGACACAAACCAAGAAGATCTTTTCTACAAATGAGTGTTGAAGCAGAAAATATATTATTATGATAACATTATGGCAGATGAGCATTAAGAAAATGCCCAATTATTCCTCTACAATTACGTTAATTATCATATTTAGTGCAAATTATGGTTCAAAGTTTGAAATACATAATCAGCAGGATAATAATGTAAATTGTGAACAATTAAAAGGGGCAGGACTTGAAGCACATTAGGATGGTCATAACACATAACTACCTTAACCTCCAAGTGCATTATGAAGTATTTGTTTGAGCAGTTCTGGAGATTTCAATGCACTAAAACAACATTTTCGATAGTGTAAAACAAGCTAAAAGGAGCCTATTAGTTCAAGGATTTCGCATTATTTAAGACTTTACAAAAAGAGAATTATCCATATAGGCTGTGAGATGCATTACGCCCAGCAGAGTAATCCATACCAGAAGTACTTTGTATTCTGAGTGTGTGAATTTCAGTTCAAGTAGCAACAAATTCTGGATGTCCAGAAGCTTGAAAGTGAACCAAGACTGAAATATGCCGCAGATGTCGTCTTCTGTATAACCTAAAACTGTAAAGCCTGTATAACAGAAATATGGGCAATTACCATGTCTAATGGTAAAATATGAAATGTCTCAACTCAACCCACACAAACACGAACATATAAGCACAATAGATTAGGATAAAAAAATTGTAATTTTTTTTTTTACCAAATTGTTTTAAAATATAATGACTAACTTGTGTACTCTTTATTGCTTTATGACACTATATTTTGATATTACTCTATGTAGCTATATTTGTTGTGAGTGGTGAATGAGTGAGTGAGTGGTGAGTGAGTGGGTGAGTGAGTGAGTGGTGAGTGAGTGGGTGAGTGAGTGGTGAGTGAGTGAGTGAGGTGGGTGAGTGAGTGAGTGGTGAGTGAGTGGGTGGGTGAGTGAGTGGTGAGTGAGTGGGTGAGTGAGTGGTGAGTGGTTCAGTGAGTGGGTGGTAAGTGAGTGAGTGAGTGGAGAGTGAGTGGGTGAGTGAAGAGTGAGTGGGTGAGTGAGTGGTGAATGAGTGAGTGGGTGGTGAGTGAGTGAGTGGTGAATGGTGAGAGAGTGAGTGGTGAATGGTGAATGAGTGAGTGGTGAGTGGGTGGTGAGTGAGTGAGTGGTGAATGGAGAGTGAGTGAGTGGTGAGTGAGTGAGTGGTGAATTGTGAGTGGGTGGTGAATTGTGAGTGGGTGGTGAGTGAGTGAGTGGTGAATGGTGAGTGAGTGAGTGGTGAATGGTGAGTGAGTGAGTGGTGAATGGTGAGTGGTGATTGAGTGAGTGGTGAATGGTGAGTGAGTGAGTAGTGAGTGAGTGAGTGGTGAATGGTGAGTGAGTGAGTGGTGAATGGTGAGTGGGTGGTGAATTGTGAGTGGGTGGTGAATTGTGAGTGGGTGGTGAGTGAGTGAGTGGTGAATGGTGAGTGAGTGAGTGGTGATTGAGTGAGTGGTGAATGGTGAGTGAGTGAGTGGTGATTGAGTGAGTGGTGAATGGTGAGTGAGTGAGTGGTGATTGAGTGAGTGGTGAATGGTGAGTGAGTGAGTAGTGAATGGTGAGTGAGTGAGTGGTGATTGAGTGAGTGGTGAATGGTGAGTGAGTGAGTGGTGAATGGTGAGTGAGTGAGTGGTGATTGAGTGAGTGGTGAATGGTGATTGAGTGAGTGGTGAATGGTGAGTGAGTGAGTAGTGAATGGTGAGTGAGTGATTGGGTGATTGAGTGAGTGGTGAATGGTGAGTGAGTGAGTGGTGAATGGTGAGTGAGTGAGTGGTGAATGGTGATTGAGTGAGTGGTGAATGGTGAGTGAGTGAGTAGTGAATGGTGAGTGAGTGATTGGGTGATTGAGTGAGTGGTGAATGGTGAGTGAGTGAGTGGTGAATGGTGAGTGAGTGATTGGGTGATTGAGTGAGTGGTGGGTGAGTGAGTGGTGAATGGTGAGTGAGTGAGTGGTGAGTGAGAGGTGAATGGTGAGTGAGTGAGTGGGTGATTGAGTGAGTGGTGAATTGTGAGTGAGGGTGGGTGAGTGGGTGATTGAGTGAGTGTGTGATTGGAGAGTGAGTGGTGAGTGAGTGAGAGGTGAATGGTGAGTGAGTGAGTGGTGAGTGAGAGGTGAATGGTGAATGAGTGAGTGAGTGATTGAGTGAGTAGTGAGTGAGTGAGTGGTGAGTGAGAGGTGAATGGTGAGTTAGTGAGTGGGTGATTGAGTGAGTGGTGAGTGAGTGGTGAATGAGTGATTGGGTGATTGAGTGAGTGAGTGAGAGGTGAATGGTGAGTGAGTGAGTGGTGAGTGAGAGGTGAATGGTGAATGAGTGAGTGAGTGGTGAATGGTGAGTGAGTGAGTGGTGAATGGTGAGTGAGTGATTGGGTGATTGAGTGAGTGGTGGGTGAGAGGTGAATGGTGAGTGAGTGAGTGGTGAGTGAGTGGTGAATGGTGAGTGAGTGAGTGGTGAGTGAGTGGTGAATGGTGAGTGAGTGAGTGGTGAGTGAGAGGTGAATGGCGAGTGAGTGAGTGGGTGATTGAGTGAGTGGTGAATTGTGAGTGAGGGTGATTGAGTGAGTGGTGAGTGAGTGGTGAGTGAGTGTGTGATTGGAGAGTGAGTGGTGAGTGAGTGAGAGGTGAATGGTGAGTGAGTGGAGAGTGAGTGAGTGAGTAAGTGAGTGAGTGGAGAGTGAGTGAATGGTGAGTGAGTGAGTGAGTGAGTGAGTGAGTGGTGATTGTGAGTGAGTGGGTGGGTGAGTGAGTGAGTGAGTGGTGAATTGTGAGTGAGTGAGTGGAGACTGAGTGAGTGAGTGGGTGAGTGAGTGGGTGGGTGAGTGAGTGGTGAGTGAGTGAGTGAGTGGTGAGTGAGTGAGTGAACTGTGCAGGTATATGAACGCAGACTCTTCCAGCAACACAAGCTCCATTTCGTGCATAGTTGCATTCCAAAATGTGCAAAACTGGAATTCATAGCACAAAGCAAATAAACGTTGCATTCTCAACATTGCCACAAGGGGTGATATAGTGAGATTAGAGTGAACTCTCCACTTCTACGACCTCAAGCATACCTGGTTCTTCTCATCATAGGAGCTATGTTTCCCATTACAGTTCGGTACAGGCGTCGGAACCACCATCAGCGTCCTTGCAGCATATCTTTGTTTGTGTGTGCAACGGAGGAATTCTTGGCACTGTTTTGATTCCTTTACACATTTTATTAGCTTGTAGTTTGTTCTCAGCAGGTAAAAATACCACATATATACATGTATAAATAAAACGATAACTTTTTCCTGATGCGGTTTTGTATCGTTAGGTTTGGTGTTAAAAATGCCAGTGTGAACGTCAAGCGAACCAGGACCAAATGTATCATTTTCTTTTTTGGTCTGGACCAAGAGAACCGAACTACAAGTGTGAACTCACCCTTACACACAGCTATTGTATTCTGTCAGGAGCATTTAGAATGCAGCACATCACTGTAAAAGATCTCAAATATCTACATATTTCTACATATCTATAACATAACTACTTTTTACATAATTAACATTTCTAAACATTTAAATACGTAAAAATGGTTACAATGTAGATGTTGTCAATCTGTAACCCCAGTGTCCTGGCCAAATTCCCCCATTGGCCCTTCTCAATCATGGCCTCTTAATAATCCCATCCATGAATTGGCTCTATCACTCTACAAAAATGTACATTTAAAAGTCATGGGCCTGTATGCTTACGACGTTGCTGTTGGCTAAGGCCTACTCTGCTGCTGTGCAGGCCATCTCTGCCCTGCATGCCATGTCTCTCCTGCATGTGCACCAAGACAATGCACTTAAAGAACTGCACAAGGGTAGTTCTGACCCGGGATTGATGCAGGAGCTGCGCTCGGCGACCGGTCACCACGAAGGTCAGAGTGGTCTCTCAGGCAGGCGATGTCCACCTTGGTGGTCCAGGAGAACCAACTTTGGCTCAACCTGGTCGAGTCGAGAGAGGCTGACAAGGTTCGATTCCTTGATGCCCCCATCTCCCAGGTCTGCCTATTCGGCGACACCATCTGTGATTTTGCCCGGCAGTTTTCAATGGTGAGGAAGCAGACGGTGGCCATTCTACATCCTGCCCCGGTGCAGCTCAAGGCACCCCATCTGCTCGTCACCTAGGACGTCCCCCTGTGGAGACAACACCAGCTCCGCCACAGCCCACCCCATACATTTAAAAGTCATGTATGAATACTTTCTGGTGTGGCCACAGAGTACGTTTTTTTTGATTATCCATATTACAAACACAACTTTACTATGTGTTTACCTGCTCTGATACTGATGCTCTGGTACTGAAATGCACACAATTATCAATCTCTTATTAATTGGCTGAGAAACTCTTCTGATGATCCACTTGATGGATGCAAGGTGCTGAAATGTCAGTTCTAAAAGGGAATTACTCTCAAAAGACTCGGGCACTGAGCATCAAGCCAAATGTTCACTCATTCTTTGAGGGAATGCTTTTGTCAATCAAGACCCAACACAATCAATATTCATATGCAAGGTGAGTCAATGCTGACAAATGGTCATAAACACTGCACGCAATGGATTTATCACAAAATTAATAGATGCTCTGTGGAATAAGCAAGTCTGTAAGGGGAATGTGGGGGCTGAATCATCAGGTTTTCTTTTTTAGAGGCTTTAGCTCCCAGTACAGAGTGGAAGACAGACTCAGCACCAGAGCTGGGTTAATAGATTTTCACTCCGTTCTTGAATGCGAGTTTTCTACACATACAAGCACTTATTTAGGGTTTTAGAGAACATAAATGACTCTTACAGAATCTCTGATCTCTACAAGCTATTTGGTTATGTAGAAAGGAATCTTGAATAGTATTTTATGCTTTATTTGCACATATTAAACGGATAGTATTAGTCCTGGATGCTAAATGGTCAATATAGTGTCCATTCATGCTAAAAATACAGAACAGGGCTGGGTGATATAACACATACAACACCTACCTTATAAATATTCAGATTGTACTTGTCATTTATTGAACTTATCCTCATCTGTACTAATTTAGTAGTATGCCTTTAAATAACTTTGGAAACAAGAAAATGTTTCAGGCTAAATGAAGGTATGAAGAGTATCTTCTGCTTACTGCCAGCTCTACTGCCCTACCAGCTTTCTTTCTCACACACACACACACACACACACACACACACACACACACACACACACACACACACACACACACACACACACACACACACACACACACACACACACACACACACACACACCAGATCTGTCAGGCATGGTGAGGCTACAGGGCTCCTTTAACATTCGGATGAGAGACATCTATTAAATGTCACTCTGCAAGACAAAGAACCACAGGCCCAGACTCAAACACTAGGGAGCAAAGTCAGAGAGACACCCAGTTAGGAGCATTCTTAAAATACATTTTACAGGGAAAAAAATGACAATAAGCGTAACCTTTTCACCAGAGTGAGTGTCAGACAAGAACATGACAGTGCTAACCCAGTCAGTCAAAGTAGTTAAAAAAGAGTTTACTGTAGTTTTAGGACACACAGTGAACTACACACAATGTTATAATCCACAAAAGCTTTGCTGAGGCTCCATGATAATTAAGTTGTCATTGATTTTAATATTTGCCTCCATTTCACAATTCTTGCAAATTATATTATGAAGCAATCATGCATGAAGCAATTCTGTAATTACATACTAAACCCCCAAAGGAATTCAAAACCAAAGGTGGAAGGGTTCTTAAAGGAATATTCTGGGTTCAATACAAGTTAAGCTCAATCAACTGCATTTGTGGCATAATGTTGCCTCCATTGGGCACCTTTTACTGCCCATAAACGGTTCACAGGCTCTTCCGCTCTCACTACCCTTGCCAGCAGGGTGACTAGGGGGAACTCAGCGATTCCTCAGGTGGATCAGGTGGTCGCGGTGCACTTGCGCCTGCAGAGAATCGCCACATGGCGGAGCCATCCGAGGCTCCCATCCAGGGCCTGTATGCTTACGACGTCGGTGTTGGCTAAGGCCTTCTCTGCTGCTGTGCAGGCCATCTCTGCCCTGCATGCCATGTCTCTCCCACATGTGCACCATGACAAGGCACTTAAAGAACTGTACAAGGGTAGTTCTGACCCGGGATTGATGCAGGAGCTGCGCTCGGTGACTGGTCACCACGAAGGTCACAGCAGTCTCTCAGGCAGGTGATGTCCACCTTGGTGGTCTAGGAGCACCAACTTTGGCTCAACCTGGTCGAGTCGAGAGAGGCTGACAAGGTTCGATTCCTTGATGCCCCCATCTCCCAGGTCTGCCTATTTGGTGACACCATCGGAGACTTTGCCTGGCAGTTTTCGATGGTGAGGAAGCAGACGGTGGCCATTCTACATCCTGCCCCAGCACAGCTCAAGGCACCCCATCTGCTCGTCACCTAGGACGTCCCCCTGTGGAGACAACACCAGCTCTGCCACAGCCCACCCCAGTAGCCTGGCCCCGGCATGGAGCCGCCAGCAGGAAGCAGACACCACCCATCTCACAGCCGGCTGCCAAGAACCTGAGAAAGGCTTCGAAGTGCCCCTGAGAGGGGCAGCCAAGGACGTCAAAGAGACCTGTGACACAGGAGCTGGTAAACAGACCACTCCTTCCCCCGGTGGAGGGCCGGGTGGAGAATCCTTGTTTTCCTTTTCTTATGATTTCTCACGGGCTACGGTACTCACATTTTCAAGAAAAGAACAGTTTCCTCACATCCTGGGCCATACAGTCGTCATTATCACGACCGCCGGGCACCGTTTCCTTTTAACAGGTCTGGGGCTCCCGCCCTGTGCACCAAGCTTCCCAATTGGCCTTTCCTCAAAGATCAGACGTGTCTGGGGCTCCCTAGGGTGACCCCTAGTGTCACTACATTGACACAATGTCTCGTTCCCTCCATCAGGGAACGGAGGTTACAACAGTAACTGAGATGTTTTGTGGTAATCATTATTATGCCACAAATGCTGCCGATTGAGCTTAACTTATATAACCAAAATATTCCTTTAAATATGGTTAGCTAATCTTGCTAGGGTCGCCAACATACAATTCAGGCTGCAACGAACCTCAAATGACGGCATTGAAAATTATTGACAGAAATCCCTTTAAAACGTCAACTAAAGCAAATGTCATTGAAGAATTCCCACTACTCAAAATATTGGTAGAGACTCGTCATCTTCGGTGTCTAAGATGGTTACAGCCCTGCGCAGAAGAAACTTCATCCCTCTATTTATTGCTAGTCTGGTTCATTTGTGGCATAGATGGACAATCAAAATGTTCACTTTAGTTCCCAAAAGGACCGAACAGGGTCGCATATCTCCTTGAGTTTAGAGATGCATTTTGGTGCTTCTGATATGATGAACATCTAGTTCTGTGCCCCTTGAAGAAAGCCAGGGGAAAAAAAAATGGCGGAACGCAACTAACACTTCTATCGACTACAGGTTTCACAAATTCTGGCTGACTCCGGGGAAGAGCTCTAGAGCAACAGAATTTTTCCCGGTTCCATGCAAGCCACATTGCCATGGCAACAGGAGCCCTTTATCAGTTCGTGTGCGTGCATACTGCGGGGAGAAGGCAGGTTTTCACCACCTTATTATTTCCCTCTTTTCATTCATTATCTTTCACATCTTTTAAAAAGTTACAAAGTGTTAAGGTGCTCATACAATCACTTTAGTTTTTCCTGAATATTTCACATGTATCCAGAATGTTTAAGTGTGACTTTCTATTCCATAGGATGGAAACAGTGAGGCGTTATTAATAAACGCTTAAGGCTGTGAGGCATTAGAATAATTAGAGTCTGGACAGGGATGTGCAAATGTGACAGACTGCCCTTTAATGCAGGTAGTAGAGCAGAAACATGCTTCTGTCTTTTCGTTCGGTTGGCTCTGCATGCTTATTGCTGCCGAGAGGATATGCCACATATTTCATCCTTTTCCTAATAAATTTTGCTTTATTGATTGTAACCCCCAACAGTTCGCAATATCAAATTAGCATATGACCTGGAAAGATTGCAGAGTCAATATGTAAGCAAATGAAAAAAGCTTTAGTGCTCTCACATGGATCCACAAGTTCTCATATAGTTTGCTGGTCAAATTTTGAGTAGCCACATTAAACAAAAAGTTATTGCCGTGTTTCCAGCACCCGCTATTTAGTAGAGCTGTCAGTCTTATCGTGATAATGTATTACGATTCATTTAAAAGGTCTGACACATTAATTTTTCTTAATCACTATTGATGCATTTACCGTTTGTACAGCATAAACACTGGTTAAAAGGGCGAAACCTTTGGGATGTGTCTGTGAGTCATTACACTGACGTACACACCACAAACACACACAACAGCCGTGTCAGTGATCAAATGATGGAGAACGTGCCCAGATGGGACTTCAAGTATTTTTCAGCCTATGTAAAGCACATTTTAATTACCACAGAAGCATGCCAAGTCTGAACTATCACCAAAACGCAGAATGTGACGTTTTTTTCTGCAAGTGCTTTTCATGTGGAGTTCAAAGTGGCATTGCCGCCCTGACGCGAATCATGAAAGTTGCTGCATGATTGCTGTGACAAAACTGATAGCCACTGTCTAGCTGTGGATTAATATTGTGGAGGATGAGAGTTTAACAGATTGAATGCCTATTGCAATGAAAATGCAACCTCTGGGAAACTAGATCTTTCAATTAGTCAAACTCCCACTTAGCTCAAATGTTACTTGAATAATTATTTTTGTGCATTTCTATCATTATATTTGCTTGGAAAATGTTATAATATATATATATATATATATATAAAGCATTATATTGTTACATATTGTTTTGTTTTCTTTCCTTAGATGGAAATGAATGCATTTTGACAGGAACAGAAATATGTTTAGAGTCCACTTTCAAATTCTGCCATTAATTGCGATTAAATACGAAACAAAATTTTTATCGACTGACAGCACTACTGTTTAGAAGTGGTGCATATTTTTGTTGAGTTGCCAGCTGGAGAATTGTATGCAATGATAAGTGAGAGAGAGAGAGAGAGAGAGAGAGAGAGAGAGAGAGAGAGAGAGAGAGAGAGAGAGAGAGAGAGAGAGAGAGAGAGAGAGAGAGAGAGAGAGAGAGAGAGAGAGAGAGAATGAAAAGTAATATGTCAATAAATAATAAGCCCAACATAAAAGTGCCCGCCCACCTTTTTTTTTTTTTTGCTCGCAGTGCCATCAGTCTCTTGGTTATTTTTTCCCCATTCATTACTTGCATAAGGCTTTCATAAAAATCCTTATATAATTCTAATCCATGAACCAAACAATGCAGCTCCAAGGTGAATCACAACATTGCAAACTTTGATATGAAGCAAAAAAAAATAATAAAATCAGACAAAAGGTACAAGACTGTGTACTTAGTATTTTAATGAGGAGATAAACTACAATCCCATGAAGCATTGGGATTGACGTTATCAAATTAAAAACAGTGTAAAAATATAAAACTATTGCTTTAATGTTGTTGAATACAAGTATAGAACAATACATTTTAACATTATGGCAAAAAATGCAAATATATACAAATATATAAACAGTTTGAGAGTGTAGGGAGACCGACACGATTGTGTCATTCACAGTGTGTCTTAGAAGTGGACGTTCACTGCAAAGCTCTTTTTGTTTGCCGCGATTCTCTGATTGGTGGATCGTTTCTCTTCAGGGTCATAGATAGTTTAGTTCTGCACTACAAATTCCAATATTAAACGCAATTTTAATAAAATGAAGTTGAAATAACATAGACTGATGACTTCAACAGAAGCTTATACTAATGATTAATAACCTCGATATCACAGATAGTAGAGCTGTATTTAAAGGTTTACAAGTTATCGTTAAAAATCAATTCACCAACGGAGAAAATTACTGTTTTACTTACATTTACATTCATGCATTTGGCAGACACTTTTATTCAAAGCGACTTACAGTGCACTTATTACAGGGACAATCCCCCCGGAGCAACCTGGAGTTAAGTGCCTTGCTCAAGGACACAATGGTGGTGGCTGTGGGGATCAAACCAGCAACCTTTTGATTACCAGTTATGTATTTCAGCCCACTACACCACCACCACTATTCTATTGGCCAAGACAGAATCCATTGGTCTAAATCATGGACTTGGTGCCGCCACAACAAAAACTAATTCCAATAGAAAGCATGACCTTGTTGGTATTACAAAATATATTTTGAACCAAATGCAAAATATATACTTAAATAAGGTGATAGAAATAATGTTACCTCTTGTGTCTTTATCATCAGCCAAACAAATTCACTCTTTTCTTTAAAAAGCAGTGGTGTGACTACAGGCTTTCCCATGGAAACAGATTTCTCATGCAGGCCTTGAAAATAGACCTAAAATCCAGGAAAGCTTGTCATGTCTTGTAGAGATGTTCGAAACAGTCCTGTCATGTAAAATAATCTGGGTTTGTGAATGAATGGCATCTTGAACATGTGCATATAGTGAGCTTCAGTTCTAGATTTGAGGCAGATGGGACTTTATGTAGATGAATTCACCACCCCACTGAGTTACAGTGTGGCTTCATGGTGCTTTTGGCCAAGGATAATAACCATGATTTGTACAAGTTTTACAGCACTGAAGCAAATATGTTAGTTCACTTCATGAGCCTATTAGAGAATCACAACAAGAGCCATTACAGCTTACAACAACAATAAGAGCACAATTTATGTCATTTAAAATTTCACCAACTAATTATAGTACACGGTATATTACAAAGACAAAACTTGGAGGGCTCTTCATATTTCCAGCAGAACTGTGTGTATATATTGTTTTTCTGCCATTTTTCAGATTGCAGGTCTACAGTGCAAATTTATATTTCTCATTAGACACACATACAGAGCTGTCCATCCCCAACCCTGTGTCATAAAAGTGACAGAATCGTGCCCGTAGGATCCATTATTCATCAGCACCAGTGAGGTGCAGCATTTAGCTGTTGGAGAATATTTATGTAGCTCCATTACGGATGCTGTACACGCAACTGCATTTTTGCCGATCCTTGGGGGTTATTTGTAAACGCATTATGATGGCTTCCAGGACACTTTTGGGATTCCATGTTTTACGACAAACCAAAGAAAATGGTTAAATGCACACGGTTGAATGCCCCAAAGGGAAGGCCATGGAGGTAGGCCAACTGGGGGACAAAGTAACCACTCAGGGACCTTTAGGCAGTCTGGAGGGTCTGGAGAGAGCAGCAAATAACTTGAGTGGTGCTAGGATGATTTGGTTGGATTCCAGGGCATGGCTACATGGTTGCTATGGTGTTCTGAGTGGTTGTTAGGTGTTTACTACTGGCCTAAGTCAAAGGAGACCACCAAGTCTATATAAAGGTCTTGTCCTTACATATGGCTCAGGCCCTTCCTCAAAACTTAAGTCGACTGTCTTATCGCTTAGAAAATCGCTTAGTAATAGGAAACCTCTCCTCAACAATCAATATGATTTGAAGTCTATGGCAAATACCTGTACCATTATATTTCAGAGGAGTAAAGGTTAATGTTAATTGGATGAGAGGTTCTTAACACTCCATTTTAAGTCACACTCATACGCCATGGGTCTCTGGATGTCTATTGGAGCTTCAGAGCACAAGTTGCATTGGAAAAAGCACCTGATTGCTTATAGAGCGCAACAGTGACCGCCCACTTTTTCAGCCGTCTGGGTTCTGGAAGTATTTTCCCCATTCATTGCTTCCATAGACTTTTAATAAAATCCTCCATAAAAGAGTTGTAAGCCATGAACCAAACCAACCAGCCCAGAGGAGAATAACAACATCACAAACTTTGCTTTGAGGCCAAAAATTTATTGAAAATCTGAACTAAAGACAACTGTACAAGGCTGTATACTTACCATCTTTTGTGAGGGCACAAACTACAATCCCATGAAACATTACGAATTATGTCATTGAATAAACATCTATGGGAATAAATACAACTATTGATTTTAGGTTGTTGATAGTAAGTATTAATAACAATCTATTGTGTGTATTGAAAAATATTCAGATATGTACAAATGTATATAAGCAGTTTAAGGGTGAGGGGAGACCGACACGATTGCGTCATTCACAGTTCGTCATGGGATCGTGCGGTCGCTCCAAGGCATGTTTTCGGGTTTTGTTGGCCGTGGTTTTCTGATTGGTGGATTTTCTTTCTCTGCTGTACCATGATAATGTAGTTGTTTACCATGAATTCCATTATCAAACACCATTTTTAAACAATTAAGTTTAATTGACGCAGAGGGATGGCTTCAATGGAAGCATATACAATCAACGAACAACCTTGGAGTTCACGGTAGGTCTATCTTAAAAGATTTATAAGTTATCATTGAAAATAAATTAATCTATGGGATAAATTAATGGAATTTTACTTCCGGAACCAGACTGTTGCGCTCTGTTGGACACTGGGCTTTTAATCAATGTACTTTAGTCTCTACATGATGATTGGTCAAGCTTAGAAATCGGCAGGACTTCTCAACAAATGGCCAATAATTGAAATGGTGATGAACATGAGTGAAACAGTTTATTTGCAATCTGACGTTACACATTCATTGCAGCTTTCATTACCAGATGTTGTGCCTAATTGCAGTTTTAATTGTTGCAAAAACAGATTTGGGCTTAATTATTTTCGTTAAGCAATTTCACAGTTTGAGAAGTAGTTTGAGCAGCTTATGGGAGCAACACTGCAGACATCTTAAACACTAGTCAGTGATTCCCCACTTGAATAGCACCAGCCGCTAGTGCCCTATATATACTTTCATGCATACAATATAAAACACGAGTTACCCATACATTATGCAATGCAATATATTATTTCACTAACCGTGAGCCTAATCAAATGTGAACCATCCTGTAACTATCTTTGTCACCCATCTGCCTGGAAAATTCCATATTGTTGCTCTTAATGAAGGCATGGCGAGGATAATTAAAGCTATTTATCTTTCAGTGAGGTTCCCTTGTTGAGGAATGGTTCCATCTCCGTTGTCAAAACTATTGATGGGTTACTTTTGTTAAGCTCTATGGGCACCATTGGTCAACAGTAACACTAAAGTCTCTTTAATTTGATTAGCTGAAGCTCGGGAAGCTGATGTAAGTTTCATTTATCTCTTGACTTCACCTTAGCAAAGGCTTGGAAATAAGAATATGAGAAGAGCCAGGGGTAGATATACTGAGAGGTATGGCTTAGGAGAGGATTTGTTTTTTCACTGAGTGTTTGCCATCTAAGAGGTGGGAAAATCACTGGATCAATTAAAAGTCCAGACTTGACAGTTATGGAGGATAAAAATACTGCTTGCTCCAGCATAAACGCTGCTTTTAACAGTTCTAGTGGAGCTGCACTGGAGGATTACTAAGCGTGTACGACCTAGCCGTAACCTTCCGAGTAGAAAAACCTGACTGGACTTTTATCAGAGCCAGACATCAACATTGTTAGAGACAAACAGTCAATCAAAATGCAGAATATACACATGCTAGGCACAGTTGAATGCTACAGTATACTTCACGCCAATGCAGTTACTGAATAATGCAATGTGCACACCCATCTGCTCAAACACACACACCTGACATTAACACCTTTTATCTAAACTTTAAGCAGCAATTGTGATGATTACTAACTAAAAACAAAATGAATAGCACTTTTCTTTCAACAAAGAGGTTACGGCTTTATATAACTCAAGGTGTATCCCAGTAGATCAAATATACATGACACTGTATACTGATGTGCTGATTTATTTGGCGATATAAAACAAAACACTGTGAATGTTGCAATGATTTTAAATGTCCTTTTTTTGGGCCATTAAGTTACCAAAGACCACGTCATGGACTGTTTTCACACTTCTGTGTTTGCGAAGAGGAAGTTGTCATAGTTGGGTAAACTCTGGCGGCGATCGGGAAGAACCGTTATAACCAGTGCCACAACAGTGTTCCTAACTTCTAAAGGAATTTGTGCAAATAGGATTTGTGTTGCCACGAATTTCCAAAAGTTGCTGAACCTTGTACGAGCGGTGGGTGGGTTCAGGCATTTAAATGCGAAGAAGATAACTTTGTTATCAAACAAGGAAGCACTTTCATCTGTGGACAGTATTTTCAAGATGAGGACTTGAGCAGTCGTTTACAGACGTAATTGTGAAACACTTTGTAATCTGAGCTGTTTGGATTCAACAGAATTATCACATATCAGAACCGATACGAGAGTGTGTTTGACAGGATTAGAAGTCGGATGGAGTGCAACATGGGTCCTTCAAATCTTGTGTCTGCACGTCTTTTTAACCTTAACGGTATTCAAAGCGCTTTATACTGTGACTCATTCACCCATTCACACACACATTAATACAACAATGGCGGCAGAGCTGCCATGCAAGGTGCTAGCCTGCCATTGGGAGCAACTTGGGCAAGGACACTTCGGCATGTGGAGTCGTGTGGGCCGGGATTCGAACCACCAACCCTGCGATTAGTGGCCGACCCGCTCTACCAACTGAGCCACAGCCACCCCTGAATAGGTAGTAGTTAACTCTGCCCAGGGTTGGACTGGTACTCTGGCATACCGGGCATTGTGACTCCACCTGTGGGCCGATGCACTTTGAAGCCGATCAGGGGCGGACTGGCCATTGGGAGAATAGAGCATGACTGTGGTTCGGCCATGAAACGTGCCGAATGGGCCGGGTTAAGCAAAAATGACCCGCCACAATATGCAGAACGGACCACAAAATGGTGCCACTATATGCAGAAAAGGACAGCGAACCCCCCACCAGCAGTTCATTATCAGCTCAGCAGTTGCGCTAGTTGCCATGTAAAATCCCGGGCCAATTTCTCTTCCCAGTCCAGCCCTGAATGTGTCCTCTTTTTGGAATTTTTGCAATTTATGTCAACAGAAGCCTACAGATGCTTCAATGCACAACATCTCAATAATATTGTTTTTTTATCGACTTACCTTCGTATTCGTGCAGATAACCCTCAAAAAACTACTTTCAAACTTTATAACCTTTGTTAAGTTTACAGCTACTCTGAAACATTGAAAAGATGTAAAGCTATAAAAGTAAAGTTTTTATATACATTTCTTTCGAAGTTGTGTAATAAATGATCAATGATTTGAAACAAAGCAGAACTAACAAATTATCGGTATTGGCAGACGTTGTTCTGAGTAATTGAATATAAATAATCAGAAGTGGTTCAAAATATTCAGTATTGGCACACACATTTTGTTACGGTACATCCCTACTCATTATATATTCCATGCATATTACTCTGTCTGAAACGGTCGGCACACCTGTTAGACATTGATAAATTATGACCGTAGAGTTAGAAACACCTCCCTCTGATCATTTTAATAATTTGCACCTGTAATGTCATATCATTAGGAGAAAAATATCATGAGAATAGTTCAAATAAACTTTAGTGGAGTTCAGTGAACCTGGGGAAGCTCCATCTGAATTCTCTCACTGCGCCAAGGTGGAGGTGGAAGGGGGCTAAAATTTGATTATTTATCTCTTTCTCCCTCCTTTATATTCAAGAGAAGATGCAGTTTGTGCTCTAAATTTCCACTTCATTCTGCAAATAACCACAGGCATTGAGGAAAAGGCAAGAAAGGGTCCTAATCTTTCCTCCACATACAAACAGGGCATGCCAAGCTCTCTGTCAGAGTGCCGGCTAAAAGAATAAACAAGAGGAACACCAGTAGCACTGCTACAGGCCCCTTTTCCATCATCCGGTGCTTCCACTAATGAGGGAGAACTGCTCAAATGCACTTCTTTAAAATTCAGCTTCAGTCTCTGACACTTTTAAATCCTGCTAGACAAAACATATCTTGGCTAAGAACAACTATGGATGGAAATAAAAAAGGACATACTCAAATATTAAGTGAATGAACATCGTTTTAACAGATTTTCTGGACTGGCTGACATAATTGAAATACAATTAGATTTGCATTTCCTCTGGGTCATAACAGGGCTTCAAGGCAGCCAAATAATAGCTTTTAAGTTTTAGGTAAGCTTAGGTTGTTGGGCGTTGGTTAGGGTTAGGGTATGCAGAAGCATACATTAAATGGCACATTATAAAACAATGCACATCATGATACATGCATCTAGTTTTCTGTCAGCTGTACATCTGACTCTTTGCATGGTCTTTGCAGTGTAACACTGACAAACCGACCAAAATATATCCAAATGAGCAGTAACATGTGGCGACTACCAATGGGAGCGCAGAGAGTGATCCTGTTTGATGCTGTTGGCTTTAGGGTGCTTTCATACTTGGTTCGATTGCTTGGACCAAACCGGAGTTCGTTTCCTCCCCCCTCCCCTTGCCCCAGCTGGTTTCTGTTCCAATCGTATTATTTGAGTCCAAACCATGGTCCAATTACGTCATCAACATGCGTATAAACGGCAGCAGATTACCTCTGTAACTTGGTAAAAACTCAATAAGACATCCGCTTTTCTTGGTTATTACAGTATTCATCTCTCTGCATTCACCACCAAAACTTTACATGCACATGTCTGGAGTTCTGCACCGCGACAGGACAGGGTGCTAGTTTGGAGAGCGAGGTGATGCACCTCCATTTTTCTCACATCTGTTTTGAAAGCATCGTCACGTGAGTACACCTACGTCATTACCAAAGCAACCCAATGCAGATAGGTTGGAAATGTCTGAACGTGCACATCTGATTTGATCACTTGCAACTAATAATGCCGACAGTCTGCTTGAAAAGAGCATTAAGTGACCTCCGCGACATTGTTGCCTGCTTGAAGAATCAAGATGTGGGGATGCAGAATACAACTGAAACTGCATTGAACAAATGAGTGATACTCCTTGGAGAATTCTGTGTGACATGGTGATTTCAGTTGTACTTGTTCTACTCCATTATCAAGCAGTGTGCCACAGTCGCTAAGCACAGCTTTGTTGTCGCTTGTGTTTGAATCTCATCTCAAGTCCCTGGAGAGAATCTTGACTGAGCGTACTGTAGCAGTGAACGAACCTGAACGATACACAAGCAGTGTAGTGTTTAAAATCCCTGTAATAACCTTCAGGATCAGATACTAGAGAGTATGAAAAAGTCACATCAGCATTTATTCGACAGGAAAGTAGAGATAGTAAATGGCTCCATTTGGATCCTCTTTTATATGTAGATTCTATTCTTTCATGTCTGCTGCAAACATATAGATTCTATTTTCATTCAGTAATTGGCTGGCAGTCACTTCTTAATCAGAGAACGTTTTATGCTTCTATTTATGTCTGAAGTTCCCATTTTATTGGAGTCAATCACTGAAGCTGACAAAGGTTTCAGATCCCATTTTCCGCCACTTGTGACAACTTATTACAGACACAGTCGTCATCCAATGAATATGGATTATTAGGAAACACATTAAAAGAATCAAAGCTGTGTTATTCATATTACAAAAAAGTGAAAAAGTACATGTTTATGAGCTAATTATTATAATCTGCCATTTTACTTGTGATTTGTGTGGAAGGGAATAAAAATCATTGTTGTTGTGGCGCCTCTAGTGTTCATTTCACCAAAGAAAAAGTGCCACAAAGGTGGTTCTACACACCCGGTCCCTTATCAGGCTAATCAAGCCTCTGAGAGGGATAAAGGCTGACTGCGGACGGCGGTGTGACAGAGAGAGAGTGTTTACAGGCAGCTGTCCGTCATATGTGTGTGTTTGTGTCTTTTTGTTTCAGTTTTTATTAAAATATTATTTATACTGTCAAGCCGGTTCTCACCTTCTCCTTTCCATTAATACCTTTACACTGGTGCCGAGACTTGGGAATAAGATGGGATACGCCGTAGTGGAGTTCTCGCCGCTACCATCCACCCCAATGGAGCAGCCGCGGCCATCTGCCGGGGGACCGAGGAGCCGACTGGAAGCGGATGAACGGCCGCTGACCGCGAGGGTAGAAGGGGCTCCTAGCTGCCAGTCTAGAGCGGTCAGGGCTGTCGCCAGGGGCGGAGGGAGACCCCTACCAGCCGCTAAACGCGATAGGGTTAAGAGAGGACCGCCGACCGTGAGCGGGGAGGGGCTCCCGGCCAACCGCCTGGAATGGGAGAACCGCTACCAGGGGAGGGAGAGACCTCTTATGTTCCCCGAGAACGCGGCGGGGCATTCCGTCTGCCAGGGGAGGTGTGGCTTTCGTCCGTTAGAGTGTGGAGGAGTGGCCGAGGACCAAGCTACGGCGTATCGCAGAACCGGTGATTAAGTGTTTTTTTTCTCTCTCTCTCTCCTCTTTTCTCCTACTGCCACTCCGCTTTGGCCTTTTCCCTCTCTTTTAAATTTTACAGTGTTTTTAATGTTGGAGTTACTACACTGTTACAGGAAGTACCCCCTATTTTAATCATTATTGTTTACACCTGTCCCCTCCCAGATTCAGGAAGGCTGGGATGACCTGCCGGCAGATGGGGCATAAGGCACGCCCTCCCCCTGGGAAAGAGGGGTGGGGGTGTACGTCCGTTCATCCGCTTCTAGTCGTCTCCTCCGTCCCTCGGCAGATGGCCGCGGCTGCTCCATTGGGGTGGATGGTAGCTGTGAGTACTCCACTACGGCTTCTCACCTCCTCCTTTCCATTAATACCTTTACAAGTTGATATGATGATCCTACAGCCTAAATAAGGAGAGATCTGCCCGGATTTAAATATAGTTAGAAAGACTCATCTACTCTAAATGTGTTGCACACACATGATGAAATGTCACTGGTAATGGACTTTTTCAATTATTAATGGAGTTACTCTTACATTGACATTTAAAGGCATGAAAACTGAGATGAAATAGCCTGTGGGCGACAACAAAGATGGCCAACTAACTTTGTTTAGAGTTTTAATTGCCTATTTGATGGGGACATGGTTCAATTTAGGATACTGAAGGTGACCATACCTTACAGGATGCAGGTCTGAGTCTTACCTTGCCATGCTTGTATTGTGTATTATGTGTGTAACAATTTAATTCTGAGGATTAGTTGTCAAACCATGGAATAAATGTCACTTTTGTTAAGTTGTATCACACCAGAAATGGGTTCTATGAGCATCAAGACTGACATGTAAATTTATTTATTTTAGTATTTTAGGGAAACCAAAGCAATGTGTTTCTCTGCATGGTAGAGCTGGCCGATTTCGACACTCATTGACAGACAATGATCAACAATATTGGTAAATGGCAAAACCATGGATCTGTGAAATCTCCAGATATATTAAACAGTAGCCCTGGTTGTGAAATCTGCCAAATTTGACCGACTGAATCCAGCTCCCTGTTCGCAAGCTCCTCATCCAAAATGCAGGCTCAATTTCATGAGCGGGTAAGTTTGCTCATCTACCCACAACAGTGGCGGGCGACCTGTAAGACGTCTCAGAGTAACACATGAAAAGAAATGCGGTTAAACACAAAGAAACGTGCTTGAAGAACAGACCAAATAAAAGCCGTCAATGCCCTTGTCTGATGTGCTGTTTGTTCAGAGGCGTGTAGAGGGAGCGTCTTATAGGACATGCACATATGAAGAGTTATCACTATTTCTTTGCATCATTCGTCTGAAAATAATTATTTGTGAGAATAGTGCTGTGTATGAAAATGCTGCAAATGACCGAAGACCATCTCAGGAAGTGCTCGAAGTTTATTTTACTTTATTTCCACGGAGCAGTTCATTCCAAACATGTGGACGCAACTCGCCAGTTCCGCAAAAACATATCTTTATATTACCTCCTGCGTCCATATGGTTGGACATTGTATTTTGACTTCGCTATACCCATCTCATAATTTGAGATAATTTGAACAAGACTCTAGACTGTCATTTAAGGGTTCAACTACTGCCGCATCGAGACATGTGACACAACAACATGAAGTCGATTTCCTTGAAACGCTCCTACGAACGCCTCTGGTAACAAATTGCTTTGAGCTTTTTCATTGAACCCTGCTTGGTTGTAAAGAGTAGTGTCTCTTATTTCGTTCAATATATCCACTAGTCCACTTATATGGAAACTCAAAAGTAATTAAACATGGATTCTTGAGTTATCTCAACAAGTTAAATCCAGTGAAGTTGTTCTAACGCTAACATTTAAGTTATGATAACTAACCAAAGTGAATGGTGACTGAGTCAGTCAGACCCTAACATTCAGGCTACAATATACATTTTGGTTCAACGGAAGAAAGAAAGTCACACAGGTTTGGAATAACACAACGGTGAGTCAATTATGTCAGATTTTTCTTTTTTGCGTGGACTAACCCTTTAACATCTAATAAATCATGTATATGCAAAGTTTTATAGTGGGAATGAGCAATTAAAGCAGAACTAAAGATGAATCGCTCAAATGCAGAGCATTCAGAATCACAAAACACAAGCCTTAGGATGCATGAAGAGAATATTAAGACAGTCTGTCCAGAAAAAGGGTCATCAGAAGAGGTTTCTGGCACTTTAGACACTCTCTGTTTGTGCGTCAGAGTGATGCTGCAGCTGTTGTGTGCATACTACATATATACACGAATGAAACACAATGCCCGTGTCCTTTGGAAACACCCCACATCCGTTTGGTTTATGAAGTAACAAAGCGTTAAGCACAAGTTTTCCTTTTAGAATCGATTCGGCTGCTGTGATGGTTTAGTGGCTCACAGGACACTAGGGTGCTTTACTCATTATAGCAACAGCCAAGTAGCACTAATGAACAATGAGGCTGTCTGAGCAGAAATAATGTCAGCTTTGGTTGAAAGAGCTGATTGAGAAATCAAGTCCCTGCAGGCACTGAAAAAAATAGGAGGTGGCTGTAATTACCCCAGACACCAGAGAGGGGCGCTAAGAGACAAATGAGCCTACCATGGTTTGAATGTGGTCTTCGTTTCCATCCATTTCTGCCATTACTTTTACTCTGGCGCCATCAAATCTTAAAGGCAGGAAAGGAAGTCCCACATATGAATCTAAAGAGATTCATTCTAACAACAGCATGAAAACACAGCTAATGTGTCAATGACGTGATGCTACTTTTCTTGTCCAGATCTATTAAATTAATAAAAAATACATTCAAAATGCAATGCACATTGTGGCAGGGTGGAGGGCGGGGCTGGGTCGTGATTCTACACGCCCGGTGGTCCCTTATCAGGCTAATCAAGCCTACAAGAGGGATAAAGACCGACTGCGGAGGATAGTGCGGGAGAGAGAGAGATAGTTTACGGAGATGTCCGTCATGTGTGTGTGTTTGTCTTTTGTTTAAGTTAACCATTAAAATATTATTTATATTGAAAAAATATATTCTCCAGCCCCTGGTGGACGGAACGCCCAGCCACGTTCTCGTGGAACAGAAGGGGTCTCCCCCGCACCTGGCAGCGTTCTCTCGCTCCAGGTGGTCGGCAGCGAGCCCCTCCCCGTTCGCGGTTGGCGGTCTCAGACCCTGCCGCATTTCAGCGGCTGGTAGGGGACTCCTCCGCCCCTGGCAGTGGCCCTGACCGCTCCAGGCGGTCGGTTAGCAGCCCCTTCTCGCCTCGCGGTCGGCGGCTGTCCTCCGCTTCCAGGCAGCCGGGCTCCTCATCCCCTGGCAGATGGCCTCGGCTGCTCCGTTGGGGTGGATAGTAGTGGTGAGAACTCTACTACGGAGACAAACACACACACATGACGGACATGTCCGTAAATGATCTCTCTCTCCCGCACTATCCTCCGCAGTCGGCCTTTATCCCTCTCGGAGGCTTATTTAGCCTGATAAGGGACCACCGGGTGTGTATAATCAGGAGCCGCTGCCTCGTGCCACCCTCCACAAGACGGCGCCCTGGCCGACTGCCCATGTCGCCCATGCCTAAATCCGCCACTGGACATAGCCTAAATTAACGTCATACTATGTAACCATCATGTAGATATCCATTTTCTTGTCTTGTATCAAAAAACACAAAACAGAGAGGACCCCTTTAGACCCCTTAAAGGTGCACTCGGTAGCTTTTGTCTTTGAGTCATCTTGGACTTGCACTGACACCTAGTGGTTTGGATGCAGCATCATTTAAAATCAATAGATTTCAGTTTCAGATGCCATTGCAGAAATGTAGTATTCACAGTCAGCCATGATTACTTTAATCAATGAGTAAAAGTGTCACATATCAGGATGGTCACTGAGATTAAGCGAGTAGTATTCGGCTGGTCATCTGATTCCAACATGGCCGCCCCCATGTGCGAACCCTCTCCATGTAGAATAAAACAGCTTTTATAAGGTTACTGATATGCATATGGTGTCTCTGTCAAGCACCTGAAATTTGCTGACGACACCACGTCATTGGACTCATCGGCAACGGTGTTGAGTCTGCATACAGATGGGAGGTTTAACAGCTGGCTGTCTGGTGCAGTCACCTTACCATTATAAACAGCACTGTGGCAGTAGAGTCATTCAGGTTCCTGGGCTCTACCAACTCGCAGGACCTGAAGTGGATGACCCACATAGACTCCATTGTGAAGAAGGCTCAGCAGAGGTTGTACTTCCTTCACCAGCTGAGGAAGTTCAACCTGCCAAAGGAGCTGATGACACAGTTCTACTCAGCCGTCATTGAGTCTGTCCTGTGTACATCTATAACTGTCCGGCTTGGTTCAGCCACCAAATCAAACAGAAGGTAACTACAATGGACAGTCAGGACTGCTGAGAGTATTATTGGTGCCCCCCTTCTCACTCTCCAAGACCTGTATGTCTCCAGAGCGAGGAAACGTGCAGGTAGATTCACTCTGGACCCCACACACCCTGCCCACTCCCTATTTAAACTGATACCGTTTGGCCAGCGCTACAGAGCACTGAGTACCAGGACATCCAGGCACAAGAACAGTTTTTACCCCCAGGCAATTTCCCGCATGAACAACTTAACTGCCTTCAAGACTCCCACATAGTGCAATAATGTAAATGCATATCTCATGTACATATGTCAATTCACATATTTAATTCAATAACTGTACATACCCCTAATTTGCACATGTACATACGCCATTCTATGTTACACGTCCTATTATTTGTGTCTATTTATACTCTTACCTTGTTTTATATTCTGTCTCACTTTAATGTTCTGTGTGCACTAGTTTCGCCTATCACCAAAAAATAAATACAAATCCTTGTGTACGTGAGAACACTTGGCAATAAAGCTCATTCTGATTACAATATTTAAAAAATGTTTATGAAAAGGTGCATTTTGTTCTCGTCATTTGGTGTAACCCAGATACAAATCTTTAAAAAAATTCACCTTGACAAATATGTTTGAAAACCTTTTTAAACAAAATAATAAATGATTGAGTTGTGTACACTCATGTATTTAACACCTTTTCCTTGATGATTACTCAACATTACTTTTTGAAGTCATTAAATACATTTTTAAAGTTTTAAAAAATGTGAGAAACCAACATGGACTTAAAGACTGAATTTCTAGTAAATTTGAAACGTGTTTTAAAATAATCAATTTTATCACCTCAGACAACTTTATTTATCAATGATCATAATATAATCAGGGTTGGAAGGGTTACTTTTGAAATGTATTCCACTACAGATTACAGAATGCTGTGAAATGTAATTTGTAATGTATATAGATTACTCAAGGTCAGTAACGTATTCTAAATACTTTGGATTACTTCTTCAGTACTGGTAGATTTTTTCAGTTGTTTTGACTATAAAATCTCAAAAGACAAAATACACATGTTAAAAATACATTCTCTGAAAAACCCAAATATCTTATGCAGTGTTGTTCTAAAACAAGTTAAATCAAACTGATCTTGTTTTAAGGATTTGTATTTATTTTTACAGGAAAACAATCTAAAAATGATTATCAAGAATATGATATTTGCCCTAATATAAAAGGACTTACTAGAAAAAAGAAATTATGATCTAACGTGAATTTTCTTGATAAATAAATATGATCATGTCTGGTAACATGTGCATGTAAATTGGCTAGAAATAGCATTTTAGCTTAGCATAAAGCTAACAATTTACACAAGATTTATTTCTATTTCTTCTGCTCCAAACTTACTTCAAACGTACTTCTCTGCCTGCTAGTATGAATGTAACACATCATAAGAAAGTGTTTCACCGCTGTTCAAATGCACTTTGGATCACATCATTTATAAATAATGAAACAAATGACAATAAAATGCAAAGTAATCTCTTCAGTAATAAAAATACTTTTTTGAATGTAACTGTATTCTAAATACCAATGATTTAAATTGTAACTGTAGTGGAATACAGTTACTTATGTTATGAATTTTAAATACGTAATCCCATTACATGTATTTTGTTACTCCCCAACACTGCATATAAAGATGATTGTAGTGAGAATTACTGTAATGAAGTCATTATAATACTTATCTGTAACTGTAGATCAATGAATCGGTCGCATCACATCTGAAAACAAGTCAAACAATGATGTTATAATATTAAAGCAATAAGGCAGGAGAGGCAGTGTGATACAATGATTTTAGGCACAACATTTACCATGGTAAAAACACACCTTGAGTGGCTTATTGCTTTTATAACACAGCCGCAGCATTCCATATTTAGTCTAAAAGCACTGGGACTCACCATTTGCATCATCTCTTGGGCAGTGGTGGCTCAGTGGTTGAGGCTCAGGGTTACTGACCAGAAGCTCGGGGGTTCAAGCCCCAGCACCACCAAGATACCACTGTTGGGCCCTTGAGCAAGGCACTTAACTCCAGGTTGCTCTGGGGGGATTGTCCCTGTAATAAGTGCACTGTAAGTCTCTTTGGATAAAAGCGTCAGCCAAATGCATAAATGTAAAACGTTCGCGGCGTTCTAGACAGGCTCAGCAACATGCAAAATAAATGGCCATTTTGTGCCTAAAATGCAAGTTACTTTAAAAAAAGTTACTTTTTCTCCCAATTTTGAATGCCCAATTCCCACTACTAAGAGGTCCTCGTGGTGGCGCACCTCAATCTGGGTGGCGGAGGACAAGTCTCAGTTTCCTCTGCTTGTCTCAGAAAGTCAATCCGTGCATCTTATCACGTGACTCGTTGTGCATGACACCGCGGAGACTCGCAGCATGTGAGGCTCATGCTACTCTCCGTGATCCACACACAACTCACCACACGCCCCATTGAGAGCGAGAACCACTAATCAGGTCCACGAGGAGGATACCCCATGTGACTCTACCCTCCCTAGCAACCGTGCCAATTTGGTTGCTTAGGAGACCCGGCTGGTGTCACTCAGCACACCCTGGATTCAAACTCGTGACTCAGGTGTGATAGTCAGCGTCAATACTCGCTGAGCTACCCAGACCCCCTAAATGTAAGTTACTTGATATTTAAGGAATAAAATGGAAAAAAAGAAGGACATTCTATTATAATTGACTCAACCTCATGTAATTTCCTCTTGTGTGACTTTATTCTTCTGAAGAACACAAAAGGAAATCATTTAGCCTAATGAATTTCCCATTGGTTCATTTCAATGTCATAATTACATAAAAACACTCTGACAAGGTCTGCTTAGCAAAACTATTTAAAAAAGAAACATTAACAATCAAAAATGTTTCAGCCCTTTCATTTTTGCCTCTGGGCTCTCCGAGAAGCATTTCTATCAGCAAACAGACAGGAGAGCCACAGGTCAGATTTGGACAGTTGCCATTTCAATTTGTCACTTGGATTATTGTAGATTGAACAGGCTGCTACAGACACCAGGGACAATGATAGCAGCTCAGCAATATGACAGATACTCTGAAAAGTTCTACTTTTGTATTCATTTATTTTTTTAGTTGCTGGAAAGAATATTATTCAATGCACAGTTTTGGCAAATTGAATGGATCATCTATGGAAGGCGTAGTTCTAGCGGAAAGACTAGCAGCTGTACATCATCGCAACATTAGCTGGGTAATTCATAGCCAATCGCATGTAAGCCGTTGCTTTATAAGTCAGCTCACAATCTATCACATTGCTGTTTCAGTGTGCTAACACGGCAACCTCCTCCACCCCACCACCACCAGTTGAGCCCCGTCCCTCACGGGGGTAGGCTCCTCACCCCTGCCTCCTATCTCCGGCAGGATATGACATGAGGTTCCGAGTACAACTCCCTCGAACCGCCAGATGGGGCCTACACCAAAGAGAGACATTACTTTCTGTTTTACATTCATCAAATAAATGGCATCTTAAACCTCACTCAAGCCTGCGTGTCTTCCTGATAGAAAGGTTTTCCATGCATATACAGTTACAATTATTACCAATCTAATTTTAGGGTGTTTTCAGACCTGTAGACCATTTTCTTTGTTCCAACACAGGGATTAAATTGTTACAATGTTGCATTTTCTTCTTTTTTAGGTTCGCTTTCACAAGGCAACATTTCAAAACGGACCAAAACTAGGTCTATAAAAGTCACATGTGAGCATGCTGTCCCCTTATTGGTCACTATGCAAGTTCGCTGTTACCGGATTAAGCTCATCCATTGATATACCAGTTAAAATTATATGCCTGTAAAAAATGTGTCAACATGTGTCAACTATTACAGATTTGAGGGAATTTTCGAGCATCGCCAGTCAGAAGTTGTGCTCCAAATACAAATTATCCGTCACTCGGATGGATATGATTTGTAATGTTGCCGCCATGTTTATTTTTATCCGTCATTAGTTGCTTTTGCATTACTTATCCATTGAAACGTGCCTGATCTCACAGATCTCTCTCAGCAGAGTAAAGCCACGTAAAATTGTTTTTTATTTGTCAAAAAGTTGCTAATGCTGTCCTACCTGTGTTCTGCTGCTATCCAAAAGAGAGAAACTATTGTAGTACCTCAGGAATTATAAAACAGCTCCTAATTTAAACGTGCAATTATATATAATATAGTTGCCAAAAGGCTATATCCACGTTTTGATGATGAATTCCAGAGAAGTGCTGATCTACAGATGTCTTCTCCAGTGATCCCCAAGTTATGGTCATGGTTTTATAGGGATATTGTTTGGTCCGGTGGGTCGGTTTGCAAGTGAACCGCTCAAGAGTTTTTTGCAATCGATCCAAGACCACCTTGTTAAGGCGATCTCAGACCGATTGTTTTGGTGTGGATCCAAGTGTGATTGCAATGTTCATATATGCCTAAACAAACCAAAGCAATGGAGAAAACATGCCAGGTTCCGAAACAAACGCTACAAACAAGACAGATGTGAAAATGCCCTTAGTGTGCATGGGACCAAATGTACATTACTTACATTACTTACATACAAATACATTAAGGCATGACTTTACATGAAACTGTACTACAAAAGGAACTTTAGACACTTAAGACATGTTTTTCTGCAAAGTAAATTTGAAACAAATGTTGTGAAAAGCACTATTAAAATTTAAATGACGACATTCCTGTCTATTCACTATGACGTTATGACATCCCTCAACGCAAACTATCTTAAATATTAGGCTTTGTTCGGGGGTCTGGGGATCTCAGCGAGTATTGATGCAGACTACCACCCCTGGAGTCGTGAGTTCGAATCCAGGGCGTGCTGAGTGACTCCAGCCAGGTCTCCTAAGCAGCCAAATTGGCCCGGTTGCTAGGGAGGGTAGGGTCACATGGGGTAACCTCCTTGTGGTCGTGATTAGTGGTTCTCGCTCTCAATGGGGCATGTGGTAAGTTGTGTGTGGATCGTGGAGAGTAGCATGAGCCTCCACATGCTGCGAGTCTCTACGGTGTCGTGCACAACGAGTCAGGTGATAAGATGCGCGGATTGACGTCTCAGAAGCGGAGGCAACTGAGACTTGTCCTCCGCCACTAAGATTGAGGCGAGTAACCGTGCCACCACGAGGACCCACTAACACCACAAAAATATGTTTGTTGTACATTTTACAATAAAATTCCATAAAATTGAATTGTGTAAACTTTAACTAAATTAAATGAATACAACTAAAATATTTCATTTCATTTGTTCTGAAATTGAAATGCGTAGATCATATTTATTTATAAAAAAAAAATGTTGGTGTACATATTGAAAACAAAGGTAATTTGAATACACACATTGGGGCGGCTGTGGCTCAGTTGGTAGAGCGGGTTGTTCACTAATCGCAGGGTTGGTGGTTTGATTCCTGGCCCACACGACTCGACATGCCTAAGTGCCCTTGGGCAAGACACTGAACCCCAAGTTGTCCCAATGGCAGGCTAGCACCTTGTATGGCTGCTCTGCCGTCATTGGTGTGTGTGTGAATGGGTGAATGAGTCACAGTGTAAAGCGCTTTGAATACCGCAAAGGTTAAAATGGTGCTATAGAAGTGCTGACCATTTAGCATTATACAAATAGAGTATTCAGTCCAAATACTTCTTGTTGTTGACTATGAAGACATTACTATGGAAACTATTTGAATAAAGCCTTCGTTTGCATAGTACTGTGCAAAATATTCAACCAGATGATCAGATTGTCCCCATTATATCATTCCTATGCTTGTTCATGAAATACGGTATTAAACTGTAAATATAGAACAATGTATTTGAACATTTGACAAAGGTTACAGAACTAAACAAACAAAAAAGCAAATAAAGAGTCCTGGATTAGTATTCTGAAAATGAGCTGCTAATGCCATTGCTAGTTGTTGTTGTTTGCTTTATCGTCATGAATATTGTTACTTCTCTGTAACTCTGGGTCTTCAGTAGTAATTCCAGTGAACTGTTTTGGACGGTGCTTCTTTGCATATCAAAGCACGGAAGCAACCTGTTCGTGGTTTCTCCTGTAATAATATGGACTCTGTGTTTCAACACAAAAACAAGCTTGCGGCCAAGTTAACACAAACTCATATGTGTGACAATCTGACAAAATTAAGAATTTTTACAATCAACAATGGTTGATGGGGCGTGTGTTCGAAAACCTGTTAGAAAAGGCATATATTTAGCTATTCAATTTGACGACATTTGTTGGGCAGATGTTTAGATTTTTTGGCAACAAACACTTTTTAAGCTGGCCCTTTATTTGTCCTATTGATCTTATGTGCAATTCCAAGCACTCTTTCCCAACATATATTCATGATAACCACAACTGCAGGTGTTTTTATTGAGAATGCATTGAGAAGACTGTCTTGCATCAACTTTCCTTGTAAAGGAACTTTTTCCTGGAATCTTATCCGATAATTGTATGTTTGGTTCATAGATTATGATGTGTATTTAGGCTTGCTCTAGTCTTGCATCATTTGCCATACGAGAGCAAACTGTTCTCCTGAGGGTTTGTAAAGTGGCAGTACACTTCAGGGAGAGCAGAACTGCTTGGCATCTCTACAGCTGTATATATATATACTATATATATGAGACAATTGTCCACTGGATACAAGCAACAACAGTGTGTAGTACAATATGGAAGCATACACTGATCACAACATAAAAACCACCTGCCTAATATTGTGAAGGTTTGTTTTGGCACCATTCTGAGTAAATTCTATGGTAAGAGACATGAGAGAAAATATGGGAACTCAGTGATTTGGAGCATGGCATGATTGTTGGTGATTGTTGGTTCGAGTATTTCTGTAACTGCTGATCTCCTGGGATTTTCACACTTATATAGCACCTTCTATTAACCTTACAGGTTACCAAAGCGCTTTACACTTTATGCTTCTCCCAATCACCCATTCACACTCACACTCATACACCAATGATGGCAGAGCTGCCATGCAAGGTGCTAGCCTGCCATTGGGAGCAACTTGGGGTTCAGTGTCTTGCCCAAGGACACTTCAGCATGTGGAGTCATGTGGGCTGGGGATCGAACCGCCAACCCTGTGATTAGTGGCGACCCGCTCTACCACCTGAGCCACAGCCGCCATTCTAGGGTAAATTCTAGAGACTGTTGTGTGTGAAAATCCCAGGAGATCAGCATTTACAGAAATACTCAAATCAGCCCATCTGATACCAACAATCATCCATGTGATTATCTAATCAGCCAATCGTATGGCAGCAGTGCAGTGCATAAAACCATGCAGATACGGGTCAGGAGCTTCAGTTAATGCTCCCATCAACCATCAGAATGGGGAAAAATGGGAACTCTGTGATTTGGAGCATGACATGATTGTTGGTGTCAGATGGGCTGGTTTGAGTATTTCTGGGATTTTCACAAACAACAGTCTCTAGAATTTACTCTGAATGATTCTAAAAACAAAAAACATCCAGTGAACGGCAGTTCTGTGCACGGAAACGTCTTGTTGATGAGAGAGGTCAACAGAGAATGATCAGACTGGTTTGAACTGATAAAGTCTACAGTAACTCGGATAACCACTCTGTACAATTGTGCTGAGAAGAATATCATCTCTGATTGCTGTTCTGAGATGCGGGTTGGTGCTGTTTTGGTGGCACGAAGGGGACCTACACAATATTAGGAAGGTGGTTTTAATGTTGTTGCTGATCGTGTATAATCTAAATTGTTTTATTAAGTCATATAAATTAATAGTGAAACTTAACTGGGATATTTAATTTTTATTAAATAAGTCTGATGCCGAAACAATGGTGCTATTTAATACAGTAGCAAACACCTTTGCATTTCATACTATGTTAGATTGATTACCTGTATATGCAAACTTTGTGTGACATTATGATGTCCACAGAAAACAGGCTCTTTTTGTTAGGGGGAAGTGATAATATTCAAAACTATAAACAAATGTTGCATCCAGGAAGCAAACATTTCACAAAGAGTCATTAAGATGGCAGCAATGACAGGTCACATAAAAGCAATAGCAGTCATGCTTTTACATCAAAAATTTAGAAAAAGAGTCAGTGGTTGTTTCACATTTGAAATCATGAATTGTGAGATCATAATACATGAAGCATTAAGCCTTAATTAATTTACAAAAAAGGAAGAATTAGAACCAGTTTAAATGAATATAAAAGTTTAATATTTAACTTTTGTCAATCATCCTTCAAAGATACTAGAGTAGAGTAGTACGTGTAAAGCAAATCACAACTTCAGAAATTGTTCTTTGTGATTTTACAAGTGTGCGTTTAGACGTAATTGATTGCCTCGTTATTTAATGTACTCATGGGTAAATGACTTTGGAATAGCTTCCATAAAACAAAGTGTGTTTGGGATTTATTCCTCAGAGAGGTCTGGCCAAATGGAGCCTTTTCAAAAGCTTGTTGAAGTTCAATAGAACATAATGTGGTAAAGTGCTGAAAAGCTAATAAGACACAAAAGAGTATACTATCAAATAATCTGCTCATCAGGTAAGAATGGTCTTTCTGATCTCTGTTTTAAGGTTTATGGACATTTTTGTTGCCGGTCATTATTTGTTTGTTGATACCATTATTTGAATTGCAACCTTTAACACCGACATGCACAGTACAGGGGCAGCAGTGGCGCAAGCCCCTTTCATTCACAAATCTAAAGGTTCTGGTTGTCCAGAAATAAGTAGAAATTAAAAAAATTTTCAACAACAGCCCTTCTGAACACCTATTCATTCTGACAATATCCATGCCTTCCTTCCCCTCCATGGGCAACTGGAGCAGATTCCCGTGTGAGGCTGCCTCAGCTGGAGAACTCCGCCCCAGAACCATTCCCCTCCCAACTTTACACCCCATCTTTCTATCATCCTAATCTCCCCTACCCCAGAACCATTTCTTGCGTGAGGCTGCCTCAGCAAGTGAATCTGGTCCCGAATCCCTACCTATCAATCATAGCTGAACGAATACTCTCTTCTGGCGGAAGCCATTTTTTCAAGTACCATAAGGTCTTTTTATCCAAATGTGCAACACAAGTCTCGCAGTGGAATCAGTGTCAGAACTGGGGAGCACTAGATTTAGACATCCACAAAAGTGTGTTCCTCGGATGTAGGAGTATTTCATGCACTGTATGCAGGTCAACCGAACTCCAAACCACTTGCTGCCCCTCAATCACACACCCTCCCCAATCCACCACGACTGTTATAAATCCAACTAACTATGTCCCCAAACCCAGCAGCATCCATTCAAATTCATCCATCAAAGATTACAAAGGAAGAACATTGAGCATTTCAGCAGAAAAACAAATATGCAACAACTTCAACGATTTCAGATGCCACAAACCAGCATGCCGTTTTCTGCACATATGCAGCTTCTGCGGAGGAGACCACACTCGCTCCATTTGTCCAGTCAAAAATCCCTCATTAAATCGTTCATTCAGAAAGTACCTCCATCCTCCTGTCATCATTTCAACACTAGCTAAAGAACTGGCCAATTATCCAGTCAAGACTTTCGCTCAATATTTACTGTATGGATTAAAACACTGTTTCAACCCCGGTGTAGAGAGACTGCCGACCTCAAATCTTATCCTTCACAACTTGCAATCGGCCATAGTTCAACATTATGTGTTCGACAATCTCTTTAACAAATAAGTCAAATCAGGTTTCATGATGGGCCCATTCACTAAACCTTCCTTTGAGAATTTTTGCATTAATTCCATCGGAGTAGCCACCAGAAAATTCTCTGGGGAAAGAAAGTCTCATAATAGACCTCTCAGCCCCTCATGGCAGCCCTCACCCGAGCACCAATAGCCTGATCACAATCAACAAATACGCTCCTTGCTATCATAACTTCAACAAAGCCATATGAATGATTAAAAAAGTAGTAGGCTTGCTAAAAACTTGCAACATCACTTAAGCATTAAAAATCATGCCCCTGCAACCAGATTTAAGTGCCTTGGCTTGGTGGACCTACCCACTACGCCACCACCACATTTCTCCAAACACTGCAAAAACACTAGACTCAATGTTCATCTTCACCTTCTTCGGCTTCCTTCGGTGTTCAGAACTCACTACCACAGCTAAATCTGACCTAAGATTCCACCCCACCATTTCAGACCACCATATCATAGACAACAAGTCAATCAGATACCTTATCAAACAAATGAAAACAGCTCAGACCCAGGCTGCCGTGAGCATGGGCTTGGATTGGAACCCTCCGTCCTCCACACAGCCCTTATTGCTTGACGATTGGTACCTCAGATCAGGGCGCCGCTCCCAGCCACGCCCTCCCCCTGGTACCTTTCTTCCCGGAGGTGCACGACCAGTTGACGAGGTCGTGGAGGGCACCTTTTACTGCCCGGAGCCGAACCCCTCACTCATCCGCTCTCACTACCCATGACTGTGGGGCGGCCCACGGGTACAAGGAGGTCCCCAAGGTGGATAGAGCAGTTGCGATCCACCTGTGTCCCGAAAACACAGTTTCCTGGTGGGATTGCCCGGTACTCCCCTCCAAGGCCTGTAGGATGACATCCTCGCTGACCTCGAAAGCCTACAGTGCCACCGGACAGGCCACCTCCGCCCTGCATGCCATGGCTCTCCTGCAGGTCCACCAAGTCAAGGCACTTAAAGAAATGCACTTGGGTAGTCCCTGTGCAGCAGGAACTGTGCTCTGCTACCCACCTCGCTTTCAGAGATACAAAGGTCACAGAGCGGGTGATGGCCACCTTCGTGGTCCAGGAACATCACCTCTGGCTGAACATGGTTGAGATGCATGACGTTGACATGGCATGCTTCCTCAATGCCCCCGTCTCCCAGCTTGGCCTCTTTGGCGACACAGTTGATGACTTCGCCCAGCAGTTTTTGACGGTAAAGAGGCAGACGGTGGCGATATCTCACATCATGCAGCAGCACCGCCCCAGTGCAGCCCACGCTCCGACTGCCCGCTGAGAGCGTCCCCCTGCTCCTAAACAACCGGCAGCTCTGCCTCAACCCGAGCCCAGCTCTAAGCCCTAGCGTCGAACGCCCTGCAGGCGGCGGACGCCCCCCGTCTCCAGGACTCCCTCTAGAATCCCGTAAAGCTCCTAAGCACTCCTGAGACGGAGGACCCAGGCAGTCAGACGTTCGCTCTAGAGCTGGTAATGTGTCAAAAGGTGTTCCTGCATAAGCATCTTGAACGGGAGTCTGTGTAAGGCCCAGACCAGAACTCGCAGGTCCAAGATTGGCCGCAACCCACTGCCTTTCTTTGGCACGATGAGGTATGGGCTGTAGAACCCTTTCCCCATCGGCTTGAGGGAGAGGCTCTATCTCCGCACACAGGGTGTCGGCGTTCTCACCCTATACCGAAGTGAAGTGGACGCCACAGAACCGGAGTAGGCGCCTGTTGAACTGAATCACATAGCCGAATCGGATGGTCCTGGCCAGCGAAGGCAGGGATGCCGCGTTCGCATGGCTGTGAGCGGCACCCCGAACCCAGGAACCAATTATCAAGCCGCGAGTGTTCAGGTGAGGGTGGAGGGTTCCAGTCCAACCTGATGCTCACGGTGGCCTGGGCAAGCATGGCGGTCAGCTCTGTGTCAGCCTCAGACTGGGTGGGCAGACCCGAAGGTGGCAGTCATCGGTGTCCGACATCGCCAGTGCGCTCTGATGCAGCAATTGAATCCTGCTCACAGGCCCCAAAAGAGACATTATGCTGGACATGAGGCAGGCTGGTCTCATTCTGAAACCAGATGGGAGCAAAAGTTGAGTGAGTGAGTTTAAATCATACTTTTTAAAAACTAATTTCAACAGCCATTGTAGCTAAGTGCATTCATAATATTTAATGAAATAAAAGATTGTTGAAGAGAGTTGAAAATAATGCATGCATGTTTTCCGCAGTTTTTCCTCTCAATAAACTAAAGTAAGAATGATATTTAATTTAGAATATAATAAATATAATTTATATGTTCCAATACAGTAATAAAAATGCAATATTTACCTACATAGATTTTTACAAAACCTTTGTGTTAAAACTTCACTCACTTGGATTTTGGAACCCAGATGAATATTATTTATTATTGTCCAGTCAAGCTTATTATAATTATATGATATTGAATTATTATTATTTTGAGGATTTTGTTGATACAATATTTCTGTTGTATTTACTGTACTTCACCTGGAGCTTTTATTTTGATGGAACAATATAGTGGACTGCTGTATCAAACTCTGACAAGTCACAACCTTCCTCAGAACAAATCTGGTGAAATGCTGTCACCTTCGACATGTGATACTGTGTAGCATTTTTTGATTTGTAAAAAAATTTAAAGCGGCTTCAGATGTTTGGAAATGTGCGAATAGGTCCACCTGCGGCAATTTGTCTTTATAATGCATGTGAACCATTTTGAGACAACTTAAAAATGCATAGCCCTGCGGGGCTCCAGTGTTGAGGGTCCGTGATGAGGAGATGTTTCTGCCCATTCTAACCACCTTACGTCTGCCTGACAGGAAGACCAGGATCCAGCTGTACAGCGAGCTCTTTAAGCCCAGAGCTTCTCATCAAGCTTGGAGGGCACTATGGTGTTGAATGCTGAGCTGTAGTCTACAAACAGCATTCTCACATATGTGTTCCTTTTTTCCAGGTGGGAGAGAGCAGTGTGTATTGTAGATGCAATGGCATCATCAGTGGAGCGGTTGTTGCGGTAGTCAAACTGCAATGGGTCCAGTGAGGTGGGCAGCACAGAGCAAATGTAATCTCTGATTAGCGTCTCAAAGCATTTGCTGATGATGGGGGTCAGAGCAACAGGATGCCAGTCATTTAAGTGATTTTTGATTGCTTTGGTACAAGCACAATGGTGGATGTTTTGAAGCAAGTGGGGACTACAGACAAGGAGAGGGACAGGTTGAAAATGTCTGTAAAAACACCAGACAGTTGGTTCGAGCACGCTCTGATGATGCAGCCCGGAATGCCATCTGGACCCGCGGCTTTACGGATATTCACCCATCAGAAGGATCGGGTTACATCCGCAACAGAGACTGAGAGTGAACCAACCGCTGTAGCGTCGGCCGCGAGTGCCCTCTCCACGAGGGCGGTGTTATTTTTCTCGAAACGAGCATAAAATGCATTTAGCTTGTCCGGGAGAGAGGCAGCGGTGTTCACGGTGGAGTTTTATTTCCCTTATTAGTCCATGATGATATTAATTCCCTGCCACATACTTCTAGATTCGGTGGTGCTGAACTATCCTTCAATTTTGTGCTTGTACTGGCGTTTGGCTGCTTTGTTAATGCTCCGTGCATTAAGTGCCACGTGAACATGGCCGTTAACCCATTGTTTCTGGTTGGGGTAGATCCGTATTGTTTTGGTCGGAACAACGTCCTCTACGCACTTCCTGATGCAACACGTTACACAATCAGCGTAACCCTCGATGTCGTCATCAGAGGCGGACCAGAACATCTCCAAGTCCACGTGATCAAAACAGTCTTGTAGCATAGAGTCTGATTGGTCTGACCAGCACTGGATCATTCTGAGGGTGGGTGCTTCCCGTTTCAGTTTCTGCTTGTAAGCAGGCAGAAGCAGAACGGAAGAGTGGTCTGATTTGCCAAATGGTGGGCGGGGGAGGGATTTGTAGCCATCCCGGAAAGGAGAATAGCAATGGTCCAAAACCCGGTCCCCTCATTTGTTGAAGCTGACATGTTGGTGGTATTTTGGTGCGATTGTTTTAAAATTGGCTTTGTCAGGTCAGATTTTACATTATACCCAGAAGTTACGCTTGACTTATTTTTTTATATGGCACTCTGACGGACTGAATCGTTACATTTCTGTCATGGTCTATTTTTATTCACCATATCTGTTTTTGTTTCAAACAGCTACATACAGGAGTTTAGCAACTATTATAATGATACACATGACAGCGGATATAGAATATATTTTGGATTTTCCAAGGGAGTGTGTTTCTCTCCAATTTGGAATGCCCAATTTCCAGTGCGCTCTAAGTGCTCGTGGTGGCGTGGTGACTCGCCTCAATCCGGGTGCTGGAGGACCTCCGCATCTGTGACCATCAATCTGCGCATCGTCACGTGGCTTGTTGAGCGTGTTATTGCGAAGACATAGCTCATGTGGACGCTTCATGCCTATTCTAATTTTAAAAGTTTTCAAAAATCATTAAATGTATTAACTATGCAATAACAAGAATTAGAGCTAATAAACAAGTGTTTATTGACTTTAACGTCAGTTCACACAAGAAAACATGTTGATTTATTTGTATTTGTGTTTTCAAATATATTTAGTGATTTTCAGCACTTCAGCAGTATCTGTGTATTTACAAAAGTGTAAGTTAAATGCCAAAATATTACTGACAGTAGATGATATAGAAGTCTGTTCCTCCAGTGAAGCTAAAATGAGTTTTCCGACTCAATTTGCCTGTTTGCCCCTACCCAAATAACTTTTGACATTATTTAAAAGAGTTTGTCATTTCCTCCAGAACACTATCAGATAATCTGCTCATCAGGTAAGAAGAGCCTTTGTGTGATCTCTGTTTAGTAAATTATTACTGAAATAACATTTGTATAAGCAATGTGTTTATTTTGAATTTATTTTATGATATTTTGTATTTATTTAAAGCTGTACTGTGTGGATATGTCATGCAAACATTTTCAGTACAGTCCATAATGAAAATGATATCTACCATTAATATCTACATGTGCTATATATGATATAATATCAGTACATACTGTATCCACTACAAACTACAATCATCATTATATTGATCCAATAATCATGATTTATTCAATAGATTACATGAATCCTGTTATGTGTGAATAATATCTGACATCAGTTATGTTCACTTAAATATAAATGACAGCATCCATCAATAGTATTTGGGTGATAATTATACAATTATAAAAATATTGCATTTAGTAAATTTACCAGGTGCTATAAAGATAATCATATTAAATTCATGAATTTTTAATGTTCACAGAAAGTATTTACAATCTAATAAAGTCATAATGAAGTCTTGCAAATGATGACAAAAATTAAATAATTATAATAATATTTATATTTATATATATTTACAATGATGTTTAGGGTAGTTGATGTTTTTTAAAATGTTTATTTGTATTTTGATTCATTTTTAAAAGTACACTGTAAAAAATATCAGTAATTTTAACAGTAAACTACTGTAAAAATGCTACAGAAATAACATTTAATTGATTAACAAATATTAACAGTAAAAAGTTTTTAAACAATACAGACAATACAGAAGTCTTTACAATAAAATGATGTAAAAATTTAATTATTTAAATGTAAAAAGTAAGATTTGGTAAAAAGAACAAGAGAGTACTTTTTTACAGTAAATTATTGTTAAAATTACAGTAAAAAAACAGTAATCGGGCATTCCTACAATTCCCTGCATGACCCATTACATTTCATTATATTTTATGGGAATAGTTATGTTCATCATAGTTTTAATATCAGTTCTGTGTTCTGTGTTATATTTGATGTAGTTTAGTTCATGTTTACTGCATTATTTAATCTCACACGTGTTACCATGACGGTGTTTGTGTGAGTGACACCGAGCTCTGTCTCTATATGTTTATTGATCATTGCTCCTGGAAGAGCCTCTACTGATGAACTTCATGTCATGATGTGATCTTCTGTAGTTACTGGTGATTAACAAATACCTTATAAAGTACACAACAGATTTTTACAGTTTTCAGAAGGCATATTTATGATTTTTTTTCTACTGTAAATTTAACAGAATATGTATTTGTTTTTACAGTGGTAGTGTGTAACTTACAACCATTTTAAACTGTAAAATGTACAGGTTGTTCTGTAAAGTGGATTACATTTTAATTGTATTTTTTACATAATTATTCTGGCAACCACAGCTGCCATTTTTGTTTTTTTACAGTGTAGAAATATTCAGTGTTGTCTCAGTTAAAAAGGCATACACATTAATTATGAACAAATTAGCAAAAATCTATTAATTAAAGTTTTAGATTTCATATCAACTACACATTTACAATTATAAAGAATTAAAAGTCTGATTATTGCACATTTATTACTGTGCGAGAGGAACTTCAATCATATCATAATCATAATCATATAATCATAATCAAAATGAATAATTATAGAATTGAAATGAAACATTGTGGACACAATATTTCTGTAAATAACTGTATATGTAAGTACAGCGGGTTTGTGTTTACAAAACTCATTTCAAGCATTTGAGCAGAAAGAGTAAAAAAGATGTTAAAGATTATTAATGCAAGTGTGTCTGTAAATATACGTGCTGTGAGCCGACATCAAACATCATAAAGAGTTGAGATGATTCCTGACATTTAATGTTTATAATGAATATAATAGTTTTTCTTTCCTCTAGTGGCTCAAAACATTGTGAACATCTCTGTGTGACGATAAGAAACAACATTTACGACAGATTCTGGGTTTATTTTGCATCACTATGACATTTCTACATGTGCTGCTCCTACTATGGGGTGAGTGTTTACTTCTGCATGTGTCAAATTTTACTGAGCAGCTTTATAAAATAAAACAGAAGAATTTTATTTGATTCATTTCTCAGAACAGGTTTATAGCAGCACTACTGAAAAAGATGTTTCTCAAAGGTTACATTCATTAGATAATTTAATAAAATGTTTTATAAGTAATAATTACTTACAGTTATAACACAATTTAGACATTACGTTCAGCTTCAAACTGTTTGTTTGATTGTGATGACTGAAGATTTATCCGCTGCGTTTTTATCATTAATCGCACAAAAGAAGTGAAACTTTTCCAGTCAAGATGTGAATCTGTTGATAAAATCAGAATATTTCTCCTCAGCTTTTCCTCTTTCAGATGCTTCACACCGACTGAGAACATTCCACTTCGTAAATAAAACATTACCAATTAAAGCTCGAGCTATCTGCACACAAAACTACACTGACCTCGTCACAGTTTATGATGAACAAGACAATCTGGAGCTAACTAAAATGATCAAATTGCCATTGTCATCTACTGCCTTGATTGGTGCCCACCGAAATGCAACTAACAGCAGTTACAAGTGGTCAAATGGTGATGAAGTCACATTCAGCAAATTAACAGATTATTGTGGGGAAATCTGTTGTGCTGCAATGAAAGCTGATGGAGAATGGGAATCTGTCCAATACAACACAACAAAATACTTCATGTGTTATGATCAAGGTAATAATCTCTGAGATGTTTGTATCATACAAATCTTAATGTTATAATAAAACCAAATACATTTCAAATTCTTGCATTCAAACAGATGGTGAAGCATCAAACAAATACAAGTTAATCAATGAAAGCAAAACCTGGTTTGAAGCTCAGCTGTACTGTAGAAATAATCACACTGATTTAGTCACTATCAGAGATGAGACGGAGAATAATCAGGTGAAAGAAAAAGGGAAAAGCAGTAGTAATCCTTTCTGGATCGGCCTCTTTAGTGACAATGTGGAATGGTTTGATGGGGGAAAGTCTGCTTACAGAAAATATCCAGAGACAGGAAGAGGAGATTTCACAATACTCTATCAAAATGGGAGTTGGATGAAAAGGAAAGACAGTAGTGAATATTTTGCCCTATGCTACAGTAAGATGAAACAAGAGTTAATGCATTGAATTTCAATTAATTCACATCATATACTTCACAAAAGCAAACTATTTAACTCATTTTAGATGTGTATATTCTTCCGGCAGAAAGTCACATTCATGTCAGTGATAAAAAGATGTCCTGGGAGAACGCTCTGGATCACTGCGATAATAATGGGAATACTTCTGGACTCCTGCGCATCGAGTCTAAAGATGATCAGATAGAAACGGAGCGAGAACTAAGAAGAAGCAATATTTCTGGTCCAGTGTGGGTGGGGCTTAGACAGAGTCGACTCTTTGGATTCTGGATTTGGTCCAATGGGCTTCATGTGGGACCCTGGACCAACTGGAAAGGAGGAAGTCAACCAGAACATCAGATGTCCCACCACTGTGGTGCCATAGAGAAGATGAACGGTGTATTCAAATGGACTGATAAAGACTGCAGATCTCAATTTACTGTTTTATGTGAGGGAAAGTAATAAACAGAACCAGTTGAAAGTTTGGACACACGTGACTAGATGAATATACTGTAATCTCTGTAAACTGTTCTTTAATGAAACCCCATGAAATCAAAGTTTTGTCTCTGTTAGTTTTGAGGCCATCTGTTTGTACTCTTAAAAGTTGAGACAATGAAAAAATGATACCCTCTCTTGCATGAAACCCTTCAAGGAAACTGACCAACAATAATGACGACTCATCTTGCACTAAGGGGCATATCCAAATATTTGTCCAATCCAATGCTCTCTAGAGTGAGGATGCCCCTCCCCCTAATACCACCTATTTTTGACTTGCAATAGCAAGAAGCAAATGATGTTTATAGCTGTGAGTTTAACTTTAAAACAGGGACAAGCCCTTTATGTCCAACCCAATCTTCTTGTGTCACCATAAAATGCATAGGGTGTGTCCTTGCTTATGTGCTAACTTATATGCTAACGTATATGCTAACGTTTATGCTAACTTTGCTATTGTGTTTTTTGATGTATTTGACAACCACACACAGTTTGTTCTATTCTTTGTGAAGTCTTGTAAACTCAGAAGGACAGTCTAATCCATTTTCCAGTGTATTTCTAAGCTACCTGTAGTACATGTAGTCGGCTGGTGCGGGTCCTGATTCTGCGATACCGCCTGCCTGATGGTAGCAGTGAGAGCAGCCCATGACTCGGGTGGCTGGAGTCTCTGATAATCCTCCGAGCTTTTTTCACACACCGCCTGTTATAGATGTCTTGGAGGGAGGGAAGCTCACCTCCGAAGATGTGTCTGGCAGTTCGCACCACCCTTTGCAGGGCTTTGCGGTTGTAGGTGGTGCTATTGCCGTACCAGGCGGTGATGCAGCCAGTCAGAATGCTCTCTAAAGTGCTGGTGTAGAACCGTATGAGGATGTGATGGTTCATTCCAAACGTCCTCAGCCGTCTCAGGAAGAAGAGGCGCTGGTGAGCCTTCTTCACAACGGCCTCAGTGTGGACGGACCATGTAAGTTCCTCAGTGATGTGGACACAGAGGAACTTGACACTACAAGCTCCTTGGTTTTACAGACGTTGAGGGAGAGGTTGTGCTCCTGACACCAGCATGTCAGAGTGTGCACCTGTTTCATCATTGTCAGTGATCAGACCTACCGCTGTCGTATCGTCAGCAAACTTGATGATGGCATTGGAGCTATGCGTTTACACACAGTCAGGTGTGTATAGGGAAAACAGGAGTGGGCTGAGAACACAGCCCTGCGGGGCTCCAGTGTTGAGGGTCAGTGATGAGGAGATGCTGCTGCCCATTCTAACCACCTTACGTCTGCCTGACAGGAAGTCCAGGATCCAGCTGCACAGCGAGCTCTTTAAGCCCAGATCCCGGAGTTTCTCATCAAGCTTGGAGGGCACTATGGTGTTGAATGCTGAGCTGTAGTCTACAAACAGCATTCTCACATATGTGTTCCTTTTTTCCAGGTGGGAGACAGCAGTGTGTAATGTAGATGCAATGGCATCATCAGTGGAGCGGTTGTTGTGGTTGGCAAACTGCAATGGGTCCAGTGAGGTGGGCAGCACAGAGCAGATGTAATCTCTGATTAGCCTCTCAAAGCATTTGCTGATGATGGGGCTCAGAGCAACAGGATGCCAGTCATTTAAGTGATTTTTGATTGCTTTGGTACAAGCACAATGGTGGATATTTTGAGGCATGTGGGGACTACAGACAAGGAGAGGGACAGGTTGAAAATGTTCATAAAAACACCAGCCAGTTGGTTCGAGCACACTCTGATGATGCGGCCCGGAATGCCGTTTGGACCCGCGGCTTTACGGATATTCACCCGTCAGAAGGATCGGGTTACATCCGCATCAGAGATGGAGAGTGAACCAACCGCTGTAGCGTCGGCCGCGAGTGCTCTCTCCTAGAGGGCGGTGTTATTTACTTATTTATTAAGTGCTGAGTGAACATGGCCGTTAACCCATGGTTTCTGGTTGGAGTAGATCCGTATTGTTTTGGTCAGAACAACGTCCTCTACGCACTTCCTGATGAAACACGTTATGCTATCAGCGTAAGCCTCGATGTCATCATCAGAGGCGGACCGGAACATCTCCCAGTCCACGTGATCAAAACAGTCTTGTAGCACAGAGTCTGATTGGTCTGACCAGCACTGGATCATTCTGAGGGTGGGTGCTTCCCGTTTCAGTTTCTGCCTGTAAGTGGGCAGAAGCAGAACGCAAGAGTGGTCCGATTTGCCAAATGGTGGGCGGGGGAGGGATTTGTAGCCATCCGGGAAAGGAGAATAGCAATGGTCCAAAACCCTGCGGGTTCGATGGCTGAGTCTGGAATCTCCACAGACATCCAAGTTTCTGTAAGGCAGATAACGCAGCAATACCTCGTCTCTCGTTGGAAAGAGATCCGCGCTCTTCACTCGCAGAGCTTGTTGTCCAGAGATTGAACGTTTGAAAGTAGAATACTGGGTAGCAGGGGTCGATTTTCGCAACGTCTTACTCTGATGAGAACGCCGGCTCTTTTCCCCCTTTTCCTCCTGCATTTCTGCGGCCGGGCTGCCCAGACAAAGGGCTCCGCTGGCGTGTTTATAAATAGCGGGTCGGAATTGAGAAATTTGAAGTCCGGTTTTCGGTGTAATTGCAGAACCAATGTCCAAAAGCGTCAACATACAAGACAAAAAAACATAAAACTGTAAACAAAACAAACAAAAAACTGCAGTGTTGTGTCGGAGCTCGCAATGCAGCAGCTATATTCGGCGCAATCTTGAGTCCTTTAAAGCTTTAAAGTTGAGTCCACTGTCAGGTCAGATTTTACATCATAACCAGAAGTTACGCTTGACTAATTTTTTTATCTGTCTTCACGCCTATTCTAGTTTTTACGTTTTCAAAAATCATTAAATGCATTGACTATGCAATAACAAGAATTAGAGCTAATAAACAAGTGTTTATTGACTTTAACGTCAGTTCACACAAGAAAACATGTTGATTTATTTGTATTTGTGTTTTCAAATATATTTAGTGATTTTCAGCACTTCAGCAGTATCTGTGTATTTACAAAAGTGTAAGTTAAATGCCAAAATATTACTGACAGTAGATGATATAGAAGTCTGTTCCTCCAGTGAAGCTAAAATTAGCTTTCATTCTCAATTTGCCTATTTACACCTACCCAAATAACTTTTGACATTATTTAAAAGAGTTTGTCGTTTCCTCCAGAACACTATCAGATAATCTGCTCATCAGGTAAGAAGAGCCTTTGTGTGATCTCTGTTTAGTAAATTATTACTGAAATAACATTTGTATAAGCAATGTGTTTATTTTGAATTTATTTTATGATATTTTGTACTTATTTAAAGCTGTACTGTTTGGAAATGTCATGCAAACATTTTCAGTACAGTCCATAATGAAAATGATATCTACCATTAATATCTACATGTGCTATATATGATATAATATCAGTACATACTGTATCCTACAAACTACAATCATCATTATATTGATCCTATAATCATGATTTATTCAATAGATTACATGAATCCTGTTATGTGTGAATAATATCTGACTTCAGATATGTTCACTTAAATATAAATGACAGCATCCATCAATAGTATTTGGGTGATAATTATAAAATTATAAAAATATTGCATTTGGTTAATTTACCAGGTGCTATAAAAGATCATAATCATTAAATTTTAAATACATTTTGAATGTTCACAGAAAGTATTTATAATGTAATCATGTCATAATGAAGTCTTGTAAATTATCCTATAATAATAATAATAATAATAATAATAATATTTATTCATAATGATTAATAGGGTAGCTGATGTATAATTTATTTGTATTTACATGCATTTTTATAAGTACAAATATTCAGCGTTGTCTCAGTTAAAAACTGCATAAACAATAATTATGAACCAATTAGAAAAATATTGTTAATATTAGTTTTAGATTTCATATCAACTACTCATTTACAATTATATTGAATTAAAAGTCAAACACAGTGAGAGGAAATAACTAATCGTGTTTCCAGATTTACATCACATTAACAAACACTTGATGCTGTAAAACTTGAATTAAAGCACTTTGGGAGTGTAATTAATATTTTATTATTGCAACAATAAATCGGACTAGAGTCATTCTTTAAACATGCAAAAGTCACATTAATATCGCTTCCAAACAGGACAGATATGATCATTTTATGTATTTAAAAAATACAGATCATATTTAGTTTAATTTAAATTGAAATGTATATCATTTAAAATATGAATGAATGATCTGTAAATGGAAGTGCAGTGTAGTTCTTGCGGGAAGACTAGCAGCTGTACATCATCACATCATTAGCTTGGTAATTCCCAGCCAATCGCATGTAAGCTGTTGCTTTATAAGTCTGCTCACAATCTATCACATTGCTGTTTCGGTGTGCTAAACACAGGCAACCTCCACCACCCCACCACCACCTGTTGAGCCCTGTCCCGCACGGGAGTAGGCTCCTCGCCCCTGCCTCCTATCTCCGGCAGGACATGACGGTTCCGGGTACAACTCCCTCGGATCGCCAGACGGGGCCTACGCCAAAGAGAGAGACATATCTTTCTGTTTTACATCTATCAAATAAATGGCATCTTAAACTTCACTCAAGCCTGCGTGTCTTCCCGATAGAAATACGTTTCTTGGTGATTTGACCCATAATTGTTCAACAAAACCTTCAGATATTTATTTCTCCTGAAAAATGTTGCTTAATGCGACAGATGTGTTTCAAAATCTCAATGTTGCATTTTAATGCATCATCAAATAACAATGAAACAAAAAAAGGAGGCAGATTTATTGCACATTTATTACTGTGTGAGAGGAACTTCAATCATATCATAATCATAATCATATAATCATAATCAATTTGATAGAGGTCCTTATCTAAAAACGGCACAACACTGAACCGTATTATGTGGACTGCTGCGTGCAAAAATAGCAGGTGCATCAGACTGCACGTAAACTTATCCAACGCCCCAAAATATGTCATGTAGTTCCCCACATCCCTGAGGGGGGGAAGCGATGTAACATGGTGAGCCACTATGGACTGACTGGGAGGTAATATCTGTTGAAATGCATGTAGGAGAACGGTACACATCTATTTTTGTGATCCTGAATATTGAAAGTTTGTTTCAGTCCTCATGAAATTGATTATATCAGTTGTGTATTATGTATTATTAGCAGTGAAATGGTTTCTAACAAACATCTCTTCTGAATAGATTCGTCGAATCACATGAACGATCACAGTTTAATAATAAGAGACGCAAGATACTAGTTTAATACTGAGCATTATTATGGTTTTCCTACCTGTGCTATTCCTCCTCTGGGGTGAGTATTGACTCCTGCATTTATCTGATTTTGTTAATCAGCTTTTAAACTTAAGCAAAACTGCTACTGAATGCATTTCCTTTGTAAGATGGACAACAATGTTTCCAGTGAAGATGATACTTGTCAATAGCTTGTAATGTTTTTCCTCAGCTTGTCATCCTTCAAATGCTGCAGGTCGTCTAAGAGAGTTCATCTTTGTAAACACCAAAATGAATCTAAGCACAGCTCAAAGTTACTGCAAGAGTCATTTTACTAACCTTGTTACAATTTACGACCAAAAAGGCAATGCAGAATTAGATAAAACGGCCTGTCCAACTGGTGCCTGGATTGGTGCCTACACAAGTATCGGAACCAATAAGTGGTCAAATGGTGATGAAGTCACATTCAGCAAATTAAAAGGGAATTGTGAGGAAATCTGTTGTGCTGCAATGAAAGCTGATGGAGAATGGGAATCTGTCCAATACAACACACCAAAATACTTCATGTGTTATGATCAAGGTAATAATCTCTGAGATGTTTGTATCATACAAATCTAAATGTTATAATAAAACCAAATACATTTCAAATTCTTGCATTCAAACAGATGGTGAAGCATCAAACAAATACAAGTTAATCAATGAAAGCAAAACCTGGTTTGACGCTCAGCTGTACTGTAGAAATAATCACACTGATTTAGTCACTATCAGAGATGAGACGGAGAATAATCAGGTGAAAGAAAAAGGGAAAAGCAGTAGTAATCCTTTCTGGATCGGCCTCTTTAGTGACAATGTGGAATGGATTGATAGAGGAAAGTCTGCTAACAGAAAGAGTTGGATTAATAGTACAGACAGTAGTGAACACTTTGCCCTATGCTACAGTAAGATGAAACAAGAGTTAATGCATTCAAATTCAATTAATTCACATCATATACTTCACAAAAGCAAACTATTTAACTCATTTTAGATGTGTATATTCTTCTGGCAGAAAGTCACATTCATGTCAGTGAGAAAAAGATGTCCTGGGAGAAAGCTCTGGATTACTGCGATAATAATGGGAATACTTCTGGACTCCTGCGCATCGAGTCTGAGGCTGATCAGAGAGAAATGGAGCGAGAACTAAGAAGAAGCAATATTTCTGGTCCAGTGTGGGTGGGGCTTAGACAGAGTCGACTCTTTGGATTCTGGATTTGGTCCAATGGACTTCATGTGGGACCCTGGACCAACTGGAAAGGAGGAAGTCAACCAGAACATCAGATGTCCCACCACTGTGGTGCCATAGAGAAGATGAACGGTGTATTCAAATGGACTGATAAAGACTGCAGATCTAAATTTACTGTTTTATGTGAGGGAAAGTAATAAACAGAACCAGTTGAAAGATTGGACACACAAAAAATGATACCCTCTCTTGCATGAAACCCTTCAAGGAAACTGACCAACAATAATGACGACTGATCTTGCACTAAGGGGCATATCCAAATATTTGTCCAATCCAATGCTCTCTAGAGTGAGGATGCCCCTCCCCCTAATACCACCTATTTTTGACATGCAATAGCAAGAGGCAAATAATGTTTATAGCTGTGAGTTTAACTTTAAAACAGGGACAAGCCCTTTATGTCCCACTCAAACTTCTTGTGTCACCATAAAATGCATAGGGTGTGTCCTTGCTTATATGCTAACGTATAAGCTAATGTATATGCTAACATATATATGGTAACTTATATGCTAATTTATATGCTAACTTATATGCTAATGTATATATGGTAACTTATATGCTAATTTATATGCTAACTTATATGCTAATGTATATATGGTAACTTATATGCTAATTTATATGCTAACTTATATGCTAATGTTTGTATGGTAACTTATATGCTAACGTATATATGGTAACTTATATGTTAACATATATATGGTATCTTATATGCTAATTTATATGCTAACGTATATATGGTAACTTATATGCTAACGTATATATGGTAACTTATATGCTAACGTATATGCTAACGTATATATGGTATCTTATATGCTAATTTATATGCTAACGTATATATGGTAACTTATATGCTAACGTATATATGGTAACTTATATGCTAACATATATGCTAACGTATTTATGGTATCTTATATGCTAATTTATATGTTAACATATATATGGTAACTTATATGCTAATGTATATGCTAACGTATATATGGTATCTTATATGCTCATTTATATGCTAACATATATATGGTAACTTATATGCTAATGTATATGCTAACGTATATATGGTAACTTATATGCTAACGTATATGCTAACCTATATATGGTAACTTATATGCTAACGTATATATGGTAACTTATATATGGTAACTTATATGCTAACGTATATGCTAACGTATATATGGTATCTTATATGCTAACATATATATTTGGTAACTTATATGCTAACTTATATGCTAATGTATATGCTAACGTATATATGGTATCTTATATGCTCATTTATATGCTAACATATATGGTAACTTATATGTTAACTTATATGCTAACGTATATATGGTAACTTATATGCTAACATATATGCTAACGTATATATGGTATCTTATATGCTAATTTATATGCTAACGTATATATGGTATCTTATATGCTAATTTATATGGTAACTTATATGCTAACTTATATGCTAATTTATATGCTAACTTATATATGGTAACTTAAATGCTAACTTGGCTATTGTGTTTTTTAATGTATTTGACAACCACACACAGTTTGTTCTATTCTTTGTGAAGTATTGTAAACTCAGAAGGACAGTCTAATCCATTTTCCAGTGTATTTCTAAGCTAACTTCATGGTCAGTAAAACTAGTAAGCTAATTCTTATTTTTCCCTGTTGATTATTTCATTTTGTTATGTTTATCTCATTGTTTTATACACCAGAGAGTTTTGAAGCTCTGCACACAGATCCAGCGTACTATATATTTGATCTCAGACTTGTACTGTAGTTTTTGGCTATAATCTCTCAAAACAATGTGATAAAATCATCCTCTTTATTTTTTAATTATTACACCTTTAAACATGATAATAAGCTTCAATTAAAATATGTTTGTAAAAGTGCATTCATTCTTTAGTCTTTTAAAACTGTGTATTATCGGTAAAGTAAACATCCAATTCATGTATTTACAGGGATCATGAACTTGTTAGCTGTGATCACAAAAATGTGAAGATAGATTTGCAATGGTCTGATTAACAGTTGCGTTCACGCCACAGATGTTTATCTAGCAACAGTAACATTCACGATAAATGTGGCGCCCAAATGCGGATCTCTCTCTAAAAAAAATTTAGATTCGAAAACTTTGTGATCCAATTTCAATTTGACATTTTTACATTTGTGGAAAAAAGCCATTTGTAGATTACATCCCCTCATTTTTGTCTTTCAAACAAGTTCCCCAAGCATTCTCCCACATCCGCTATTGGTTGGAAAACAGCTCAAACAAACAGAGCAATGTTTTGATGTTGATGAGCCACAACCTTTACATGTTGAAAGGGACAGTTCACCCAAAACTTAAAATTCTCTCATTATTCACTTACCCTAATGCCATCCCAGTTGTGTCTGACTGTCTTTCTTCAGCAGAACACAAAAGAAGAATTGAAGAAGTTAGAGCTCTGTCAGGTCCTAATAATGTGAGTGAATGGGTGCCAGCACTTTGACGGTCCAAAAGTCACATTTAGGCAGAATATAAAGAAAAACGTACTCCACACGACTCCAGTCGATCAGTTAATGTCTTCTGAAGTTAATCCATAGATTATGTAATTTTAACTTTAAAATTTTAACTTGGCCGAACTCTCGCAAGATGTTTGTTCTTCCGTTGTAAACAAGCGCCGCTTCCGAATTCTTGCGTGAACGGACACGCTTACGTCACGCTTTGCGTCAGCTGCTGGCATGGACGGATTATGACTTGCAAAGGCCCCAGGGCCAATTATCTCCAAGGGGGCCCCTTGGTTTTTTTCATTGTTGATGGGTTTTCGAGCGGGGGATTCTCCTAAATGGATTGCGCAACCTTAAAGCCCAGCCCCCCAGGGTAGTCAAGGGCCCCTGGGCACTCGCCCCAATGGCCAGGTCGGTAATCCATCCCTGGCTGCTGGCAGAAAGAGCTTTTTATAAATTATTAACTGCTTAAGTAGTGATTTATTTGTTACATAAATGTATGGATTTGCTTCAGAAGACATTCATTGATCGACTGGAGTAGTGTGGATTACTTTTATGCTGCCTAAATGGGACTTTTGGACCGTCAAAGTTCTGGCACCCATTTGCTTCCATTATAAGGACCTGACAGAGCTCTAACTTCGTCTTAAAATCTGTTCACTTTCAACCCCATGTGGTCGTTTCTAATTCATATTCATATTTCTAAGGAATTAAGGGATACAAGAGATACAATGTTTCTTTTAATGGCACAAATCAGCACAAATCGGCACAAAGGAATGGTACAGATTTGATAAGCATTTAATTATATGGGGGTCCCAACTTCACAGAGGTACAAAACAGTTTACATCAGTGTCTTTAATACTACATAGATGCTTCTATGAAGTCCGCTTAGAGTTTGGGAGCCCCTGAATCACACACTGCAAACTCAGCACTGGATTTATTGACAATCCTATATTTCGCTGAGGCTGAAGTAAAGATGCGGTTTGATCACTGTGATTAAATAACAGAAGCAGCACGTTTACACCCAGCCGAAATCTCCCGTGTGAGAAATGACAAAAGCATCATTTATACTGAGAACAAACTCCGGATGCTTCTGTGATCCATCACACCTCTGAACATCACACCAAATCTCAAACAGACTTTACTTTTTACAATCTGTAAATCACAACATCGAGCAAAGAAACGGCAGTGTAACATAGTGGAGTGACCATCTAACCACTCCTAACCCCGTGCTCAGGGGGTTACAGTGGGACGAAACATATGTCGAATAAACAGGTTTGGCTTTTCCATGGACAAATCCAACAGCGCCATTCTAAAGAATTCAAGAAATATTATTATTATTACTTAATAGAAAAATTATTCTTCATTTTGCTTTTGCAAGCACTCATAATAACAACTCATACACAGTTTTATTCCCCAGCAGACTCATAAAACCGGTGCACCCATCTGGACGTTACAATGCAATCTGATTGAAGTTTGCCATTTTCTCAAGTAATTTCATGTTTTGTGTCCAATCTGACGGTCAGTCGAGCGAGAGCTTCAAAGAAGGAATATTTTCATGTTTAATCAGCATTAATCAATATAAACGAATAAATTCAAATCTGCAGTTGCATCGTATTGACCCCAAAATGTTCCTTCCTCCTGATGCTCAGACTCTCCTTTCATTCCCTCTTATCAGGATTTGCATAAACATACAGTGTGAGTCAAACATTAATATCCTTTCTCAGGTATCTCCACCTGCATCTCTAAACTCACTTTTAATCCTAGTTGAACGTTACAAATCCTCAATTGAGGAATTCATCTAGTATTTAAAGGTTTGCATTATTGCTGTTTAAAGATACATTCATAGCTTGTTCCCAGAGTTTATTTAATATATAACAGCGATAGCGTCAGGGAGATTTGGTCATTGAAACGGGACAGATTCAGAAACTAGAGCACATGTTCATATGACTCAATGTGGTCACATGACTCTAAATGTTGTATTGTTTTTACATGCATCACAATTCATGTTGATTTTAAAATGCGATCAGTGCTCATGTTGTAATAGAAATCACACATCAATCACATGAGCTCCATATCTGCATCTAAATCAAATTCAAGTAAACACACAGAACCGTTCCTCTAAATTGGGATAAAAGTTGGGAAAAATGTGGGATAAAAGTATGAACGCACTTGTATAAATGTATGAAACTATCATGAGCAATTGCACTTCTGAGCACTTGACACGTGTGTACAAGATTTCTCATTTTCATCATTTTTTATTGACCCTCAGAGATGATGCATGTAACGGTTGTCGCAATCAAGCTATTTGCCTGTCAGCACATGTCCATAATAAAACGATGACATCATTGAATTAAGACTTATATTTCCTTCAGCGCACTATCAAATGATCATAAGATCACCTGCTCACCAGGTAAGACTTCAGTTGCTTTATTGTCTGTCTTCTGCTGATCAGCTTTTGCCCTTTAATCAGAGTAAATTAGATGCTTACACAAAATGTCATCGTATGAATCTGTTTGCATTTGCTTATCTGTTTGTTAATGCAATTCTTTATAAACTAAAATCATCATAATATTGTTGGAATTATATTAGATTTAATTGTGGACTTTTTGGATATATCATGTTAAATTTTATATAATTTCTGTATCATATGCACTAGAACACAATTACATACAAAATAGTTTAATATAAAGAAATAAATAATATTGTTTAAAATTACTCGAAAAAAGTTTTATATTAAATATTGTATATTAAATATACAATTTGAAATACATTTTGAATGTTCACAGAAAGTATTTATAAATGTAATCATGTCATAATGAAGTCTTGTAAATGATCCTATAATAATAATAATAATAATAATATTTATTCATAATGATTAATAGGATAGTTGATGTATAATTTATTTGTATTTACATGCATTTTTATCAGTACAAATATTCAGCGTTGTCTCAGTTAAAAACTGCATAAACAATAATTATGAACCAATTAGCAAAAATCTGTGAATATTAGTTTTAGATTTCATATCAACTACTCATTTACAATTATATTGAATTAAAAGTCAAACACAGTGAGAGGAAATAACTAATCGTGTTTCCAGTTTTACATCACATTAACAAACACTTGATGCTGTAAAACTTGAATTAAAGCACTTTGGGAGTGTAATTAATATTTTATTATTGCAACAATAAATGTGACTAGAGTCATTCTTTAAACATGCAAAAGTCACATTAATATCGCTCCAAACAGGACAGATATGATCATTTTATGTATTTAAAAAATACAGATCATATTTTATTTCATTTAAATTGAAATGTATATCATTTAAAATATGAATGAATGATCTGTAAATAAGTTTTTGGTGATTTGACCCATAATTCTTCAACTAAACCTTCAGATAGAGTTGCTTAATGTGACAGATGTGTTTCAAAATCTCAATGTTGCATTTTAATGCATCAACAATTAACAATGAAACAAAAAAAGGAGGCAGATTTATTGCACATTTATTACTGTGCGAGAGGAACTTCAATCATATCATAATCATAATCATATAATCATAATCAAAATGAATCATTAGAGAATTGAAATGAAACATTGTGGACACAATATTTCTGTAAATAACTGTATATGTAAGTACAGCGTGTTTGTGTTTACAAAACTCATTTCAAGCATTTGAGCAGAAAGAGTAAAAAAGATGTTAAAGATTATTAATGCAAGTGTGTCTGTAAATATACGTGCTGTGAGCCGACATCAAACATCATAAAGAGTTGAGATGATTCCTGACATTTAATGTTTATAATGAATATAATAGTTTTTCTTTCCTCTAGTGGCTCAAAACATTGTGAACATCTCTGTGTGACGATAAGAAACAACATTTACTGACAGATTCTGGGTTTATTTTGCATCACTATGACATTTCTACATGTGCTGCTCCTACTATGGGGTGAGTGTTTACTTCTGCATGTGTCAAATTTTACTGAGCAGCTTTATAAAATAAAACAAAAGAATTTTATTTGATTTATTTCTCAGAACAGGTTTATAGCAGCACTACTGAAAAAGATGTTTCTCAAAGGTTACATTCATTAAATGATTTAATAAAATGTTTTATAAGTAATAATTACTTACAGTTATAACACAATTTAGACATTACGTTCAGCTTCAAACTGTGTTTGTTTGATTGTGATGACTGAAGATTTATCCGCTGGGTTTTTATCATTAATCGCACAAAAGAAGTGAAACTTTTCCAGTCAAGATGTGAATCTGTTGATAAAATCAGAATATTTCTCCTCAGCTTTTCCTCTTTCAGATGCTTCACACCGACTGAGAACATTCCACTTAGAAGAAAAAAAATATATTCTAAATGAAGCTCGAGATATCTGCAAACAAAACTACACTGACCTCGTCACAGTTTATGATGAACAAGACAATCTGGAGCTAACTAAAATGATCAAATTGCCATTGTCATCTAGTGCCTGGATTGGTGCCCACCGAAATGCAACTAACAGCAGTTACAAGTGGTCAAATGGTGATGAAGTCACATTCAGCAAATTAAATGGGAACTGTGGGGAAATCTGTTGTGCTGCAATGAAAGCTGATGGAGAATGGGAATCTGTCCAATACAACACACCAAAATACTTCATGTGTTATGATCAAGGTAATAATCTCGGAGTTGTATCTTTTTGTGTTTTACTCTTATACATATCTGATATTTATTGGATATTATTGTATTCATACAGATGCCAGTCAAACATCAAACAAATACAAGTTAATCAATGAAAGCAAAACCTGGTTTGACGCTCAGCTGTTCTGTAGAAAGAATCACATTGATTTAGTCACTATCAGAGATGAGACGGAGAATAATCAGGTGAAAGAAAAAGGGAAAAGCAGTAGTAATCCTTTCTGGATCGGCCTCTTTAGTGACAATGTGGAATGGTTTGATGGAGGAAAGTCTGCTTACAGAAAATATTCAGAGAAAGAAATTGGAAAATTCACAAAGCTATTTTTCAAAGGGACGTGGACAAAGAATAACAACAACGGTGATTCTAACCCTCCCCTATGCTACAGTAAGATGAAACAAGAGCTAATGCATTGAATTTCAATAAGGTCCCATCATATACTTCACAAAAGCAAACTATTTAACTAATTTTAGATGTGTATATTCTTCTGGCAGAAAGTCACATTCATGTCAGTGAGAAAAAGATGTCCTGGGAGAAAGCTCTGGATTACTGCGATAATAATTGGAATACTTCTGGACTCCTGCGCATCGAGTCTGAGGATGATCAGATAGAAACGGAGCGAGAACTAAGAAGAAGGAATATTTCTGGTCCAGTGTGGGTGGGGCTTAGACAGAGTCGACTCTTTGGATTCTGGATTTGGTCCAATGGGCTTCATGTGGGACCCTGGACCAACTGGAAAGGAGGAAGTCAACCAGAACATCAGATGTCCCACCACTGTGGTGCCATAGAGAAGATGAACGGTGTATTCAAATGGACTGATAAAGACTGCAGATCTAATTTTACTGTTTTATGTGAGGGAAAGTAATAAACAGAACCAGTTGACAGTTTGGACACACGTGACTAGATGAATATACTGTAATCTCTGTAAACTGTTCTTTAATGAAACCCCATGAAATCAAAGTTTTGTGTCTGTTAGTTTTGAGGCCATCTGTTTGTACTCTTAAAAGTTGAGACAATTAAAAAATGATACCCTCTCTTGCATGAAACCCTTCAAGGAAACTGACCAACAATAATGACGACTGATCTTGCACTAAGGGGCATATCCAAATATTTGTCCTATCCAATGCTCTCTAGAGTGAGGATGCCCCTCCCCCTAATACCACCTATTTTTGACTTGCAATAGCAAGAAGCAAATGATGTTTATAGCTGTGAGTTTAACTTTAAAACAGGGACAAGCCCTTTATGTCCAACCCAATCTTCTTGTGTCACCATAAAATGCATAGGGTGTGTCCTTGCTTATGTGCTAACGTTTATGCTAACTTTGCTATTGTGTTTTTTTGATGTATTTGACAACCACACACAGTTTGTTCTATTCTTTGTGAAGTCTTGTAAACTCAGAAGGACAGTCTAATCCATTTTCCAGTGTATTTCTAAGCTACCTGTAGTACATGTAGTCGGCTGGTGCGGGTCCTGATGCTGCGATACCGCCTGCCTGATGGTAGCAGTGAGAGCAGCCCATGACTCGGGTGGCTGGAGTCTCTGATAATCCTCCGAGCTTTTTTCACACACCGCCTGTTATAGATGTCTTGGAGGGAGGGAAGCTCACCTCCGAAGATGTGTCTGGCAGTTCGCACCACCCTTTGCAGGGCTTTGCGGTTGTAGGTGGTGCTATTGCCGTACCAGGCAGAGATGCAGCCAGTCAGAATGCTCTCTAAAGTGCTGGTGTTGAACCGTGTGAGGATGTGGTGGTTCATTCCAAACTTCCTCAGCCGTCTCAGGAAGAAGAGGAGCTAGTGAGCCTTCTTCACAACGGCCTCAGTGTGGACGGACCATGTGAGTTCCTCAGTGATGTGGACACAGAGGAACTTGACACTACAAGCTCCTTCGTTTTACTGACGTTGAGGGAGAGGTTGTGCTCCTGACACCAGCATGTCAGAGTGTTAGCACCTTTGTCAGTGATCAGACCTACCGCTGTCGTATCGTCAGCAAACTTGATGATGGCATTGGAGCTATGCATTTACACACAGTCATGTGTGTACAGGGAAAACAGGAGTGGGCTGAGAACACAGCCCTGCGGGGCTCCAGTGTTGAGGGTCAGTGATGAGGAGATGCTGCTGCCCATTCTAACCACCTTACGTCTGCCTGACAGGATGTCAAGAATCGAGCTGCACAGCGAGCTCTTTAAGCCCAGATCCCGGAGTTTCTCATCAAGCTTGGAGGGCACTATGGTGTTGAATGCTGAGCTGTAGTCTACAAACAGCATTCTCACATGTGTTCCTTTTTTCCAGGTGGGAGACAGCAGTGTGTATTGTAGATGCAATGGCATCATCAGTGGAGCGGTTGTTGCGGTAGGCAAACTGCAATGGGTCCAGTGAGGTGGGCAGCACAGAGCAGATGTAATCTCTGATTAGCCTCTCAAAGCATTTGCTGATGATGGGGCTCAGAGCAACAGGACGCCAGTCATTTAAACAAGTGATTTTTGATTGCTTTGGTATGTGATTTCCACAATGGTGGACGTTTTGAAGCATGTGGGGACTACAGACAAGGAGAGGGACAGGTTGAAAATGTTCCTAAAAACACCAGACAGTTGGATCACGCACACTCTGATAATGCGGCCCGGAATGCCGTTTGGACCCGCGGCTTTACGGATATTCACCCGTCAGAAGGATCGGGTTACATCCGCATCAGAGACGGAGAGTGAACCAACCGCTGTAGCGTCGGCCGCGAGTGCTCCCTCCACGAGGGCGGGGTTATTTTCCTCGAAAACAGAGGAAAGTGTCAGCGGTGTTCACGGTGGAGTTTTAATTCCCTTATTAGTCCGTGATGGTATTAATTCCCTGCCACATACTTCTAGATTCGGTGGTGCTGAACTATCCTTCAATTTTGTGCCTGTATTGGCGTTTGGTTGCACTGATAGAGTAACGTTGGGCTTGTTTATGCTCCTCCGTGTTCCCGGAATTAAAAGTGGAGGTCGTCGTTAACCCATGGTTTCTGGTTGGGGTAAATCCGTATTGTTTTGGTCGGAACAACGTCCTCTACGCACTTCCTGATGAAACACGTTATGCTATCAGCGTAAGCCTCGATGTCATCATCAGAGGCGGACCGGAACATCTCCCTGTCCACGTGATAAAAACAGAGTCTGATTGGTCTGACCAGCGCTGGATCATTCTGAGGGTGGGTGCTTCCCGTTTCAGTTTCTGCCTGTAAGCGGGCAGAAGCAGAATGGAAGAGTGGTCTGATTTGCCAAATGGTGGGCGGGGGAGGGATTTGTAGCCATCCGGGAAAGGAGAATAGCAATGGTCCAAAACCCCGCGGGTTCGATGGCATAGCCTGGAATCTCCACAGACATCCAAGTTTCTGTAAGGCAGATAACGCAGCAATACCTCGTCTCTCGTTGGAAAGAGATCCACGCTCTTCACTCGCAGAGCTTGTTGTCCAGAGATTGAACGTTTGAAAGTAGAATACTGGGTAGCAGGGGTCGATTTTCGCAACGTCTTACTCTGATGAGAACGCCGGCTCTTTTCCCCCTTTTCCTTCTGTGTTTCCACGGCCGGGCTGCCCAGACAAAGGGCTCCGCTGGCGTGTTTATAAATAGCGGGTCGGAATTGAGGAATTTGAAGTCCGGTTTTTGGTGTAATTGCAGAACCAATGTCCAAAAGCGTCAACATACAAGACAAAAAAAATTAAAACTGTAAACAAAACAAACAAAAAACTGCAGTGTTGTGTCGGAGCTCGCAATGCAGCAGCTATATTCGGCACCATCTTGAGTCCTTTAAAGCTTTAAAGTTGAGTCCACTGTCAGGTCAGATTTTACATCATAACCAGAAGTTACGCTTGACTAATTTTTTTATCTGTCTTCACGCCTATTCTAGTTTTTACGTTTTCAAAAAGGATTAAATGCATTGACTATGCAATAACAAGAATTAGAGCTAATAAACAAGTGTTTATTGACTTTAACGTCAGTTCACACAAGAAAACATGTTGATTTATTTGTATTTGTGTTTTCAAATATATTTAGTGATTTTCAGCACTTCAGCAGTATCTGTGTATTTACAAAAGTGTAAGTTAAATGCCAAAATATTACTGACAGTAGATGATATAGAAGTCTGTTCCTCCAGTGAAGCTAAAATTAGTTTTCCGACTCAATTTGCCTATTTACACCTACCCAAATAACTTTTGACATTATTTAAAAGAGTTTGTCATTTCCTCCAGAACACTATCAGATAATCTGCTCATCAGGTAAGAAGAGCCTTTGTGTGATCTCTGTTTTACGGATAACATTTTTTGGTAGAGTAAATGATTACTTAAATAACATTTGTATAAGCAATGTGTTTATCTTGAATTTATTTTATGATATTTTGTACTTATTTAAAGCTGTACTGTTTGGAAATGTCATGCAAACATTTTCAGTACAGTCCATAATGAAAATGATATCTACCATTAATATCTACATGTGCTATATATGATATAATATCAGTACATACTGTATCCTACAAACTACAATCATCATTATATTGATCCAATTAGATTAGATATAAATATGCACTTTTGATGTCTCATGTTCATTTTTTATATAGCTTTATTTTTTTTTTGTGGTTCTTGATAATGACAAACTTTTATTTAAAATTATAAAAAATTTGAAATAATCATGATTTATTCAATAGATTACATGAATCCTGTTATGTGTGAATAATATCTGACTTCAGTTATGTTCACTTAAATATAAATGACAGCATCCATCAATAGTATTTTTGTGATAATTATAAAATTAGAAAAATATTGCATTTGGTTAATTTACCAGGTGCTATAAAATATCATAATCATTAAATTTTAAAAACATTTTGAATGTTCACAGAAAGTATTTATAATGTAATCATGTCATAATGAAGTCTTGTAAATTATCCTATAATAATAATAATAATAATAATAATAATAATAATTATTCATAATGATTAATAGGTGTAACGTTTGAATAACGAGGCTGACGAGGAGATGCGGATCCAAACGCAGTTTGAGTTTATTTGATCAGAAAACACAAAATGAACAAAAGAACAACCCACGATGGGGAAAAGAAACATAAACTAGTTAAGGTAACCATGGTAGAGACAAACAGGGAACAAGGGAGAGACGCACACATCAGGCTAACATCAAACAACGATCGACAAAGACTGAACAAAGACACGGGGTATAAATACACAAACATGGGAAAAGGGGCCAATGAAAGAACAGAACTCAAACAAGATAACAAGGTGATTAACAGAAACCAAAGGCAAATTAACAAGGGCAGGTGTAAACAATGAACAGTGAACACGAACGCTAACAAGGACTATGGAGTTACATAAGGGACTAAAGTGAAAACTAAGGAATACCAAAAGTGACAAAATTACAAACAAAGGGCAATAGAGGGACAAGACAGGGTAACCGTTACAATAGGGTAGTTGATGTATAATTTATTTGTATTTACATGCATTTTTATAAGTACAAATATTCAGCGTTGTCTCAGTTAAAAACTGCATAAACAATAATTATGAACCAATTAGCAAAATATTGTTAATATTAGTTTTAGATTTCATATCAACTACTCATTTACAATTATATTGAATTAAAAGTCAAACACAGTGAGAGGAAATAACTAATCGTGTTTCCAGTTTTACATCACATTAACAAACACTTGATGCTGTAAAACTTGAATTAAAGCACTTTGGGAGTGTAATTAATATTTTATTATTGCAACAATAAATGTGACTAGAGTCATTCTTTAAACATGCAAAAGTCACATTAATATCGCTTCCAAACAGGACAGATATGATCATTTTATGTATTTAAAAAATACAGATCATATTTTATTTCATTTAAATTGAAATGTATATCATTTAAAATATGAATGAATGATCTGTAAATAAGTTTTTGGTGATTTGACCCATAATTCTTCAACTAAACCTTCAGATAGAGTTGCTTAATGCGACAGATGTGTTTCAAAATCGCAATGTTGCATTTTAATGCATCAACAATTAACAATGAAACAAAAAAAGGAGGCAGATTTATTGCACATTTATTACTGTGCGAGAGGAACTTCAATCATATCATAATCATAATCATATAATCATAATCAAAATGAATAATTATAGAATTGAAATGAAACATTGTGGACACAATATTTCTGTAAATAACTGTATATGTAAGTACAGCGTGTTTGTGTTTACAAAACTCATTTCAAGCATTTGAGCAGAAAGAGTAAAAAAGATGTTAAAGATTATTAATGCAAGTGTGTCTGTAAATATACGTGCTGTGAGCCGACATCAAACATCATAAAGAGTTGAGATGATTCCTGACATTTAATGTTTATAATGAATATAATAGTTTTTCTTTCCTCTAGTGGCTCAAAACATTGTGAACATCTCTGTGTGACGATAAGAAACAACATTTACGACAGATTCTGGGTTTATTTTGCATCACTATGACATTTCTACATGTGCTGCTCCTACTATGGGGTGAGTGTTTACTTCTGCATGTGTCAAATTTTACTGAGCAGCTTTATAAAATAAAACAAAAGACTTTTATTTGATTCATTTCTCAGAACAGGTTTATAGCAGCACTACTGAAAAAGATTTTTCTCAAAGGTTACATTCATTAGATAATTTAATAAAATGTTTTATAAGTAATAATTACTTACAGTTATAACACAATTTAGACATTACGTTCAGCTTCAAACTGTTTGTTTGATTGTGATGACTGAAGATTTACCCGCTGCGTTTTTATCATTAATCGCACAAAAGAATTGAAACTTTTCCAGTCAAGATGTGAATCTGTTGATAAAATCGGAATATTTCTCCTCAGCTTTTCCTCCTTCAGATGCTTCACACCGACTGAGAACATTCCACTTTGAAGGAACAAGAAATATTCCTATTAAAGCTCGAGCTATCTGCACACAAAACTACACTGACCTCGTCACAGTTTATGATGAACAAGACAATCTGGAGCTAACTAAAATTATCAAACCTCCTAGTGCCTTAATTGGTGTCTACACAAGTATCGGAACCAATAAGTGGTCAAATGGTGATGAAGTCACATTCAGCAAATTAAATGGGAACTGTGGGGAAATCTGTTGTGCTGCAATGAAAGCTGATGGAGAATGGGAATCTGTCCAATACAACACACCAAAATACTTCATGTGTTATGATCAAGGTAATAATCTCTGAGATGTTTGTATCATACAAATCTTAATGTTATAATAAAACCAAATACATTTCAAATTCTTGCATTCAAACAAATACAAGTTAATCAATGAAAGCAAAACCTGGTTTGACGCTCAGCTGTACTGTAGAAATAATCACACTGATTTAGTCACTATCAGAGATGAGACGGAGAATAATCAGGTGAAAGAAAAAGGGAAAAGCAGTAGTAATCCTTTCTGGATCGGCCTCCTGAGAGATGACTTTGAATGGGTTGATGGAGGAAAGTCTGCTTACAGAAAATATCCATTAGATCAACCTTCAGGTACAGGAAATGTGACAATACTCCCAGGTGGTCATTGGACGAAACTACCAAATACAAATAACTTCAACGCTCTATGTTACAGTAAGTCAAGACAAAACTCAATGCCTTCAAAACACTCCAGGTCTAACATCACATGCCGCTAACATGACATCGAACTTGTTTTAATTTGTATTTGTATTTTCACAGAAAGTCACATTCATGTCAGTAATGAAAAGATGTCCTGGGAGAACGCTCTGGATTACTGCGATAATAATGGGAATACTTCTGGACTCCTGCGCATCGAGTCTAAAGATGATCAGATAGAAACGGAGCGAGAACTAAGAAGAAGGAATATTTCTGGTCCAGTGTGGGTGGGGCTTAGACAGAGTCGACTCTTTGGATTCTGGATTTGGTCCAATGGGCTTCATGTGGGACCCTGGACCAACTGGAAAGGAGGAAGTCAACCAGAACATCAGATGTCCCACCACTGTGGTGCCATAGAGAAGATGAACGGTGTATTCAAATGGACTGATAAAGACTGCAGATCTCAATTTACTGTTTTATGTGAGAGAAAGTAATAAACAGAACCAGTTGAAAGTTTGGGCACACGTGACTTCTCACAGTAAAATCTACAGTAATGCTGATTTTAAGAATTTGTTTAGTAGACAAGTGTACAGTACAGTAGAATCGTGCCAATGTATGGATTTCTGTTTTACTGCCTATTGGATGCACATACACCTTTAAATGGATTAATACAATTATCAATAGACAGCCATTGTGATGTTTTTTTGGTTGCTTCATGAATTTGTCAATTAATTAAAGTGCAATTCTGAATACAAGGCAGTTTGTGCTATTTATTTCATGTGCTGCATAACCAAAATTCAAAAGCACTACACACATAATACGACAGAGACACAAATACAAGAGACAGTTCTCGAGTTCTCGATGGTGATGTTTCAAGGAAAAAATAAAAATACCACCAACCTTCTGATTTCTGGTGAGGTTTGAAACAGAACTGACTCCATATAGTGGCCTCTAAAATAATTAGCTTGAAACACGTGCTTGTGCTATCTTTCATTAGCATAAATGCCATTTCATATTTTCTTATTTAATGCAATTTCATGCACTTACATTTTAAAGTGTGGCTTTATAAAATAGTGATCATCCAGAAAGGAAAACGGTCATTACTTTTACACCCTCTTATTGTTCAAAATACATGTGGTGTTATTGTTGTTTTTTGGGGTTTTTAAGAATCTTCAGGGGTATTCAAGAGTACTCATCATACTCAAGTAAAAGTACTGTTACTTACCCAAAAATGTAGTGTGAGTAGAGTAAAAGTACCAAAGAAAACTACTCAAGTAAGAGTAAAAGAGTAGCTCATTTAAAAGTACTCTTGAGGAGTAATTTATGAGTACAGAGCTGCGAAAGCTATGCCCCGTTATAATACTGTAAGTTACATTCCATTTTTATGTCTGTTTGCCAGAAAGTATAAAAAATAAAGGTATTTTATAAGTATAAATATAAGTATTTTAAAATACATCACTTATCTAAGCAAAACTCGAGACATTATAACAGAAATGAAAAGATGAGAAGGTTATTTCCTATACACTGATCACCATTTTAAATAATAATGTATGAAATAATTACATTAAAATACATTTATGTGTAGGGTCTAAAATGCCCTTAATGCCGACAAAGCAAGTTAATGTTGCACATAATCAGTACCGCCACTCCCTACATGCATACTATGCAGTCTGCATAGGGCACCAACTCCCTAAGGGGGCACCATCTGACCCTAGGAGGGCACCAGAAAGTCCACCAACTGCCCTTACTCGCACGTTATACGTTATTCAAGGACCCGAAAGCAGTTGCGGAACACAGACGATCGCTTCACTCTCATATCACGTGAACCCCTCATCATTTCCTCACCCTCTTGCCATCCCAAATGTGTATGACTTTCATCAGCAGAACACAAATGATGATTTGTAGAAGAATATCTCAGCTCAGATCAATATTTAAGTTCATTTTTACTATAAATTCTCCTCCCTGCTTAGTCAGTCTCCACTTTAACTTTCATATTCTACTTCTTGTGTTTTTTGTTTCATGCATATCGCCACCTACAGGGCAGAGAGAAGAATTTATAGTAAAAAAGGACTATAATAGATGTCGGTTTCTCACCCACATCTATTATATCTCTTCTGAAGACATGGATTAAACCACTGGAGTCATATTGCTTTTAAGCTGCCTTTGTGTGTTTTTGTAGCATCAACATTTTTGCACCCATGCACTTTTATTGTATGGACCAACAGAGCTGAGATATTCTTACATTTTTTTTTATTTGTGTTCTGCTGAAGAAAGAAAGTCATACATGTCTGGGATGGCATGAGGGTGAGTAAATGATAAGGGGGGGGGGGCATATTCTATATTAAATGAATACTTTTAAAGCTTCTAAAGTTATTCATCCAAACATAGTGAGGAGTTTTCTCATTTTCTTGTTAATGTTGTTTGATTAATGGCCTCGGCTCAATTACAGTGTGGTGTCCCTCAAGGGTCAATCTTAGGTCCCTTGTTATTTTCACTGTATATGCTTCCTCTGAGCTCTATTTTTAATAAGTACAGCATATTGTATCACTGTTATGCTGACGATTCCCAATTTTATTTCCCAGTGAGTGTAGACAAAAATTGTTCATCTGAGAACGCTCTAAATTGCTTCAAAGATATTAAACATTGGCTGGCAAACAATTTCTTACAAATAAATGAACGCAAATCCGAAGTTCTGATTTTAGGTTCCTCCATGTCCTCTTTACCTGGCCTGGTTGCCCAGTTAGGTCCACTGTCATCGAATGTACAAGATCATGTGAGGAGTCTTGCAGTGATTTTAGACACATCATTATGTTCAATAAGCAGATCAGTGCTTTTGTCAAGGGTAGCTTTTTCCACCTGAGATCTATCGCCAAAATAAAAAAATGGTCCATAAAGACTTGGAAATTGTGATCTACTCACTTAATTCATGAAGGTTAGATTATTGTAACTCATTGTACATTGGTCTGCCCCAAACTGCATTATCCCGCCTTCAGCTTGTTCAAAACGCAGCAGCTAGGTTTTTAACAGGGTCAAGAAAGAGGGACCACATTTCCCTGGTATTAGCATCTCTACAATGGCTTCCAGTGAAATTCAGGGACTATCTGGTCTTGCCCCCCAATATATACTCTTACTCCCCCACCAGAGCACTCAGGTCTTCTGATCAACTGTTATTAAGGGTTCCTCGTTGTCGCCATATATAGAGTGGGCTAAAACACATGACTGGTAATCATAAGGTTGCTGGTTCGATCCCCACAGTCACCACCATTGTGTCCTTGAGCAAGGCACTTAACTCCAGGTTGCTCCGGGGGGATTGTCCCTGTAATAAGTGCACTGTAAGTCGCTTTGGATAAAAGCATCTGCCAAATGCATAAATGTAAATGTAAGGGTGATTGTGCCTTTTCTGTAACAGGTCCTAATCTATGGAATAGTCTCCCTTTCCATGTGAGGTCAGCTTCATCATTAGCCATTTTTTAAATCTTCTTTAAAAAATGTATTTTTATTCTGTGGCTTTTGAACAGATCATTGAATAGTTTGAAGTGGATTCATTCATGATGTTGTGTTTAAATATTTTTATTCACTGCATATATTCACTAAGAATAGTATAATTGATCGTTTAGGCTGGTGCGTTTATGAGCACACACACACACACACACACACACACACACACACACACACACATCACACACACACATGTAAAACGCACAAACATTAACCGCCTGTCAATCAAACAGCGTGCAGTTACAGACGCCTGGAAATAAATGTCAGTCTTTATATTATATCTAGATAAACCAACAAGTGAAGGTTGGCTAAGTATAGAAAATTACTCAAAAGTTTTGAGGACAAGTTTAATGTCCTCAAAACTGGGTGTTTAATCACCCAACCCAATTTAAAACATTGCATTAATCTCTCACATCGACCCAATAATCTCAGTAATAGATAGCTAAATTACAGGCTACATTCCATTAAAGTCAATGACTGTTTGACCTAGAGACATCAAACCAAATGCAAAACACTCAGAATTGTATTCTTTATATGCACAAGGCCTGTTTTGGGGAGTAAATGTTCAGTACTTTTCTATAGTGCCGAGTTGCCATTTAAGAGACATGATCAAATTTAGCAATTTAGCAATTTATCTCTCATTTACACTACTATATTTATTTTAAAACATATAGAATGTAAATTCCACAAACTGAGCCTTGTGTCATGAAAGGCATATTTTGGCTTGAAAATGTGATTTTGAAATGGCACGGAGAGTTTAATGGGTATTGTCGCGAATGTCAAACGAATGTCAAATATAAAACTAACTTTACCGCACTTGCGAAAAGCCCTTTCAGGTGTTGAACTGCTGTTTGAGCCATAGTCCACATCCATAACAGTTGGTGCCCGATCGGTTTTAATTTCGTAAATATCTGTTAATAATAATTTCAGACTAGTATCCTGATAAAGTGGGGCAAAATGTTCAGCCTGGGCTGGACTGGGTCATAATCACAGGTAGAGCTGGCATAGCAAGTTCGCCATGTCCTTGTCCATCCTCGGCATGTGACTTATGACCCATCTGTGGCATCAAACAAGACCTCAATAGGTCACTAGGACTATTGGGTACTTCATTATGAGCCTATGGATGGATCGGTTACCATGCCAACAACAGGGTGCTGTCACCAGCATGGACCTTTGGTGAACTTACTCTGTGTGTGACATTAATTAGGAACATCGGGGGAAAATGCAGCTCTGTAAACATTAATGCATTTTCCACATACTTCAGTGGGGTGAGCATAGTGCATTAATACCCTTTGAGCTCTGAGGGTGTTTTTAAATATTCCATCTTTTAGTGGCATTCCCAAAATTAAAGAAAAACACGTGGGTCTCGCGTCTGGTATCATTTTAAAGAAAACATTTAAATGTTTAATGTTATAGATTATATTACATTCTGAGACTCACTAAAAGGTATGCTCTCTCTTTTCAAAGCATGCAGGAATGAGTAACGAGATCTCATTCAGTTCCATACTGTGTCATTTGAGCCATCATTGAGTCATGTACTTGGCACCATTTCCTGGTGGCCATATGTAATAAAGAGTCAACGATCATCTGCCCACATCTGGATGATTTCCACTTCTGGCTGCAGCGATTTTAAGGGTTAAATGAATACTTCACCCAAGAAAATTCTGTCATCATTAACAAGTATCATTTTATTTCCTCTGTAGAACACATAAGGAGCTAGTTTTAATAATGTATTGGTCGCTCTTCTAATGAAATTACAATGAAATTAACCATTGAAACCAGCCTGAAGTGCACAAAACCCTTCTAAAACTGGCAAAATAGTCCATCTGGTCAAGCTAAACTTAGACTATTTCTTGATTTATGAATGTGCTGTGAGTACACCCTCACTCTGACTTGACATCTCTGTCCAGAACTACCCTTGTTATCCAGCGATCCCATCCAGATGTAGTTTTTTTTTCCATTCATGTACTCCATCCATTATTCTACACCAAGATAAATGAAATACCATGTAATGGAACATGGCCAAATGGGTCAAATATCCAAAGAGAACCATTCAGGTTGGAGAGACCCATTTGGCCTGATCATTTAATACACTGGAACATGGGCACATGAGCTTGAACAGCCCCGTGGATTCGGAGACCAAAAGTGGCACCTTCATTAAAACTTCACCAAAGTGTGTGACTGACAACCTGCCCTCCGTCTTCAAAACACTCAGCAGAAAATTCTCTCAGAGTTTTGTAAATTGAGCCGAACCACATCACTATCCCTCATGACAATCATTAGAGGAAAAATCCTGTTAGGGCTGGAAAAGTTTTATGTGTGGAAAATTGCCGTGGCTCACATTTGACCAGGTCTGGAGTCATTACGATAACACGCCACTGCTTTAAAGGAAAACTGGGTGTCAGAAACATGAAATAAGCTTATCGCAATTCTGAAGAAAGCATGCAGGTTTGAACATGCTTACCGGCGTGCATTTAAACATGTTGGGACACGAAATGCATATACTGTCTTTTAAATGGCAAAACTCAATACAGTAGTGTCCAAATCTGAGACGACTAGTGAAAATGATCCTCCATTGTATTATTTTTCCATTGAATAATTACATAACTACAAATTAGATTTTGAGCAAAACAATTTGAGTGAAAAGTTGAACAATAAACAGACATTTGAGAATTTCTTAGTGTATGAAATGTTTTTTTTTTGCTTTAAAGGAATTGTTCACCAAAAATGAAAATAATGTCATTGTTTAGATCCACAGTACCCTTTTACTTTCATTCAGGGGTGGACTGTCCTTTACCTCATATCGCTGCCCCCTTTGGCATATCGCGGCACCATTTTGTGACCCGTTCTGCATAACGCAGCAGCTCATTTCAGCTTATAGCGGCCCATTCGGCCCATTTCCCGGCAAGCCCACAGGCCTGCCCGGTTCTCCCGATGGCCAGTCCGCCCCTGTTCGGCCCCAAAGTGCGTCGGACCACCGGGAAAATGCTTTCAAGCCAGATTACCAATCCAGCCCTGCTTTCATTGTATGGAAAAGAGTGGGCAATATATTCTTCCAAAGTTGAGAATGTTTCATCTTTTGTTTGACATTTTGTATAAAACAAATCGACGTGGTCAAAGTCAGAAATTTGCTCACATTTGATTAGCGACTTAGCGCAGAAATTTGCAGAATCATAAATTATTCTTAAACTTTTCCCTGTAGTCATTTTAATTTCAAAATAAACCCTCGTCTCAGACTATTGGACCTCCCAGTATATTCTATCAATAATTGACATAGATAAAGTGAATTACTGGATGTATAAGAACTATTAAGCCATCTTACAAACAGCCGCATCTTCTAATAGATGGATTTTCCTGTGTTTGCTGGACATCTAGGGACTTGCTAAGAATGTTGATGCCCTCTTTGCCAATTGATCAGCAGGGAACTCAAAGGAGGGCTTTGACTTTTAACACAGAAGTTCTTGCTTCTTTTGGTCTTGGGCTTGAAAGCGTCACAGTCCAGTGCACAGGAGAGCAGTCAGCCTTAAATCAATAACTCTGAATATAGCCCGAAGGTCAGAAAATAAGGAAGACAGAAGAATTCATCAAGTAACAGGATGAAACCGGAGGGATATGTTCATGCATTTCACATATTTTATGCTAAACGTTCAACTACTCCACAAAGGGTGCTTTATAATTTGCTTTGTCCTCAAGAGCCTACAACTAGCCAAATGCTCTTTGCTAGCATCTTCAACATGCATACTGGATCCATGAAAGAATTAAAAATAATAATAAACAGATACACTTGCTCAACTGCAACAAAACATAATGATCAACAGTGTAAGTAGTGACACATCTGCCTTTTTGTATATGGTCTAAATACCTACTAACAACTGATTGCTGATTGCTTATTCCATTAGCATGTTGCTAAGCTAACAACTCACTCTTACAAGGGTCATTCCGTGTCAACTCAACTAGAGGTCCCCAGCTCAATTGTATTTGGATAAAACCAAAATATGAAATGTCATGGATGAGTATTTTACAGTTTTTTGTGGCAATTTTCAACCAAGATTTTGGAGCAAAACCAGGCACGGTGGCTCAGTGGTTTGCACTTTCGCCTCACAGCAAGAAGGTCCCAGGTTTGAGTCCCGGCTCAAACGGGCCTTTCTTTGTGGAGTTTGCATGTTCTCCCAATGTTCATGTGGGTTTTCTCTGGGTGCTCCGATTTCCCCAACAAGTCCAAAAACATGCAGTTTAAGTGAATGGGAGACTCGTAGGTGTGCGTAAGAGTCCCCCAGCCACTGGAGGTTGTGTCAGGAAGGGCATGTGTGCCAAGTCAAAACTGCGGTTCACGGACTGTCTGCTGTGGTGACCCCTAATGGGAGCAGCCATAAGATGATGATTTTGGAGCAAAACCACAGATAAAAAAAATAACATTAGAAAGTTGGCAGCATCATTATTTTATTTTTACAAAGAGATTGGTAGGTCTGTGTAAAGGGTTTAAAGGGAAAGGAGGAGGCGAGAACCGGCTTGATAATATAAATAATATTTTAATGTGAAACTGAAACAAAAAGACAAACACACAAAGGTGTCGGACAGCTGCCTGTAAACCTCTCTCTCTGACGCACTGCCGTCTCCGGTTGGCCTTTATCCCTCTCTGAGGCTTGATTAGCCTGATTAGGGGCCGGGTGCGTAGCATCACGACTCGGCCCCGCCCTCCATCCTGCCATATTCCTCCCTCTTTCTCTCAGGCTGGGGAGCCCCCGGCATTATGTACACCCCCCCCCCTCTTTTCCTGGGGAGGGGCGTGCCTTCTGCACCGTCTGCTGGCAGGTCATCCCCATCTACCTAGATGAGGGAGGGGACAAGGGGAGGGAAACCAAAAAAAGTGTGGCACCTACACACCGTAACGGCGATCGTGCCAAATTAACAAAACATTTTAAAAAAGAGAGGGAAAGGCCAACACGGAGCGGCAGTGGAACAGAGAGAGAGGAGAAAGAAAAAACACTTACTCGCCGGTTCTCTGATATGCCGTAGCTTGGTCCTTGGCCACTCCTCCACCCTCTAATGGACGACCGCTGCGCCTCCCCGGACGGATCGGAGGCAGACCTCCGGCCCCTGGTGGACAGAACGCCCGGCAGTGGTTTTTGGTGGATGGTCCTCCCCTCACGTTCGGCGGTCGTTCCTCCACTTCCAGGCGGCCAGGCTCCTCCGTCCTCCGGCGAATGGTCGTGGCTGCTCCATTGGGGTGGATAGTAGTGGCGAGGACTCTACTACGGCACATCCCTCCTCCTTCCCGGATTTCGGCACCAGTGTAAAGGGGTTAAAGGGAAAGGAGGAGAACCGGCTTGACAATATAAATAATATTTTAATAAGAAACTTGAACAAAAAGACAAACACACAAAGGTGTCGGACAGCTGTCCGTAAATCTCTCTCTGTCGCACTGCAGCTTCCAGTTGGCCTTTATCCCTCTCGGAGACTTGATTAGCCCGATTAGAGGCTGTGTGTGCGGAATCATGACCCAACCCCGCCCTCCGCCCTGCCACAGTTATACATTATATGCCAATGGTGACAGTTCAAATATGGAACATTTTTGTGTTCTTTTTCTAAACTTTGCATGCCAGTAACTCAAGAAGTCTTAAAGATATCTTAATATTGATATTGTTGAATTTTACCCATTTTCAATGGTGGAAAAACAAACGTGGGTCACTTTTCATAAAGCTGATACGTATTGTATTTAAAGAGAAATGTCTGAAGAACAAATAATGTTGAAACTAAAAATGTACCTTTATTTATTCAAAGACCATTTCAGTACATTTTTGGCACTCAGACATTGTTCAAAATTGGTGTTTTATGCAATTGTTTTGATAGAGGGAAACAAGACACTGTTTTAGTCTCAAAATTATTTGTAATTCAGATATTCCTCTTTAATAAACAAAAAGTTTCAGCTGTATGCAAAGTGACCCACATTTGGTTTTTGAACACTGATAATGTGTACAATTTAACAATTTAGTCATGGAGCCACTTTGAGAGCCCCATATCTCTGGGATTGAATCATCCCAGGACCTTAAAATGAAGATAGCAAAAGAAAAGTTTGTTCTCAACCAGAATCTAAAAGGATATTACGATATCTTTAATAGTTCTTGAGTTACAGGGATGCCAACTTTGGAAAAAGAACACGAAAAGTGCTTTTTCCCAATTTTGAACTGTCACCATTGGCACATAATGCAGCTGATTTTAGTAACAGGCCTACCGATCTCTGTGTAAAAATATTATAATGATGCCGTCACCTTTATAATGTTTTGTGCTTTTGCTCAAAAATCATATGTGAAAATTGTCATTTTGACCCCCTCTACAAAACTGAGTATTACTCAGAAAACATTCATACTTGGCATTTCATATTTTGTCTTCCACCCCCCAAAAAATCTACATTTTTAGTTGGGGACCTCTGGTTTAGTTGACGCAGAATGACTCGTAAGCATAAAATGCATAGCATTACATACACAAATATTGGCAAAACAAGTCAATATTTTAATTCAACTATTTTTATAATCTTAGAAGGCAGCATAATTATAAGAACTACCACTCAGAACAGTATTTGTGTCGGCTGTGTGCATATAATGCTTTAAAATGCTGTCCAGGCAACTCACTTTGTTTTAGAACAGAGCTCCTGAAAAGATCTGAACCAAGATCTCAAAAGTCTTTGAAACTCTTCTCAACCTTTGACAGACAGTCTGGAACTTATTTTCTTTTTACAAATAGCAGCTTTTGATGAATCACAGTGTGTTTGCCTTGTCAAAACTAATACAAATTCACACCTGCGCTCATAACCATCTTCCATTGGTCATGTTCCAGGTCAACCGCTCGGCTCTCTCCAGATGGACCGCTTCCTAAATCATTGTTGGAAACGCAGACTTTCATCTCACATATTGTTAAAAACCTTTCGACTGCCCTTTAAATCTTTTGAGGTTTGGGAAGTTTGTGAATTCTGTCTATTGATCGGGTGTCAGGGCTGCCCTGAAAGAAAGAGTATTACCTCACATCTTTAAACACATGCAATTGCCAGCTGACCAACCTAACATCTATGATATAAAACAGATAGTTGTGATTCTACCGCAAGTTCTTTTTGCATAAGCCACGTTTGAAGCCATCGCAAAACGCTTATAAACACATTAAATTGCCAAGCTTCAACATTGCTCAGCACTCAGTATTCTGTAAATAAATGTTTATTCTGATTACAATTAATAACCGTTTTTGTTGCATACAGGTACTTGACAAACGCCACATCCATACTAACCTGTTTCAGTTAACACATTTTTTGTAATGAAGAGTGTTTTCGAAAATCTCAGTTTTTGGTAAAGTAAAACGCTACTCCAGGGTGGCGTAAATGTAGCTAAATCAGTGCGAAAGTGGGGTAGTGAGGATGTAGCTTAAATGCTTAAAGGAGTATTAAAGATTCATCACAAGTTAAGCTCTATCGACAGTATCCGTCTGTCAAATACCACAGAAAATAATGTCAACTCGTCCTCGTAAAGTTTGCATTTACGTTAATGCATTTACATCTGAAGACTATGAGGCAAGATGTGAAAGTTAAAATACACACTGTTTTGACTGTATAGCCACATTGACTCAAGACGAGTGAGATCAAATCGCTTACTAACCTTGTCTGTGCAAAGTTATATCCAATATTATCCTGTCATGACCCTTTACAGCAGGTAAACATGGAAGCCTCCACATGATCTGCACAAGGATACCAGAAAGGGACTGTTTACATAGAGAAAGCTCCACCCACTTGAATTAGGTTGTACATATAACCAGAAATTCATCCACCTAGAAAAGTAGATCTACTGTTAATTTAGTCAACTTTATAGCTGAAATAACACTCGTTTTTGTAAAAAAGCAAAAATATGAATTTGAGCACTTTAACAAAAAGATAAGCTGCACATTTTGACATCTTAAGGAATACAGGTAAAACTCAATTTTCACTTTCTGTCTTTAAAAAAAGCGAAATTCTGGGTGCCAGTGAGGCACTCCGTAAACGTTAAAACGATTCAAAAGTATAGCCACCAGACTTAAACAACATGCATGTTAACATGATTTTTGAGAATGAAACAGATCAATATTTGTCATTTTTTGCTATGCATTTGCTATGCATTTTTGCTCCATGCCCAGCAGGGGGCGATATGCTGCAAAAAATGACAAATATTGATCTGTTCCATTCTCACCCAAACCTATCATATCACTTCTGAAGACATGGATTTAACTACTGTAGGCTTGTGGATTACTTTTATGCTGATTAATGTGATGTTTTTGTTTTTAAAATATTGGTACCCATTCACTTGCATTGTATGGCCCAAAAGAGCTGAGAAAGTCTTCTGAAAATCTTCATTTGTCTTCTGCAGAAGAAAGGACGTCATACATATTTGGGATGGCATGAGGGTGAGTAAATGATGAGAGAATTTCATTTTTGTGGTGAACTATGCCTTTAAAGTGTTATCTCATCCATAATTGAATATTCTGTCATCATTTCCCTACCCTCATGAAGTTCCAAACCCGTGTTACCTTCTGTATTCTGTAGAATGTTAGAGACTGACAGTTTCAGTCACCATTCACTTTCAAAATATGGACAGAAAAAAACAGATTCACTGAAAGTAAATGGTGACTCATTAAATGGCTAACATCTACTTATTGTGTTGCATTGAAGAAAGTCATACGGGTTTGGAACAACATGATGGTGAATGATGACAGAATTGGCATTAATAATAATAATTCTGTAACACATGTTCAATGTGTATTATGTAATGGAATATAGGGGAGATAACATCCATTATATCGTTTGTGAAAGTAACAAGTTACTCACTATTTGAGTACTCTTTTAATTAGATACTTTCCTTCTCTTACTCGAGTAATTATTTATATTAGTACTTTTACTTACAGTTGAGTAATTATTTATGTTAGTACTTTTACTTCTACTTGAGTAATTATTTATGTTAGTACTTTTACTTCCACTTGAGTAATTATTTATGTTAGTACTTTTACTTCCACTTGAGTAAATATTTATGTTAGTACTTTTACTTCTACTTGAGTAATTATTTATGTTAGTACTTTCACTACCACTTGAGTAATTATTTATGTTAGTACTTTTACTTCCACTTGAGTAATTATTTATATTAGTAATTTTACTTCCACTTGAGTAATTATTTATGTTAGTACTTTTACTTCCAATTGAGTAATTATTTATGTTAGTACTTTTACTTCCAATTGAGTAATTATTTATGTTAGTACTTTTACTTCCACTTGAGTAATTATTTATGTTATTACTTTTACTTCCACTTGAGTAATTATTTATGTTAGTACTTTTACTTCTACTTGAGTAATTATTTATGTTAGTACTTTTACTTCCACTTGAGTAATTATTTATGTTAGTACTTTTACTTCCAGAATTTCCACTTGAGTAATTGTTTATGTTAGTACTTTTACTTCCACTTGAGTAACTATTTATGTTAGTACTTTTACTTCCACTTGAGTAATTATTTATGTTAGTACTTTTACTTCCACTTGAGTAATTATTTATGTTAGTACTTTTACTTCTACTTGAGTAATTATTTATGTTAGTACTTTTACTTCCACTTGAGTAATTATTTATGTTAGTCCTTTTACTTCCACTTGAGTAATTATTTATGTTAGTACTTTTACTTCTACTTGAGTAATTATTTGTTAGTACTTTTACTTCCACTTGAGTAATTATTTATGTTAGTACTTTTACTTCCAGAATTTCCACTTGAGTAATTATTTATGTTAGTACTTTTACTTCTACTTGAGTAATTATTTATGTTAGTACTTTTACTTCCACTTGAGTAATTATTTATGTTAGTACTTTTACTTCCACTTGAGTAATTATTTATATTAGTAATTTTACTTCCACTTGAGTAATTATTTATGTTAGTACTTTTACTTTCACTCGAGTAATTATTTATGTTAGTACTTTTACTTTCACTCGAGTAATTATTTATGTTAGTACTTTTACTTCCACTTGAGTATTTATTTATGTTAGTACATTTACTTTCACTTGAGTAATTATTTATGTTAGTACTTTTACTTCCACTTGAGTAATTATTTATGTTAGTACTTTTACTTCCACTTGAGTAATTATTTATGTTAGTACTTTTACTTCCACTTGAGTAATTATTTATGTTAGTACTTTTACTTCCACTTGAGTAATTATTTATGTTAGTACTTTTACTTCCACTTGAGTAATTATTTATGTTAGTACTTTTATTTCCACTTGAGTAATTATTTATGTTAGTACTTTTACTTCCACTTGAGTAATTATTTATGTTAGTACTTTTACTTCTACTTGAGTAATTATTTATGTTAGTACTTTTACTTCTACTTGAGTAATTATTTATGTTAGTACTTTTACTTCTACTTGAGTAATTATTTATGTTAGTACTTCTACTTGAGTAATTTTTTTTTAAGTAATTGTACTTTTACTTGAGTACAGTTTTTGGCTAATCTACCCACCTCTGGTAATTGACAGCATGTCACAAATGGTGTCCATAGAGCTTAACTGGAACATTGATTTTGTATCCCTGGATTTCACCTCTGCCACATGTTACCAACACGGACTACACATACAAGAAATAGCATTATATGTCAGACCCACATATGAAATAAATTCATAAAATTTTCTGCCCTTTTAAAGCACGAGCTGAGACGTTAACCTGATAAGAAACTTTGCTATATCACCTTGATGTATCTCTCCTCATAAATCAGAGGCTTTCTACAAAAGCTTCTACTTTTTGCAGACAACATAGCCCTGTACATTCTTCACTGTTTGGCTTGTATGGAGGAACATGTTCTCAGCGGAGCGTGACAAATAAGAACTTTACAATCCCAACTCTTTGCCAGCGTTGGAATTTTTGCAGCATGCATCCATTTTTCACAGATGCTGTCAAGATGAGAGAATCTGCCTATGAGCTGTTCCTACGCCCGCTAGCCCACATACAGAGCGCCTGTTGTATTGCTCTGAGAACAGATTGAGAGGGAATAGCGACAGGGTTTCATATTGACAGTTTAGGAGTATGATTGACAGGGTTTGTAAGAGACATTGAGATGATTTTGATGTTTGAAGTTCAAATAAAAGACTGTTGTCATAGCACAAAATAAAGAGAGCTCTGGTCATATCATAAGGAATCAAATTGTCCTTGATCTTTTGAGATTAAAGAGTTCGATGTGCTTTAAAAACATACTGTAACTTTCAGAACTAACTTTCTCCACAATCCAAAATTAAAAGCTGCCAAATCAGGAAATTTTCCAAACCCTGGCTCTATGTAGCACCTGCTGCTCTGCAGATCCTCCCAAAAGATCCCAGCATTACCATTTTCATTCCAACAGCAAACCCACAGCCATGAGTTCATATGTGAAAAGACCATTAACCAGCCTGATCTCATGCAAATTATCTGACTGTTTTGAAAATACATACATACTGTACACTGTGACAGTTTTTAGGTGAAATGTCCACTGTGTGGAGCTAAAAGCAAGTTAAAAGTTCTCCCAAACAGATGAGGTTTTAAAGGTTAATACTAAAAAACCTTAAACCTATACCTAACCAATAGTGTCATAAAAGCAAATGTGAGATAAAAAACAGTTGCTGAAGCAACCAAGTCATTTTGTGGTGCTCCTAGGACACTTTTAGCACACTTATCGACTCACGCGTCGAATCAGCCCAATCACGGGACAGGGATAAAGAGGAGCCGGGGACGTCAGTTTGAGAGAGAGAGACACACGCAGCCACTGTGTGTGTGTGTGTGTGTGTGCGTGCGTGCGTGTTTATGTTTGTTTATTCATTTAAGTAATTCAATTTATGATGACTTCTGCCGGTTCTTGTCTCCTCCTTGCCCATCCTTTGCCCGTCACACTGTTCATTGACTGTTGATCGTCCCAGGGCACGAGAGCAACAGTTCACGTAGCGTCCTCATGACATTGTGGCGCTCAAGCGGAAAATCACTTTGTTTATCTAAAAACAGGCCCACCACAGCGATGGCGACAACAGAACACAACACAACTGCACACAAAACTGTCTGAAGAGTTTGCAGTCGAAGATTTGATGCATTTCTATGCCCAGCCTTATTTTTTTGAGAGTTTTTGGACCGATGCCAGTTCACAGTGGACAGTTACCTTGGCGATGCTGAAAATAAAAACAAGCGATCGATAGAATGTGCCGTCATTTGTCATGGCTGGTTAGGACAAAAACTCTGATTACCATAGAAAATATACCTTTTATCACATGTTGTTTGCCGTCAGTTTGGACACGGTGTGACTGTAGCCTCCTACATCTTATCGTATGCTTTAATAACAATCATGAGTCGCATGGAATAATTTATTAGACTTCTGAATTATACTTTTGTGTCCTTTTGAAGCTTGAAGATGTGGTCACCATAAACTGCCATTGTATGACATCATTGAGAGCAAAATTTTTTCACAGCATTTGTGTTAAGAAATAGAAAGTCATATAGAGTTATAACAACACAGGGGTGAGTAAACAAAGACTGAATTTTCATTTTTGGGTGAATTATCCCTTTAACATAGTCTTAAAGAAACAGGAGCAAACAAAACAGACCATGCGATTCCAAGGTAAAAAAAGTGACGTGACAAAATGTAAATGTTCTGCATGATACAAGCATGTTGATGATTACTGATTGCATTATATCAGATGCCAGACAGACACATGTTTTTATGCAATTATGGATCAAGTCGTCTATTTACAAGGCGTAAAATTCCCAAGCGGTCCAATCATAATTAACCAGATGATGCACCAGTAACGCTTCCTCCTCGACAGCATTCAGGAAGACAAAATGATTGACAGCTATGACATTTCTGACAGCTCGGGCATCCCAGGTGTTGGGTTTTTCTAAACACTTTGGAGCCATTCATATGTTCAGTGTCTTGTATGAAGCCAAGGGGAAGAAAGTCTCAAAGCTGTGAAAAATAACAGAAAAACAAGACTGTGCTAAAATAGACTGGGCTTGAATTTACTAAAGAAAATATCTATTTTTGAAAGGCAGCAAATGAAATGTTTTAAAGTTGTAATTAAGTTTAGATTTTATGCTTTGGTTCTGTGTTAAGGCTAAATCAGATCCGATTTGCCATTTTCATGCATCTTGCACGAAAACTAACACGACTGTCTTTGCTGTTTATAGGTGGCTATGGATGATTCAATAGAAAGACACGACCAATCACAATACAGTGTGCAAATACATGTGAGACAGAAGACCATCCTTATATCAGTATGCAAATGCAAAAATAAAATAAGACTTATTTCTAAAGTTTAAAACCTAACATCAAAATATCAGTGTTTGGGGGGAAAACGTCAATACAATGCTGCCTTACTAACTAAGCAACTAGATATTTACACAATGCTTGCGTGTTGTGGGTGGTTGCCAGGGCATTGCTATGTGGTTGCTATAGTTTTCTGGGTGGTTGCTATGTGGTTGCTATAGTTTTCTGGGTGGTTGCTATGTGGTTGCATACTGCCCCAGATCAAAAGAGCTCACCTCAAATCTATAAAGCACAACAGTTCCCACCCACTTTGTCGGCCATCTTGGTTCCGGAAGTATTTTTCCCATTATTATTTTTCATAGGAATTTAAAAAAATTCACATCTTCTTAAAACAGTTCTGCAGCACAAACCAAACCAATCAACTTTGAGGTGAATCATAAATATCATACAGAACATGACGCGATCAAAATAAAAAATACAAAACTATTGATTTAAATTTGTTGATTATAAGCATATAAACACTATATTTAAATTTATTTGCAAAATATTCTGAGATGTGTAACTATATAAGTAGATTATGAGTGTAGGGAGACCGGCACGATTGCATGGGTTGTTGCTGCAGAGCTCTTTTGCTGCACATTGTTGGCCACGATTCTCTGATTGGTGCAGCGTTTTTCTCTTCGTGTCATGTATAGTGTAGTCTCTCACCAGGAATTCTGCTAATAAATGAGATTTCTCTAATTAGAGTTGAAATAATGCAGATTGATGATTTCAAAAGAAGCATATACCATCAATTAACCACATCAGAGCTCACAGAAGGTTTATAAGCTATCGCCTATGGACAAATGTATAGGAGCAGGTTAAACAGAGAAGGTTGCTGATGCTGATCTTTTCCTGGGAAGACTCTATTCTTGTGTACTTCCTGAATGACATTTCTAAATTATAGTGAGAAAGACATAAAGGGACAGAGACTGGGAATTGGATAGTCTAGGAATCTCTGTGGTGCAGGGGGCAAAGAAATTGAATTAGCATGGTCAGATAGTGAGGATAAGTGTAACATCCTTTTCCAAAAGTGGCCCAGGGCTCTGGTCTACACCACGAGGGCAAACCGACCACTTTGAGCAAAGTGGCATTACACTCTCTAAACACCTGCAATCTCATTCCACAACTCCCACAGCTGACTGCGGAAACGGGAGGTGGTCGCGCACTGGGCGCTATGCTGTCAGTCAGGACTCGATTTCAAAGGTTGTTTCACCTAGAAGATCACCATTATGCCGTTTAACCCACCTGACACCTGGCTACATGTATATGTGTTCCGAGATCGGCCCGTTCATGCTGTTTCTGGAAAATAAATATTGACTGATGTACAGTGACGTTACATTGAGAAACCTAAAATCTCAGTTTTACAACTTCCAGAGCTCTGTCAAATAGACAGCAAATCATAAAGAACATCAAGTGCATTTTTAAGGCTATAATAAGTGTGGCTAAGGTGTCCAAATAGTTTTTGGGGCCACTGTATATGTTAACATGAGACTAGTGTTTATGCAAGTTATATCCAATTTGTCAACTCCTGTCATTTACATTTATATTTATGCATTTGGCAGACGCTTTTTTATCCAAAGTGACTTACAGTGCACTTATTACAGGGCCAATCCCCCAGAGCAACCTGGAGTTAAGGGCCTTACTCAAGGGCCCAACAGTGGCATCTTGGTGGTGCTGGGGCTTGAACCCCCAACCTTCTGGTCAGTAACCCTGAGCCTCAACCACTGAGCCACCACTGCCATGACTGTCATGACAATGTAAAGCCAATAAACCTGGTGGCATTCACATGATGTGTAAGGCAAAAGGGACCGTGGAGAATGGACATGGAGAAAAATCCACACACAGGAATTGTCATCAATGGTTCATCCGCCAGGAATTGTAGTCCCACCAATAAATGGACAATTTAGACACTCTATATTTTCAAATAGTCTCAAATATCACACATTTATATATGGAAGAATTAAGCTTTTGCAAAAACATAATGTTCAAAAAATGGGAGTCTTTGGGGAACTGAGGGAAGTCAAATTCGTACTTGTAACAGTGGGACTACTTTTTTGGGTGGATGAATTGGTGGTTTTGTAACTAAATGCATTCAGTAAAGAGCGAATGCGGCAGAAAAGTGGTAGTGATTCAATGAAAATGGGAGTAAGAAGTAAATCTCACTGTCAAATACACATCTAACAACGCTACACATTTGCAAAACATTCCTTTATTATAAATAAATCTTCCATTTTTTTTGGTATAAAAACTAGCATGCTTCAACCATGGCATTTTACAGCTTCACAACCCCCGGGTACGGTTCATTCAGCCAATACAAGTCACATCTCAGAATGCAGGCTTCCGACAAAGTGGGACAAGAATGAAAAAATCTGCACGACCACAAAAATACAAGTAGAATAACAACAAACATAGTTTGACTCTGGTAGTTTTCATATATTTTCTCTTTTAACATCCACATTTCCAAAGTTTACTGTGAATGTGCTCCCATCAGCATAATGCTTACACCATTTTTTTGTGGAAAGTATGTATTTTTTTTCCGCATGACCGCAAGCCTGCAACATTTTCGTCGCATCAGTGTGTGTGTGCATGTTTGTGTTTGTTCATGGCAGGATTAGCTCTCTAAATGCAGGATAGAAGCATCACTGGTAAGTCACGTTTGTGCAATTTTCTGCCTTTCAGGATGCTTTAGATTTTAGTTTGATGCTGAACGATACAAAATATCTCATGCTTGGATGCCCGTGGGTGGTCCATTTGCCTGTCAGCATGACAAAGACAGCCATCCTGGTTTGGACAGGGCCCCGCACCTGTCTCCGCCCACAGAGAGTGGCCCTCTTCAGATGGCGTGATTGCTGTAGCTGACATATGTCGTCTTGGTGGAGGAAGCTGCTGGAGGGGAAACACATTAAAGAATTGAGTTTACTCTCACTTGACTGCTTGTGCATTACCTGCGTATGTCAAGTATTTTAGGCAAGCCCCTTTTAGGCGGTCTCCTTCATTATTTTGGGGTCAGTAAAAGTCTCTTTGACAATTTTATGGGTGGTGTTTCAGGACATTTTTTTCTTTTACACCATCTTACCTAAAATACATAAATATAAAATGCATAAATAAAACATAAAATGGATTAAAGAAATACAGTTAACCCTTTAAGCTCTGAAGGTGTTTTTAAAGATCTTCTGTTTCAGTGGCAAAACTAAAGGCTTATAACTCAACACAAAAGGGTTGAGTGTTTGGTATCATTGTAAAGTTTTTATGATATAGATTATGATACATTCTGAGATGTTCAGCCTATGTAACTGCAGAAAAATCACACACACACACACACACACACACACACACACACACACACACACACACACACACACACACACACTCTACATTATATATCTCTGGGTGTAAATATAGAGAAGATTTTTTTGTGTTCCCAATCATGTCAACTGTATCTGAGAAAAATTGTGTTGATACGACAAAGGAATCAAAAGTTATAGCATTAAAACTAAAATTATCCAAAATGTGTCCAAAAATGCCTCTTCAAACATATATAACATAATAATTGTACATAAGAACTAATTTCACATGCAAAAACAATAATGTCGAAAGGTATGCATAGCATGGAGGCATGATTTTAGTGATGATATTTCACAGAATGAGTTTCACTCTGAGCCATTTGAGTCATCATTGAGTCTGTGTCGTGTATGTGGCGCCATCTCCCGGTGGCCATTTGAAACATTGTGCTTCATGTGGATTATCTAATGATCTGTACATCTGATTACATTGTGTGTGGGCTCATTTTAAAGATAATCACCTCCTCTAAGAAATACTTTGTGATCATTTATTTCCGTTTATTTTTCATTAAGTTATAAGCGGAAATGCAGCATATAAGCAACACTAACATAATAGTCAAAGACATATACTTAGATATTACACTCTATATTTTTGTCTGTGAGTAAAACAAATAGTGTGATTATATTATTTTGACAGGAAAAGTTTGTGTGGTCTCTATATTCATTCATTATGAGTGTGTTTCAATGTTTCAGACAGCAAATGAGCACCCGCAGCACAGAACAAAGTAATTGCCTTAAATACTTATCAGGGCTTATTTCCCTTCAAAGCCTTCCCTTCACTTCTGTCATTACATTTTCAACACTTTATAATCCTCCATTGGAGAACAAAAACATATAAAAATCAAAACAGCCCAAGAATTTAGCGAGCTGGCAAATGACTGTGATGCAGGTATGCTAGTTGGTTACACTTTTTAGATTAGCAACATTAATGTCACATTTAACTTTGACTATCTACCTCTGACAAACATCCAGTGATGGGCAGTAGCTTTGCTACAAATAGTGAAGCTATTAGCTTAACTACATTTCTGAGTAGTGAGGTGGTATCTTTGATAGTTTTTAAATCAAGTAGCTTTTCAGTAGTGAAGCATATTTTTGACTAGGTAGTGGCGTAGCATTGAGAAAATTTACATCGCTACATCGTGCCTTGTACCCAATCGCCAGATCTGAATCAAAATGAAAGATGTCCTATCACAAATGAATCGCTCACCTGAGTCGGTTCCTTAAAATGAATTAGTCACATGTGATAGGTGTTAAATCGGTTTGCGATTCAATCTGAATGCCTCAGAAAACAGATAGCTCATTTGTGAGCACTCTCACTTGCCAATAAGCTCACAGAGGATTTTATTACATGGAAAAATAAAGATAACGCTGGTTGCAGTGGATCTATAATCAATGGAAATGAAACCTGCAAATGCATCCTATCGTTTGCCAGTGTTGAAGAACTTCATTATGTTCAACACGTTTGCAGCTTGAAAATGTGAATATGTTTTGCCTATGCTCAGTGCATCTGCGGTTGAAAAAAATATGAAGTAGCTTAAATGTAGCAAGATAATTTTGGCATGTGGCTTGTAGTGTAAATACTTTCTCTGAAGTGTAGCATTTAGCTTAGCTTAACTCATTTTTCTGTTCAGTAGTTTGTAGCTTAGCTTGCTACATTTTTTGAGTAACTATTGGGCTTACAAAACAAGAGTTACACTTATTTAAGTCTGTTCTACCATTCTATGGCCACCTACACACTAGAGTTTAAGCTATATAGTGCAGCAAATCTACTGATTTCAATAGAGAGCAACAGTCTGCTTTAGCAAGCAACAACCCCTTTAATTATCTCCATAAGGGAATTGATTTTTAACAATGACTTATAAACCTTTAAAGACAGACATACCATGAGCTCAGAGGTTGTTAATCAATGTTTTTACATGGATCTCTGGAATACTTGATTCTGATTGGTCAAAAGCATTAGCTAGTGGTCTGACATTTCAAGTAACAACTGCACCTCCGGGGATTAAGGCATATTGGACCGGTCATCTGGGTATTGCGAGTCATCTTTCCTACTTCTCGTATCACTGTGCAATCTCTACAAGTAAGTTCATTTAAACTAAAATGTTTCATGTCCATTTATTTATTCAGCAAGTAGTCATGCAATAAGCTGTATCTATTTTTTTAAGCCATCACTTAACAACCTTTTGTTGGTCTGTCTTGAGGGTTTCTTTTTACATCATCACTAAAACAATGACTCTCGAGAGATTCTGAATGGATTTTCTGCTTCAAGAATCCTACTGTTGCCCTCTCTATGAGTGTTTCAGTGGTGTTCATACTCACTGTTGGTCTCCATGCTCTCACACAGCTCAGTCTTTACTTCCCCGTTGGGCGGTCGCTTCCTTTTTGAACCAGTTTGCCTGACATGGTGGCGGCAGTGACAATCGCTTTGAAGCTTCGCTTGCGTTTGGGCACGTTCTGCTCCGGGTGGAAGATGATAACGTAGACTTTGGGCATGTAGAGCATCCCGAGAGATACAGATGCGCTAAGGCTGAGAGAGATGGTGAGGGTGGTGGTCTGAATATACATCTGTACACAACACACATCACAGAGAGAGAGAGAGAGAGAGAGAGAGAGAGAGAGAGAGAGAGAGAGAGAGAGAGAGAGAGAGAGAGAATACTTTATTTTAAGAATGTGAAATGTCAGAATAATAGTAGAGAATTATTTATTTCAGCTTTTATTCCTTTCATCACATTCCCAGTGGGTCAGAAGTTTACATACACTTTGTTAGTATTTGGTAGCATTGCCTTTGAATTGTTTAACTTGGGCCAAACGTTTTGGGTAGCCTTCCACAAGCTTCTCACAATAAGTTGCTGGAATTTAGAGTCAGGTTTGTAGTCTTCCTTTTCAGTTATGCTCACAAATTTTCTATCAGATTGAGGTCAGGGCTTTGTGATGGCCACTCCAATACTTGACTTTGTTGTCCTTAAGCCATTTTGCCACAACTTTGGAGGTATGCTTGGGGTCATACTATCTATCCGTCACGTAAGAAAATAGTTCCATGCACAAATCTGCTTTTTGTGACTGTACTCGTTTTTATTTTATTTTTTTAAATGTCCAGGTCCATTGAACTGTTTAACTGTATATAAGCAATATCACACTCACAATCATGTTATATGGCCCTAAATCAGCACTGTTGTGATAACCTATGGCCCTGCGGCCGAATCACAGCAGTGCTGATTAAGGGACATATCGCACTCTTACTCATGTCATATTGCTTATATATATATAATTTAAATAGTAAAATATGAATTCATCATGGTGGTATTTCATGTACTACTATCATCATTATAGTAAATCATTCATTGAATGACCCGAAAAACTAAAACTAAAGCATTTGGACGCATTACAGTTATAAGAATTTGTGGTAAAAGTACTTATGATAAAAAATGTCACAACGCAAAAAATTAAAATCATCCTGAAAATATGCTACATTTTATTTATGCTAAATATAATTTCGTTTTTTTCCTGTTGATTTTAGGAGCAAAATGTGACCTGGACCTGGAGATTCAGTCAAATACTGTATGCCAAATTCAACAAAATGTTACATATCATGAGCAAAACAAAAATTTACTTTATTACTATTATTATTATTATTATTAAGTGGAAATATTTGGCCCCAGGAATTCATTTTACACTTTATGAATATATACTCTCATTTTGGTCATAAGTCATAAATACTCATAATAGCTAAAATCAGTTCTTCAAACTGCCACAGAAACTCTCAGACAAACATACACACATTCACACATCTTCAAAGCTTCTCTGATGCTGGAAGGATAATTAGTGGCGGATGAGGACACATGCTCACACTCTGAGACGTAATTACAACTTTCCTTAACTAGAATTTAAAAGTGAAAGCTCTTACTCAATTAACAGACATGAAAACACACAACACACTCGGTCCTGTGAATACACACACACACACACACACACACACACGAACAGCACACAATTCTCACAGGCTAGGCACTCATGTGTATCTTTTTTTCCAGCGGGGGGTAAAATCACAGTGAATGACGAGCAGATGGCAAGACATGCTTGAGCCCAAATGCTCAAAGGGATGGAAAGAGAGAGAGATAAAAGTGGTAAATTACAAGAGTGACCGTGCAGTGCTCTGCCTCTGTGATGCCCGTAATGAAGAGCATCGGTCAGGGAATGTGGCACGGTCAGTTTGGACAGCTCTGGTCACCCGCTGCTCTCTGAACTGTAACGGGATTGGACCAGACAAGCAGGATGACATCCGCTGGCATACAAACGTGTTTTAAGGCAGTGTGATATCAGTGGGAACCAACGCTTAGTGACATCTGTGGTGGGCATGATGGAGGAACAGGAGCCAACACTGTTTGGAGCTACTTACAGCTTTAAGCAAATCTTCTCAGCGACTTCAATAAATCCATACACAGATCTCAACTAAATGGTGCTTGTAGGCTATACTGTGAATTGGCACCTGTCGTCTGCGCACAAAAATCAACAATAATTTTTTCAAGCTTGTAACACATATCGAGATGATAACTCGGAACACAATCTGCACTATTTTTGACTTACTTTCCAATGTAAGCATTGACAGACATTTTTGACCGCTGCGTCTCGCTGTATTTTCAGTTTTGCACACAGGTGTGCCACATTTTTAAGATGCAGTATCAAATGTAAAAGAAATGTAAGCGTGGCGTAGTTCTAACAGGAAGACTAGCAGCTGTACATCATCGCACCATTAGCTGGGTAAATCCTAGCCAATCACATGTAAGCCATTTCTTTATAAGTCTGCTCACAATCTATCACATTGCTGTTTCAGTGTGCTAACATGGCACCCTCCACCACCCCACCACCACCTGTTGAGTCCCGTCCTGCACGGGGGTAGGCTCCTCGCCCCTGCTTCCTATCTCCGGCAGGATAAGACGGTTCCGAGTACAACTTCTTCAGACCGCCAGACGGGGCCTACGCCAAAGAGAAACATTACTTTTCCATTTTATATTCATCAAAATAATGTAATCTTAAATTTCACTCAAGTCTGCTAGAACTTCCATTTTAAAGATGCGTCTCAAGAGACATGCACTCTGTCCATTTTTCATCTAGATTTATTTTTGGTGTGTAAGAATGTAGACAAAATGGCCCAGAATACATACATATCAGTGTCAAAAAATAACTTTTTTAATATTTACAATTATTCATAAATAATATAGTATATGTATACAATCTAATATTGAAGAGTTTTGTTGTCCTAACTTTGCAAGCATATAATTCTGATTCTGTTTACTCCTGATTCTCCTTTTAAAAAGTCTTATTTAATTTCACTAGATGGCAGCAAGTGCTTGGAAAAATATTTTTATTTTCACAATATGCCGATCTGAAATATAGGTGATGCTCTAATGCATTTCAGCCCTCACAGATGTACTCGTCCATAGACATTTAGTCTAATGTTCAGTTCATGTAATGCCCCCATTGTTTCATTGAATAGCTCGGCCTCTGAGTGGACTACAAGCTCAATCTAGATTTATTTATTTACAGTTTATTTAATTTGTCTACCACCACAGTGTCATTTCAAGCACACACACACACACACACATATATATATATATATATATATATATATATATATATATATTTTTTTATAAATTCTGTATTGTTTGTTTTGCTAAAGATAATTTTATAGGTAACATTTTATGCATTCTAAACACAATTAAATATTTTCACACTTTTTGCATAATTTGGCAAAATTACAGCTTGATACAAGAAAAAAAAGTAAAAACAAGGTAAATATCACTTGTGAACAGAGTTTTTTATAGGCTGTCATTTTCAAACATCACTTGTCTCATATTTTATCTCAATCGTGCTCTTCACTGGCACTAACGGTGTAACTGGTTTGGTGTAATTTATTGTATTATAAGGTTTATCTTTATTTAAATCTTTATTTAGATGATTATAGTTTCAAACATGGATTTTCATAGTGTCACATTAAAAGTCTGAGTCTGGGACAAGGCTGAAATAATAACATCTATTCACGAAAGGCATTTGAAAAGTACCAAAAATAAATGATAAAGGCCTGTAAAAACAAACAAAACAAACAAAAAAAAAAAAGTTCCTATTTGAGTTTTAATGAGACCTTCATATTCCAAAAAGAAAAAAGTTTCAATCTGTTCATTGAATAAAAATCAACCACTGGGACATGAAATTGCTCGGAGTGGAAGAAACACTAGTCTAAGCTACTAAATCCATTGTTATGTTGCCTTCCTAAATTAGGAAAACTGCAGGTAAACACAGGAGACCAGCTCCTCAGGCACTGATCCAACTACAGTCTCACACAGATTGGGGATTTTCCATGGAAAGCTACATCTAATTCAGCATTAATTTGCTTCTAGATCAAAGAATTCACCAAGGATTTACAACTATAACATATAGGAAACTCTGCTCATTACATATAAACACCAAATGTCCTTTCAGAGCCCTCACAACATCCATTCAACTCAAGCACAGACTCCTGGTTTTCAGGGAGCAGCTAGAGAATACATGACAAATCAAATGATGTTTGCCATCATCTTCCACGTGGCTGGAATATAATCCATCGATCTATTAGATCACGTGACAGTTTCAATCCGTCACACATCAGTGTCTTATTACTTAATACTCCCATAAACCCTCTGGAGGGACTGGTCAGAGCCTTAGAAACAGAGCCACTGTAGTGGAGCAATTTCACATCGCAATAATGATAAAAAAAAAGAGTATTATGTCTGTTATGGGCTCTCTTAGTTAAGGTAAGATAATCCTAGAGTAAATGCCAGGTCCATATGGTTTGTAGAAGTTGTTTGATAAAGCAATAAGCCATGAAAGAAGTGCATAACAGTGATTTTACCACAGTTGAGAGGTAACGCTGGGAATGACAGTAAGCAGAGTTGATTTAAAACAGGGCTACTCAACTTCGGAAAGGTCAGGGGCCACAAAGCTGGATCCCTGTACCCTTGAGGGCCGCACTCTTAATTTCTATATATGTATATATATACTGTATATAATTATAAGTAAACATTTTTATACGTTAGATGGAATGAAAATTCTCTCATCGTTTACTCACCTTCATGCCATCCCAGATGTGTATAATTCTCTTTATTCTTTATAGAAAAAATAACTCAGCTCAATGGATGAGAGACAGATCAATTGTTACGTCCTTGGCTTTTTTTTACTATAAATCTCCAAATGTCAGTGAAAGTGGAGGTTTACTGTAAAAAATGGTCTTAAATATTGATCTGTTTCTCACCCACACCTATCATGGATATTATCTGAGATATTCTTCAAATCTTTATTTGTGTTCTGCAGAAGAAAGAAAGTCATAGACATCTGGGATGGCATGAGGGTGAGTAAACGATGGTCACCCCCTTAACCTTCTGCACCAAAGTAGATCACTAAAAATCAGTTGCATGAAGGCGTCTTAATGCCATCACTGCAGGAAAAACTGTATTTTTTATTGTTGTCATGATGAGTACATATCTCTGATGAGCTATTCAAGAGTTTGGACAGATTTGCACCATGTTGAAGTGACATTGTGAGAGTGCATGTTTGATTGACAGACCGCGCGTGAGCGCACGCGTACTTTGTATGAACGTGCGCGAAGATTGACCGCCGCTCTCATAACATCAGCCATGCTCAGATATCATTGATTAATTCTGAACATCCTTTTGCAGTTGAATTCCCTCTCTGATGTGATTCAGCAATGTAGAGAACTAGTGTAAATCCTCCTGAAAATAGACACCTCACAATTCATACAGATCTGATAGACTGCTGATAAATGTAAGCGCAGCATAGCTCTAGCGGGAAGACTAGCAGCTGTACATCATCACTTCATTAGCTGGGTAATTCCAAGCCAATCACATGTAAGCCGTTGCTTTATAAGTCTGCTCACAATCTATCACATTGCTGTTTCAGTGTGCTAACACGGCAACCTCCACCACCCCACCACCACCAGTTGAGTCCCGTCCTGCAGGGGGTTAGGCTCCTCGCCCCTGCCTCCTATGACGGTTCCGAGTACAACTTCTTCGGACCCCCAGACACTGATTAAACCGTTACATAGGATGATTGTTTAAATGGTTTGTAGCAATTTGGCATGTTAACATAAATCCACTGTGTGGTCAAACATGTGTGTGTATCATGTTTAACTGACATTATTCATAGATATAAATCACATATATCTGTACTTATATTTGGCACATTGTTATAATCAGTGTTGGGTGTAATTGGATTATTAAGTACATTAGTTACTGTAATCTGGTTACTTTTATGCACAAAATGTAGTGTAACACATTACATTTTAAATTACTGTAATCAGATTACAGTGACTTTCAATGAAAGTAATTAATTTTAAATACATTATTTGGGTTACAAATATTTAAAAAAATATATTATTTATGTGCAATACAATTAAAATGTGAATTAAACAGTTTATTAAAGTTTATTAAACAGATCATGAAAAACTGTTAATTATAATTATGTCATTATACCAATTAAACCACATTAAAACATCACTTTTATGTCCAAAATAACAGTAAAACATTGAACATTTTGTAATAATATAAATAATAATAATAAAAAATACAGTAAAATAATCTTAAAATTATTTTAATAAAAACATAATTTTCAGAATATTTAAAAAAAAAATCTTATTATTTTATAAAAACAAAAACAATTCTGTTCAAAGAGGTTATACGAAAAGTTACGATTACTAAATGTGTCTAAAATTCGGAAAAACTCACATAACTTGGCATCTGTGGTGCTATTCATTTTCCACAAAAAGTATTCTTTTTAATAGTTAAATAGTAAATATCACTATTTATTTTAGGTATTTTAGGTTTAGGTTATTAGGTAGGTATTTTATGCTTCTCTAATAAGTTAGCTAATATTGTTCGTTTATAAGAAATGTGTGGAATGAAAATGGTAAAATCGTACGATGTGCATACATAAAATGGTAAAATCGTACGATGTGCATACATAAAATGGTAAAATCGTACGATGTGCATACATAAAATGGTAAAATCGTACGATGTGCACACATAAAATGGTAAAATCGTATGATGTGCATACATAAAATGGTAAAATCGTAAGATGTGCATACATTAAATGGTAAAATCGTACGATATGCATAAATAAAATGGTTAAATCGTAAGATGTGCATACATAAAATGGTAAAATCCTACGATGTGCATACATAAAATGGTAAAATCGTACGATGTGCATACATAAAATGGTAAAATCATAAGATGTGCATACATAAAATGGTAAAATCGTACGATATGCATAAATAAAATGGTAAAATCGTAAGATGTGCATACATAAAATGGTAAAATCGTAAGATGTGCATACACAAAATGGTAAAATCCTACGATGTGCATACACAAAATGGTAAAATCGTAAGATGTCCATACACAAAATGGTAAAATCGTACGATGTGCATACATAAAATGGTAAAATCGTAAGATGTCCATACACAAAATGGTAAAATCGTACGATGTGCATACATAAAATGGTAAAATCGTAAGATGTCCATACACAAAATGGTAAAATCGTATGATGTGCATACAAAAAATGGTAAAATCATACGATATGCATACATAAAATGGTAAAATCGTACGATATGCATACATAAAATGGTAAAATCCTATGATGTGCATACACAAAATGGTAAAATCGTAAGATGTCCATACATAAAATGGTAAAATCGTACGATGTGCATACATAAAATGGTAAAATCGTACGATGTGCATACATAAAATGGTAAAATCGTACGATGTGCATACATAAAATGGTAAAATCGTACTATGTGCATTCATAAAATGGTAAAATCGTACTATGTGCATTCATAAAATGGTAAAATCGTACTATGTGCATTCATAAAATGGTAAAATCGTACGATGTGCATACATAAAATGGTAAAATCGTACGATGTGCATACATAAAATGGTAAAATCGTACGATGTGCATTCATAAAATGGTAAAATCGTACTATGTGCATTCATAAAATGGTAAAATCATACGATGTGCATACATAAAATGGAAAAAATCGTACGATGTACATACATAAAATGGAAAAAATCGTACGATGGTCATACATAAAATGGTACACTGCCAAATGTAGTAACATAAAATGTAAAATTTTCTAAGCAGTGGCTAAATCTCAAAAATTACATCATAACCATACTTTTCTGAAATACTGCAGCCACATCGAGAGCGCAAGACATATATGAATGCTTTCACACTGTGCACTTAATCACATGCCTATTACTGAGATATTAGAGACAAGAACCTCCTGAGGAACTCAAGGCCTTGTGTATAGGGCTACAATTTAAAAGTCTTTTCTGCCGAGCCACTTAAGATATGTATAAAATGGTATAACTTCCATTTATGCAATTAACCAGCAGGTGTCCTTTAACATGCATGCTTTCACACACGACCAGTCTGGTTAAAAGAGAAATATCAAATGCCATGCCGCTTTAGATTTTGGACCGAATCATGTATCTGAGAAGCATTCACAGCGGTATAGCGCCTATGGTGCCTTTAAATTCCATGAATGACCTGAACAATGTCATCCATGCCTTTGCCTGCCAACTCCCCTGTTGCTTTCATTAAGCTTTTCAATACTCCCGTGCCACTCTTAATTAGTTTTGAAGAGTCTTTGGACAGCAACAGTCACCAAATTATCACTCTGGACTTTTAATAGTTCTCTGTGTCTTGCCTGCGGCTCACAAAACTAAACTGAACAGGATTTTCAAGTGTATTTCTTAGGTGAGAGCATGTGTTATTTTCTGGGCCAGAGATCGCAACTCCATATGTGCGTGTACAGGTTTGGCTATACTTGTGATGTCATCGCAACTACTGTTGTGACAACTTGCAATAAGTCATATCGTAAGATATCATTCAGCTTGGCTTATAAGAAAAGGTATGACTCTTATTCTCATAGACACTAAGCAGTCAACAAACATTATTAGATGTAAAAGTACATTTCTCGGTTGTTTCCAACATGCTTGTTTTTCCAAACCATGTTGCTTGTTTCTCTTATGAGATATGGCAACACTGCAATTGGTGTTTCACCCACCCCTCATAGCACAGAACTGTACCAAAAGACACTAACACACACAGGTTTGGGGCAGCTGCCCGTAAATCTCTCTCTCTGTCGCACCGCCGTCTCCGTTCAGCCTTTATCCCTCTCGGAGGCTTGATTAGCCTGATAAGGGGCCGGGCGTGCAGCATCACGACTCGGCCCCGCCCTCCACCCTGCCACATTCCTCCCTCATTCTCTCAGGTCAGGGAGCCCCAGGCAAGACATACACCCCCCCCCATCTCTTTTCCTCACTACATTTTGTGCCCTTCCGGCCCTGTCTGTCGGCAGGTCATCCCGGCCTTCCTGAATCTGGGAGGAGACAGGGGGAGGGAAACAACAATAATACATTATAAACAGTGGGTACTCACTGTAACAGTGAAGTGCCGCCAAAAAAACACAGTAACATTTAAAAGAGAGGGAAAGGCCAACATGGAGGAGCAGTGGGAGAGAGAGAGAGAGAGAGAGAGAGAGCGAAAACAAATCTTACTCGCAGGTTCTCCGATACGCCGTAGCTTGATCCTCGGCCACTCCTCCACCCTCTAATGGATGGTCGCTCTCCCCGGGCGTATCGGAGGTAGTCCTCCTACCCCTGGCTTATGGAACGGCCCGCCGCATTTTTGGTGGATGGTAGGGGTCTCCCCCGCCCCTAGCAGCAGTAACTGCTCCAAGCGGTTGGTTGGGATCCCCTCCTCCCCTTGCGGTCGGCGGCCATTCCTCTGCTTCCAGACGATCGGTCTTCTCCGTCCTCTGGTGGCTCATTGGGGTGGATGGTAGCGGCTCCTTCCTGGGTTTTGCCACCAGTTTAAAGGTATTAATGGAAAGGAGGAGGCGAGAACCGGCTTGACAATATAAATAATATTTTTATGAAGAACTGAACCAAAAGACACAAACACACACAGGTGTCGGGCAGCTGCCCGTAAATCTCTCTCTCTGTCGTACTGCCTTCTCCGGTCGCTCTTATCCCTCCTAGAGGCTTGATTAGACTGATAAGGGGCCGGGTGTTAAGCATCACGAACCGGCCCCGCCCTCCACCCAGGCTGGACTGGGAAGAGAAATCAGCCTGGAATTTTTACATAGCAACTGGCCCGCATGTTGCAGTGCCGTTTTGTGGTCCGTTTTGCATAACGCGGTGGCTCATTTTAGCTTATAGCGGCCCTTTCTGTCTGTTTCACCCACTGGCCCGCTAGTTTCTCCCGATGGCCAGTCCACCCCTGATCGGCCCCAAAGTGTGTCGGCCCACCGGGAAAATGTCCGGTATGCCAGATTACCCTGGCTACTGCTCACTAATATAGCTTTCTAAGGTTGATATGTGTTCTTCTGGAGGTGGGACAGTTGGGCTTTTGGAATAGATGACATGTAGATGTAAAATTCACTCCTATTTCTGACCCGAAGTAATTCGCAATATCTCTTTCCCTGCAAGTTTGTCATTCAACAGGCCATTTAAACTTTACATGCAAGCAAGCTTAGTGTAATCTATTGTTGCATATCAACAGCTATAAGAGTTCAGACACAGTGCAGTTTGCTCTGAATATCACACACACACACATTTATATGCATATACTGAACTCAGAAATGTACACCACACACACAAAATGCCATTTAACAGAGCTTTTCCCTTTTTTGTGTCTTAGAAAACAGCTGACAGTGTTTCCTCAACAGCTGTAGTGGATGCAGCTCTTAACATCAGCATTATAAAAACACCCTGGAGCAGCTTATCAGCCGTTCACAACATCTGGTCACCATAAACAGGTTCATGAGGCTTCCTGGCCTACAGTAACTCTATGAATATATTAAGAAGAAAACTTTTTCTTGCACAGTTTAACTTGAGTGTTTACGTCACCAGCCCTAGACGACGCTGGTCGCAAAGTTGTGTTGAACGTTTACTCCAATCCAGGCTAACTAAGCAGGGGAAACGTTTCAACTGATGTGGAACAAATGTTAATAATGGGTTTGCAACAGAGTGAACATTGTTTACATGTTTTTTGGGCACTTTTTAGCTGGTCAGACTGTGAGAGCAGCTTGTTGAGCAGGTAAACCAGCTGAGCACCAGCTTGGCCGGGCTGAGAGAACAGTTTAATCCAAAACAGGGTTTACCGTCTTATTGTGAACAATTCACAGAGATGCTGCTTATGTACAGTGTTACGATTCAATTTCAGTTACGATGCTGCCTTGGAAGGTAGCTGCCTATGTAGACAGCAGCAGCACCAGCTCACAAGGGCTATGTAAAGACTCGCAGTAGCGATTAGCATCTGACATTTCAGTTCAGGTCCATTACCAGAGTGATGGAAGTGAAGCCGACATCCATCTGTTCGCCCAATCACGCGTTATTTACGTAAACGAACTGGATTAGCTGCACATATGCTAACGCAACACATTCCACAGCTAACAAATTCATGTTTTTAAAATGCTTTCCAAATGTTACATTGTGGTTGTGGGATCAGGGCCTATAGGCCTGATATCCTGTTAAGCAAACATCTTGCTATGAAAGTGCTCAGATTTATTTGGTTAATTGACCACAAGTAAAAATCAATGTGCCTCGTTGTGTAATGTGGTTACTGTGCTGTGTGTGTCGGAAGCGTTAATGCAATGTTTCCCCAGGCAAAGTGGCCGTTTAAACCTCCAGAGACCCGAGTTTGACTGATGTGTGCATTTTCAAAACAAGCATAAATAAATATCTAGCGCAAATAGTTTCCCTAAATATTGATGTCCACATATGTGGACTGCAGGACTAAGCTGTGAAATGTTAAATAATACTTGCTATAAAAATTCTGATTTTTTAATCAAATTGTTTATTATGTTTTGGAGACGTTACAGACGTCAGACATTAGATACAGACATTAGTCCAGCATCATCCAATCACAGCCAACCATGTTAAAATAAACAGCATCAATTGTGAATCTATGTGTGTCATGTGTGTCAAACAGCCTGAAACTGAACTTTTGATCAGATTTTAGGAGTGAACGCACTTAACTGCTATAGAGAGCTATAGGAGGCTCCCTTGCTCCCTATTTAGGGAATGACTTAACCTCCAGTGTGCCGTCTGTCTGCACTGGTCTCAGAACAGTTCGAAATGCACATTATTTTCTTTTAAATAAGGATTTTTTTTTAAAACAACCATATTGTACAGTGATAGCAAAATGACTTAAAGGTGTGTTCATGTTGAAAGTTATCCAAAATAACGTTTTTTTCTACTTTTGAAAGAACAATGACCCCAAAATCCACATATGTGGACATAATGTCTATCAGTCCACTGATGTGCAAAAAATTTATGAGTTTTTAAAATCGGCATAATAAACGAAAGTAAAGACGTTACTCTTTACACCTAAACAGATTTCAAAGAGAAAACGTAGAAGTTTCTTACCAGACACACTTTTGTTTGCACTGCGCCCATAGAAGTGCTTCACAGAAATTGACGTCACGTTGTTGTGTCACGTGAAGTTAACCCCTTAAATGACAGTCTAGAGTGTTGTCGACAGTATTCAGTTGGTTTAAATTAATTTAATTCTGCTCACTAATATGCATAGCGAGGCCAAAATGCAATGTCCACGCATGTGGACGCAGGGTCGCACGAGGTTAAACTTGTTTTGGAGAATTCTGTAAAGCCTCGGCAGCGACTTTTAACACATAATTAAAAAAAAATAATGTTGTACAGCACTTTTCACAACACACATCATTTCAAAGCAGCTTTACCGACAATTATGCAGTAATATCTGTAATGTTTTAAACGTCTTAAAGTGGTCACTGAACATTTTGCTCCCTCTCTCTGACCCTTACAAATAAAGATGACGTTCTATGCTGCTGTGCATTTAAGGCCAATTCCACAATCTGTTTAAATAGAAGTTTAAACAAAAAAAAATAAGAAGAGCATTTTCAAAAGTCTCATTTTTCGGTAGAGGAAAACATCTTTCCAATCTAGAAAAGAGGCGGAGACTTAACAAAATCAATGCGTTTTCAAACGAAAACCTATTAGTGTGCATGTGGCCTAAGACTACCAATTTGTTATTGAGAGATCGGCTGAGAAAGACACAAAAAGACCGAGAGCAATACAGAGTCATTCAAATTCAGCACAGCCAATCTCCTTCAAAGAAATAACCTCTTTGTATGACCAGAGCTGCTCTATCCATTGGATTATTTTTGTTGTTGTGAAAATAACTCAGGATCAAGCCTGTTCCTCTACTGTTTGGACGTCTTCTCTCTGAAGCATTAGCTTTAGTAATTAAAGTCATGGTTGCAGAGGCGATTTTCCATCCCACAAGGAGGCATCCTGCACAGATTAGCCATGATTAATAGCACTGCTCGTGGCACACTAAGGATTGGGGCGGTCTCTTTTTCGACCAGCAGGAATATCATCTGGTGTGAAGGATGAATTATGGCCGTTGCCTTTTCTGTCATGAAGGAAAATGGCCTGGCCTGCATGTATGATGATATTAGTGGGGCAAATGCTCATCTAATCTGATGTAATTTAACATTTGCACAGCATGACACAATTCTAAAAGTAGCCGTGATACTAACTTCAGGGATGCAAACTAATGAGGGCCAAAAAATCGTGATATGATCAAAGGTCCTTGAACATTTTTTCTTGGAATATATAGTTTCAAAGAATAAGCTAAAAGCACCAATTTTAAGCGGTGTTTGACATTTTTGGTTGTATTTTTACTATCTGCTTGTACAGTATTTTCATTATTGGGGATTTTGAGTCATCCACGTGGCTTGAGTCTTTCGGATCTGTTCACAAACATTCATTCGGATTTATTTACTCTTTTGTTTCGTGACCATTCCTGGAGATGCCACAAGGTGGAGACAAATGAACTTTTTAAGTGGTATGAGTGAGTCACTGAATCATTTTGATTAAACCTATATGTTAAAAGAGACCCAAAAATGGGCCACGGGACTGTCTTGAAAGGGTCGTGGACAACAGGATAAAATGAAGCTAACAGTTTGGTGCATAGTCGGGTTGGGGAGTAACATAATACATGTAACGGGATCAAATATTTAAAATACAAAATATAAGTAACGGTTGGTAATCAGAATACAGATTTATGATTACTGAAGAGATTACTTTGCATTTTATTGTCATTTGTTTCATTTAATATTTAGTCTTTCTAGTTGGAAAACATTTATCCATATAAATGATGTGATCTAAAGGAACATTTGAACAGTGATGAAACACTTTGTATGATGTGTTACATTCATACGAGCAGACAGAGGGCGCTGTTACACTGTTATGAGTGAAAAGGGGTATGCAGAGGAAAATGGTTGTTGTGTACTCGGTGGGGTTTTTAAGTTTGCAGCAGCAGAAATAAAACTTGTGTAAATTGTCATGTGCACATTTAGTTTTACGCTAAGCTAAAGTGCTATTTTAAAATGCTATATTACGTCACGATTACATTTTTTAATAAAAAAATCCATATCTGTTTGTAGTATAGAAATATTTCATAGACACAATATCAGATACGTATATAAAGATATAATGCAAAAATCCTATTCTTGATGATAATTATTGAATTGTTTTTCTGTAATATATATATATATATATATATATATATATATATATATATATATATATATATATATATATTGTAGAACCCTCACGGGAAGGAGGACAGGAAACGAAGGTTCCAGGGAAAAAGGTAAGGGTTTTAATGTCTGTCTCACAAATAATTATAACAAAATCAACACACAATAACATAAGCGCAGTGGGTTGGCTTGTTCTGGTCGAACCCCCTCTGCTCTGCGGCCGCTGGCTTTTCACCGCTCTCCTCACTCTACTGCAATTAGAGACAGGTGTTAGTCATAATTTGGCCCAGGTGTGAGCGCCCTTACCGCTTCTCTCTCCCGGACGGGCGCTTGACCACGCCCCCGCTGCCACATACCCCCACCGCCCGACTCAGGCCGGGGCGTCATCCTTTATCTTTATCTTTATCTTTATCTTTATTTTGTTTTGAAAGGGGACAGTGTACATTAATCAACATTGAAACAATGTAAATGTACCCGAGTTAGCTCAAAAGTGCTAATTTTCATCGGTAGTCCCCCAGCCGGGTGTAAAAAAGGCAACCTTAAAAATAACCACAGGTATAAAATCACAAAAATACAATTAAATACAACACATTATGGTTAAAAAATACAATTCATATTAAAATAAATAAATACACAATGTATAAGTGTACACAGAAAGCATTAGTGACTACAAGATTGGCTCTCAACCAGCCATTTGTTTGCATTCTTTTTGAATGAAAAGAATGACAAGGACTCTCTGATGTTTTCAGGCACTGTGTTCCATTGCTGCGCTGCTCTTACGGAGAAAACAGACTGACCAAAAGCTGTTTTTCTCCGGGGATAATGCAGTCTTCCCTCACTGCCCCTCTGGTTACCCTAATCTCACTAGATCTAAAATGTATAAAGTCACATAGTGGAGGAGGTGCTAGACCATGTCTGATTTTGTAAATTAAACAGATGTTTTTGTATTTAATTAGATTATCCCAAGTAAGTAACTGATATTTCCTCAGAATACTACAGTGGTGGTAGTGGTATGGTTTTTTATCCAGTATTTTTAATGATTGTTTGTATAATGTTTTTAATGGTTTTATTGTTGTAGAGTGAGTATTGGACCAGCTTATTAAACAATATGTTATGTGAGATAAAATCATAGAAAAGAAATATAATTTAGCAGCTTCTGTTGAAAGGAAGTCTCTAATGAATCTGAAGTTCACTAGACTGAACTTAATCCTATTACTAACTTTTTTTATGTGAGTTTTGAAATTTAGGTTAGAGTCTATATATAGTCCTAAATATTTATATTCTGTGACGACCTGTAATCTTTCTCCAGATATTACAATTTCAGGTTTTATATTTATATTATTTTTTGAAAAGAACATAGCTACTGTTTTGGATATATTCAATTGCAGACAAAATTGCTCTAACCAGGTTGAGATCAGTGACATGGCCTCTGTAAGTTTTGAGGCAACTTCCTCTGTGGATTTTCCATAGGCCAAAACAGCAGTGTCGTCTGCATACATCAAAGTGTCACAGGTTTTACACAAAGATGGTAAATCATTAATGTATAAACTGAAAAGAATTGGACCTATAATTGAACCCTGTGGAACACCAGTTGATAATGGTAAAGGGGTAGAACTATATTGGTCAATTCTTACACTTTGTGAACGAGATAAAAGGTATGAATTAATGAGGTCAATGAATTTTGGGGAAAAATTAAATGCATGAAGTTTATGCAGTAAAACTGAATGGTTAACTGTATCAAATGCTTTACGAAGATCTAAAAAGATTGCTCCCAAGATTGATCCGGCCAGCCTACCACTCCCCCCCCCCCCATTTCTGGAGAGGAAGTCGGCGGCAGCCATCTGCACCCCCGGTCTGTGGATCACCTTGAATTTAAAAGGCTGGAGAGCGAGATACCAACGGGTGATCCGGGCGTTAGTATCCTTCATGCGGTGGAGCCACTGGAGTGGGGCATGATCCGAACAGAGGGTGAAGGCCCGCCCCAGCAGGTAGTAACGGAGGGTGAGGACCGCCCACTTGATGGCCAAACACTCCTTTTCCACGGTGCTGTACTTAGTCTCCCTTAAGGAGAGCTTCCGACTAATGTACAGCACCGGCGCTCCTCCCTCCACCAGCTGCGTAGAGTACGCCCCCAGCCCTCTGTCTGAAGCGTCCGTCTGCAAAATAAAAGGGAGAGAAAAATCAGGTGCATGTAAAAGCGGCCCCCACAAAGTGCAGCTTTAATCTGCGTGAACGCCTGTTGACACTGCTCCGACCATTGGACCGGATCTGGAGCCCCTTTTTAGTGAGATCAGTCAGCGGGCTGGTGACGTCCGAATAATTAGGCACAAATCTTCTGTAATAGCCAGCCAGCCCCAGGAACTGTCTCACCCCTTTTTGGTCTTAGGTCTAGGGCAAGTCGCAATCGCCGCAGTCTTTTCAATTTGGGGACGCACCTGGCCATGACCCAAGTGGAACCCCAGATACCGCACCTCCACACGCTCAACCGCACACTTCTTAGGGTTTGCCGTGAGCCTCGCTCGTCGCAGCGATCTCAGGACGGCCCTCAGATGATGCATGTGCCGCTGCCAATCATTGCTATAGATGATAATGTCATCCAAATAGGCAGCGGCGCACGCGGTATGCGGTCTGAGGATCCGATCCATGAGTCGCTGGAACGTGGCTGGGGCCCCGAACAAACCGAAAGGAAGCGCCACAAATTGGTGTAATCCAAACGGCGTGGTGAAGGCTGTTTTCTCGCGGGACATTGGTGTCAAGGGATCTGCCAATAGCCCTTTGTTAAATCCAGGGTCGAGTAAAATCGAAAGCAGTACCTAACCGATCGAGCAGTTCATCAACACGGGCATTGGGTACGCGCCAAATTTAGACACCGCTTGACTTTCCTGTAATCCACACAGAACCGAACCGACCCATCACTCTTGGGAACAAGAACAACCGGGCTGGACCAATCACTGTGGGATTCCTCTATTACGCCCATATCGAAGCATTGCATCTAATTCTTCCCGAACGACTTTCTTTTTATGTTCGGGTAAGCTGATAGGGCGTAACGCACCACCGCCGCCCGCTCGGTCTCGATGTGGTGCTGTATGAGGTTCAGTACGGCCCGGAGAGGGGAAACACGCCCGCGAAACTCTTTTTGTAACTCGGAAACCTCTGTGAGCTGTCACGGTGAGAGCTGGTCCCCACAAGTGACCGGAGTGTTAAGATTGTAGTTTTTGTTTACCTCCGGTCCGAGCTCCGCCTCTCCGGAACTACCGTGGGCCAACGCCACAGAGGCCGCCCTCCCTCCACAATTTCAGGAGGTTGAGGTGATATATTTGACGCCACCTCTATCGGTACGCTTGACTTCATAATCGAGATCCCCTACTCGTCGTGGTGACCTCAAACGGTCCTTGCCACTTGGCGAGTAATTTTGAGCTCGATGTTGGGAGTAATACAAGCACTTTATCTCCCGGTGCAAATTCCTCGTAGCTGAGCACCCCTGTCATACAGCCGGCGCTGGCGTTCTTGAGCTTGGAGCAAATGCTCTTGTGTTAATCGCCCCAGTGTGTGGAGCTTTGCTCGAAGATCAAGAACGTATTGAATTTCATTTTTGGCATTAGAAGGTCCCTCCTCCCAATTTTCACGGATGACATCGAGGACACCGCTGGGCGCCGCCTGCACAGCAGCTCAAACGGGAGAACCCGGTGGAGGCTTGCGGACCTCTCGCATCGCAAATAACAGGGGGTCTAGCCACTTATCCCAATTTCTAGCGTCATCGCGCACCGAATTTACGTAATCATGTTTTTGAGCTGCTTTATTAAACCGCTCCACTAGGCCATCTGTCTGAGGATGGTAAACGCTAGTGCGAATCGATTTAATGCCCAAGAGCTCGTGAAAGTTCGCGAGCGTCCGTGACATAAAAGTTGTGCCTTGATCGGTGAGGATTTCTTTCGAATCCCCACCCGGAGATTATCTTGAAGAGTGCCCCTGCAACACTACGCGCGGAGATGTTGCTCAGAGGCACTGCTTCCGGATATCGCGTCGCTGCAATCCACTAGGACTAACACGGCTATGTCCGCGTGCTGACCGCTCTATCGGTCCCGACGAGGTCCATCCCAATTCTTTCGAAGGGGACCTCGACATGGTAGAGGGCGTAAAGGCGCTTTTGGGGTGGCCGGTGGGTTTACCAGCTGACATTCGCGCACGCCGCACACCACCTGCGGACGCCACCGCCAATGCCCGCCAATAGAAGCGGGCTATTAGACGGAGAAGTGTTTTTCGCTCCCTAGGTGACCGCCATAGGATATAGTGAGCCGCCTGGAAAACCATTTCCGACGGCTCCGTGGAATCAATAATTGTGTTACTTCTCCTTTGTTTGGGCGCCCTACGCCACCCTGTATGTTTATCTTTAATAGTTTAAAAATACGGATATGAGACGGCGACACCCGGCCGGAGTTGTTGACCATCGACACTCTCACTTGGTCAAAGGCGTGCTTAAGGGTATCATCCCGCGACTGCTCCAAGGGGAAGTCCTCCGGAATTCCCGAGAGGAGGAGCGCCCACCTCGCCCCTTCCCACGCCACTGAGCAGTCGAGGACGGCCCTGGCTCCGCCTCCCCGCCAAAGCATCGCGACATCACACACCCCTTCACTCTCAAGCAGGACCCATCCGCGACAAACTCCCTCCAATAACTTTCTAAAATTCGCCAATCCGCACTCCAAAATTAGCGGATGGGTGAGGCGGGACTAACCGCTGCCTCTACACTATGTTTTTCTCCCCTGAATTTGATCGCCAGAGTCACCACGGATATTTGTGAATATCCCCGTGTACACACCTTACCCTCACCAGTTTAGCTGAGCCCAAAGCTCCGGTTGAACCAAGCGCTGGTGGATGGTGGTCTGGTTACAGCCGGTATCCAACAAAGCTTGGTATGTACCCCCTGGATTCTTACCGAACTGCACGCTCCAGCCCGATCGGGGCAGCCTGTGGAGCATCGGAGACCCGCATCACCGCCCCTATTTCCATCAGCGGGCACTGATCCCGAAGTGGTCCGGGTCTCCGCACCTCCAGCAGACCGCCCAGACGCTGCGGCCGCACTCGCAGCTGGCGGCGCTCCCACCTGAGGAGGAGAGCGGCTGAAGGATGGAGAAGGGCTTGGTGGGCGCTCCCAAGACCGGGAGCTGGGCGCTGAACGCTCCACGCCTGCGGGGGGCAGGAACGGACCCTGGGGAGAGAGCAGAGCGAGAGGGAAGAGGGGAGGGAAAAAAACAGGGAAGACACAGGGAAAGGGGAGACAGACAGAGAGGGCTCATCCGCCTCGAATCGCCGCCATGTGGTCCTCCTCGAGCCGGACGGCTTCCTCCAGCGACGCCGGGCGGTGGCACTGGACCCACTCGGCCGCCTTCCGGGCAAACGCTGGACAAACTGCTCCAGTACCACCTGGTCGACGAAGCTCCTCGACGCCGCTGTCCCGCGCAAGCAGCCACCTCCGACACGCATCACGGAGCCGCTGGGCTTAACGCTAACGGGCGGTCGGATTTCTCCAGTTTTAAGGCCCGGAAGAGTTGGCGACTTTCCTCTGGGGACCCACCAACCCGTTGCAGGATGGCTCTTCGCAGATCGTTGTAAGCCAGGAGGCTTGTTGCCGGCAGTTGTTGGGCCGCGAAGTTGTGCTTCCCCGACAGGAGAGGGACTAATCGGGCTGCCCACTGGTCTTGGGGCCACCCCCAAATCTCCGCCGCCCTCTCGAAGAGGTCGATGAAGGCCTCTGGTCGTCCGCCGCCCCATCTTCTGTAACGCTGGTGGGGGCAATGTGGCGTGGTGTCCGTGGTCGCTGGCTGCGGCTGGAGCTGCCTCCTGGCTGAGGAGGCTCGGATGGCGAGCCGGTCCTCTGCTTGGGCCCGCATGATTTCAAAAAACGACGATCCTGGTCTTGCCGGAGCTCAAGCAGGGATTGTTGGTGGCTCTGGTGGAGTGTCGCGAGGGACTGGAGGACTTCAGCCAGCTGGGAGGACTCTATGGGGCTGACTCTGTTCCATTATTATGGTTTTTTTTTTTTTAATGTCCCGGTTTCGGCACCAGTGTAGAACCCTCACGGGAAGGAGGACAGGAAACGAAGGTTCCAGGGAAAAAGGTAAGGGTTTTAATGTCTGTCTCACAAATAATTATAACAAAATCAACACACAATAACATAAGCGCAGTGGGTTGGCTTGTTCTGGTCGAACCCCCTCTGCTCTGCGTGCCGCTGGCTTTTCACCGCTCTCCTCACTCTACTGCAATTAGAGACAGGTGTTAGTCATAATTTGGCCCAGGTGTGAGCGCCCTTACCGCTTCTCTCTCCCGGACGGGCGCTTGACCACGCCCCCGCTGCCACATATATATATATATAAATGGTTAAAACAAGATAAATGTACTTTACAACGATATACAAAAATATATTTTTTATATAAGTGTATTTTGTCTTTCTGTACTGGCAGATTTTTTATATATTTTTTCACTTGTTATTAACTTTTTTATATTCGAAACAAGTGAAAAAACTTGCAAGTGTTGAAGAAGTAATCCAAAGTATTTAGAATACATTACTCTCCTTGAGTAATGTAACGGAATACGTTACAAATTACATTTTACAGCATGTATTCTGTAATCTGTAGTGGAGTACATTTCAAAAGTAACCCTCCCAACCCTGTGCACAGTTATGATAGTAAAACAAATATAGGCTCATCAACTTTCAAAAGAGTGGAGAATAGGCCAATACTTCCCATATCTTTTGTTGTTTTCATCAGGGCTGGACTAGTAATCTGGCATACCAGGCATTTTCCCGGAGGGCCGACACACTTTGGGGCCGATCAGGGGATGACTGGCCATCGGGAAGACAGAGTGTCGTCCACGCTGTGTCGTCTGCGAACCGGGCCAAATGGGCTGCGATAAGCTCAAATGAGCCGGCGTGTTATGCAGAATGGACTACAAAACTGTTTGCATCCCTGTAACTTAAAAGGATAGTTTTGGAATAATTAAAATCCTGTTTTCTAGGGAGTTCTGAGTGGTTGCTAGGGTATCGTTAATGTCTAGGTAAATGCAAAAGCGTATTACATAGGTTAGGGGGTTGTTCAAATTCCTAACTAGTATGAAAAATAATCATGTTTGCCTCCTGTTAGTCTGGTTTCATCAGTCTTTGAATCGCAAGATCTTGAAGAACAAAGATGGCAGAAATAATTGACACCAAAGCTGGCCTTCAAGAAATTCGAGAATCAAAAGTGAGACCAAAACATCTAAATGTCACATAAAGATCCAGTTTAATTACTGTTTCTCTGATGCATAAAATTGATGCATGTAAATGAAATGATTGTGCTTAAAGTGCAGATTGCACATTTATATAGTTATTTATATAAGTCATTTATAACACTCCTTTAAAAACTCCTTAAATCTTTCTTACACTCATCACAAGACAAAATTAGATTGTTTCACGCTTCAGTGCAAATACGCTTACGCCTACACAAGGATTAACATAAAATGGGTACGTTAGTAAGAACGTTGCAGAATTCCATATAATGTTGTAATATTACTGTACATATAAATGTATTTCATCCACTGATCTGCTTGAAACATGCATTATCATGCTCTATCCCCAAGCATAATTTACATTAAGAAAAATAAAGAGGCAAATCTGTTAAACAACATAAAACTCGCCATAAAATAACCATAAAATTTCACTCACGGTCTCACGATTCATTTTCAGTTATCTTGACAAATAAATAGATAACAAATAGATAACCGAGGTTTAAATCAACTTAGCATGAGCTTTCCATGCATTCAAATTATTTGAGAGATGCATAGGGCTCCCGATTAGAGATCAAGTCACAATACCCAACAAAATGATCTGCCACTGATTTATGCGAGGGCCGTAATTTGATTCTACAGATATATGGAGTGATTATCTTAACCAGTCACCTTTGGAAGGCATTGATTTCCAGAGGAGCCGCGAGTGTGCCGGCCGCAGTTCATGCAGCAATTTATTGACTCTTTATGATTCTGGATTGTTCTCTGCATTGGAAATGTCAAAGTGCACATATTGGTTTTTAGGGGTGATACCATTATTGAATGCATAAAAGGAAGATTATATCAGGGTTGATATCTTTATTTTAGTGAATGGAAAAAGTCGCCACAAAGAAAATCCACACATATTGATTTTTGCAGCATAATCAAAAGAGCCTACTTGATAATTGAAGCATAGTTTACAGGTGGTGAAGTGTTATCTACCTCTGTACAGTGGTTCATTTCACAAACGCTGCAACCAATGCAACATTGTCACTTTTGTAATGGTATTAATTCAGGTTGAGTTATTATTCATTACAAACCAATCGTGTAATTCTGCTTGTTGTAATGCCAATCAAACAGTTGATAAATGTAGCCTCAAGGCCATGCATTGTGATCAGTGACAAAGAGAATTAGTATTTTTTATTTTCCATAAGATGCCATTTCCTTCATCAAGTGAATCATGCCATTGCTTTATTATCTTGAGAAGTAATGAGAAGGGTTGGAGGGGGTCTGTTAATAGAATGCCATTTATTCTACAGTCCTAGCGTTAAATAAGAAAATAAATAAGCTTGTTAGTTTAGGGAGTAATTGGTATATCCATTATTGTCTGTCTTGGCTAGCAGATCAGTCACAGGCTTATGTGACTAAAGAGTAATGTGCTAATGCGTTTTTATCGTTTACCACAGTGCAATGAAAAAATACCACAGTTTTTGTATTCTGAAAACCAAAGTGCCTCTTCATTATATACAGGTAGGTTTTTATCAGGGCTGTCAATCGTTTAAAAATGTATTAATCAAATTCGTTATGTGATGTGCCGATTAATTAACTGAATTGATCTCAATTAATCGCATATCAATATTTACTGAGAAAGGCCCCTAAATAAAGCAACATGATCACTTGGCAGTCAGCATGTTGTTTCCGAGAGTTACCCTAGAATCGGACACATAATGCAGACTCACCGAGCACATGTTCTGACACCGATTATGGTTAATAAGCCGACAATGCACGCGGTCATGTAAACGCAATAAACCGCGTTCCGTTATCTGCGTAAAAGCCAACAACGGCTTATGAATAACCCGATCTACACGGGTAGATTTTTGCCCATTACGCAGATTTCACGTATTGTCATGTAAACACCTTACTCTTTGTTTTTACCAGCTCATCCAATGTGCGCAAGTGTTGGCCGCATGCCTCTTCAAGGTTTGACGTCAAAAGTAGAGAATAACGCGATTATTTCAAAAGTCACGTAAACGTGGATTTCTTGCCTTGTCAGATTTTTAAAATGAGCTGGTTTATTTAAAACACTTGACTGATGGCATTTCCCATCAGACACTTTTGCATTGGCTCAATCATGTTCACCTCCCTTGTGGCGAGACTGGAAGCACGTTGCACCGCAGCGTGGAAAACCCGGGTTCGGATCAAGGCGCTCTTAAATACCCCGGAGTGAACTATCAGTTAGCATTCCCATTCATCTCTCTTGCAGTGCTCAGCTGGCACAGGGTACCCCCGACTCCCCAGGAAGTATGCACAATCATGGCATCAGTTGTCATGTGACTTGTTATGCAGCCGCAGAAAAAATGCGTTCTCACAAGGCTCATAAAACTACATGTGTGCAATAATGGCCTGGGCGATCAAATTAAGCAAAAATGTATTAAATAAATAACTATAAATACATTTCTCAACTATAAATTGTACAGAGTGGTTATCTGAGTTACCGTAGTCTTTCTGTCAGTTCAAACCAGTCTGGTCATTCTCCATTTTTTTCCTATCCAAAAAAGGCCACCGGGGGCAGTGTTTAGAAATTTCTGTGAGCACAGAACGATTTTAGCTAAAGAAAAGTCGACCTACTGTTTCCAATTTCACTGTGAGATCGTCTGAATAAAGATAATTTAGTAAATAAATAACATTAAATTTAAAACAAATACAATAATTCAGCGAATTAATATCCATTACATCATATAAACAGATTGTGGCAGAAGACAAGCATTTAGACAATACAAAAAGTGTCTTAAAAGTCAAAATATTGTTTGTTTTATTTCCATATCATTGAACATAACCCTATTATTGCCTACTTCACTCTTTACTCTGCGGTTTTTGAAATTGTTGATCTATGTACTCATGTGTCAGATGGATGCTTGTGGTGTGTCTTACTTTGGTTGCATCTCTAGTCACACATGCTGTGTTTTAGCATGCTGTTTCAAGTTAAACATAGCTTGAAACTTAAAAAAAAGCGTGTCTCGAGATCCTAGATCGGTCAAGCTGTCTTTAAGCACCAAAGCGTGTCTCTGGAAGGCTCTGCTACCCGCTCGTTGGTTTGACGAGGCGTGGTGCCTATACAGCTGGAGTCGTGTTTACTGCCCCATACTGCCACAAATTTGTAAAAACATCAAGATGATACATCAAGCTTGAATTGGTCTGATGGTGGGAACATTCCTTATTAAAGTACTTGCGTGCAGATCAGGGGCATTATTAATAGCGTAAATTTTTTTAAAACACGTTATTTTTCACAGTCTCCATTTTAAAGGAATAGTTTACCCAACAATGACCCGTGAAGTTTACACATTCATTCACCCTCATGTAAGGAGAACATTTTAAGAGTCTTTTCCGTCCAGCAACAGTTCACAGTGACTACATCTGTCCAGTTCCAAAAATGATTTCAAAACACCATAAAAGTGCCATAGAGGAAGTTCATACTATTAACGTGCAATACTTCAAGTCTTCTGAAGTCGTACAATAACTTTGTCTGAGAAAAAAAATAACAGCATACAAGTTTGGAGCATTTGAGTAAATGATGGCAGAATACTCATTTTTGGGTATGAAATGGAGGCAAATGTGCTGTTTTCAAAGCCCTACAACTATAAAACCTACATTAGTGGTTCTGTGGTTTCCTAAATGTTAAAACTGTGGTATTTTTTAGTGCCAGTTTTGCTAACCGAAGCTTCAGATATTCCAGTGAAACTCTTCTGGAATTCAGCTCCTTCTGATCAATGTCTCCTCCTACCTGACCACCACCAACCCATTTTCCTGATTCCTACAGTGCAACTGCAGCTAACATCTATCAGCATGGCAGAATGTGAAACACTGGTCTTGGCTCCTATAGTTAGCCTTTTAACATGTGAAATGTTCTGCAGGCTATCACCCACTGGGTCAGGTGATAGGTTAACCAGTGGGTGACGTTATTATCTGTAGCCCACAGCAATATTCTGCTGCCTATAGTTCACACGCACACAAATAAACTTCGACAGTGCTGCAACACTTCCACACCTAACACCACAATGAAGATATGAGATTCATAACACATGGAGATTACACAGTGATCTAGTTGTAAAGATCTAAGATAGAATTTTCTCAGTTTTTCGTCCAAACTTTGAAGAAACTTGTGATAAGTGACTAGAGATGTGCACAAGTAATCGATTAATCGATTAATTGAGTACTCATTCCGCTTTACATTTTACATTTATGCATTTGGCAGACGCTTTTATCCAAAGCGACTTACAGAGCCCTTATTACAGGGACAATACCCCCGGAGCAACCTGGAGTTAAGTGCCTTGCTCAAGGACACAATGGTGGCAGCTGTGGGGTTCGAACCAGTGTCCTTCTGATTACCACATTACCAGTTTCGACTTCGACAGATTAAATGTTCGACTTGTAAAATCACTACTCAAATGTTTTTATGTGTAAGAGTACTCGACTAACAAAATGCCCATCCTTATTAGGGCCATGGCCACACAACTTTGTTGTGGTTTGAAAATCTCGCTTTCAGTTTCCTAAAGTCATCGTTTTAAAAATGATGCAACACTAGAGAGCGTTTTCGAAAGTCTCTGTTTTGGTGGCTCAGAGGTGTAAACACAAAATCAATGTGTTTTCAAACAAAAACATATTAGTGTGGACGTGACCGAGTGATTAGCAAACCTACATATTTTCAAATCGACTAGTTAGTTGCTTGCCTGAAAGTCTAGTCAAATAATCGGACTTATGGAAGCCTTGTATTTTTAGGCAGGTTTGGGGTCTATATATACACTTACATTTTATAGATAGACCGATAATCCGTTTTACCTGTTTTTAATTTAAGTATCAGTTCACCATATCGGTTGCCGGGTATAAAAACTAAAATAATTGGTGTCGATTCAACAAAAAAAATAAAAATAAGAAAAAGACCAATCTATATTAAATTTATATTTATATATATACCTAATTAAGTTTACTTTATATACACTCACCTAAAGGATTATTAGGAACACCATACTAATACTGTGTTTGACCCCCTTTCGCCTTCAGAACTGCCTTAATTCTACGTGGCATTGATTCAACAAGGTGCTGAAAGCATTCTTTAGAAATGTTGGCCCATATTGATAGGATAGCATCTTGCAGTTGATGGAGATTTGTGGGATGCACATCCAGGGCACGAAGCTCCCGTTCCACCACATCCCAAAGATGCTCTATTGGGTTGAGATCTGGTGACTGTGGGGGCCATTTTAGTACAGTGAACTCATTGTCATGTTCAAGAAACCAATTTGAAATGATTCGAGTTTTGTGACATGGTGCATTATCCTGCTGGAAGTAGCCATCAGAGGATGGGTACATGGTGGCCATAAAGGGATGGACATGGTCAGAAACAATGCTCAGGTAGGCCGTGGCATTTAAACGATGCCCAATTGGCACTAAGGGGCCTAAAGTGTGCCAAGAAAACTTCCCCACACCATTACACCACCACCACCAGCCTGCACAGTGGTAACAAGGCATGATGGATCCATGTTCTCATTCTGTTTACACCAAATTCTGACTCTACCATCTGAATGTCTCAACAGAAATCGAGACTCATCAGACCAGGCAACATTTTTCCAGTCTTCAACTGTCCAATTTTGGTGAGCTCTTGCAAATTGTAGCCTCTTTTTCCTATTTGTAGTGGAGATGAGTGGTACCCGGTGGGGTCTTCTGCTGTTGTAGCCCATCCGCCTCAAGGTTGTGCGTGTTGTGGCTTCACAAATGCTTTGCTGCATACCTCGGTTGTAACGAGTGGTTATTTTAGGCAAAGTTGCTCTTCTATCAGCTTGAATCAGTCGGCCCATTCTCCTCTGACCTCTAGAATCAACAAGGCATTTTCGCTCACAGGACTGCCGCATACTGGATGTTTTTCCCTTTTCACACCATTCTTTGTAAACCCTAGAAATGGTTGTGCGTGAAAATCCCAGTAACTGAGCAGATTGTGAAATACTCAGACCGGCCCGTCTGGCACCAACAACCATGCCACGCTCAAAATTGCTTAAATCACCTTTCTTTCCCATTCTGACATTCAGTTTGGAGTTCAGGAGATTGTCTTGACCAGGACCACACCCCTAAATGCATTGAAGCAACTGCCATGTGATTGGTTGATTAGATAATTGCATTAATGAGAAATTGAACAGGTGTTCCTAATAATCCTTTAGGTGAGTGTATAATATATACTGTATATATATATATTATATTATATGTTGAGAATGTAATTATGACTTACCCTCTCTGCAGACTGTGCGGTGCCAAAGAAGATGGGTATAAAAGCTAACCAAATGATGCAGGTAGTGTACATAGTAAATCCAATTGGTTTGGCCTCATTGAAGGTCTCTGGCACGCCGCGGGTCTTGATGGCATAAACAGTGCATGTTACCATCAACAGAATGCTGTAGCCCAGAGAACAGATGAGCGACAGGTCCGAGATGTCACATTTTAGAACTCCGCGGGCTTTCTCCGGGTTGGATGTACGTTGCTCGCCATAGTCTACCACCGTGTGTGGCGGATCCACTGCAAACCACACAAACACACCCAGAAGCTGCACCGAGATCAAGCTGAAGGTGATGGCCAGCTGGGAAGCAGGGCTTATGAACCGCGGGGCTGCCACTGACTTTTTCCCTTGCTCAAAGATGCGGTGGATGCGGTTGGTCTTGGTCAGCAGAGCCGCATAACTGAAGCACATGCCCAAACCTAGGAACACTCGCCGGAAGGAGCAGACCCCCAAACTCGGAGTAGCGATCATCAGGAATGTAATGGCATAACACAAAAAAATGCCCGTCAGTAGCACATAGCTCATCTCACGGCCAGATGCGCGAACAATGGGCGTGTCGTTGTAGCGGACGAAAGTGACCACCACGAAACTAGTGGCCAGGATGCCCAAAACAGCCACGAAGACTGGAACGGCCGCCCAAGCCGAATGCCACTCCAGTTTGATGATAGGAATGGGGATGCACCCGGTGCGATTGCGGTCTGGACGTTGCTCGTACGGACACAACTCGCAACTGAACTCGTTGGCCTGGAAGTGGTACCCTTCACAGCGCTCGCAGTGCCAGCAGCAGGGTACACCCTTCACAATCTTCTTCCTTTCACCCATTTGACATGGCACACTACACACCGAACCTGGAAGCGTGGGGTCGCCCATCCGCCAGTGCATGGCATCCACCTGCAAAAGAGAATGAAGACAAGTCCTGACAAAATGACAACTGGAGGCATACTGTTAAATCTTAACCCTGATAATTCAAAGTAAGTCTCATTACCAACATAGCAGCATCGCCTCAATGTAGCTTGCAGAAGAAATCGATTTATTACCCCTACTGAAAGCTCTGGAAGTTGTGAAAAATAAGAAGCCAAAAAGCTCTTTTTGAGCATAGCTTCAGCTTGGCTTCCAGGCACGATATTGATGACAGATACATTTCGGGACAAAATTGCGCCAGAGGCGTTTGAGATTTAATAAATAACTTGACAAACTTCAGTTTGAGAAGTGACAACAGAAACTCTAATATGCGCACACTTCTGAAATCCCCCATGAAATCACTTTACAACATTTAGGAGTTGACAAGCATACAGATGGTCTCAAAGCTAACATAAATGGACTCAAAGACATGAAACTCTCATTTTGAATACTTGGGGTCTTTTATGCAATTTAATTGCACAATGCAAAGTGATTTGTCCAGACCAAACCGCAGGACAATTAACGGCAAATCTATAATTCTGGTCAATAGTTCTCAATGCAGCCTGCTGAAAAGAGATGGCCGTGAATTAATTATTCATGCTCAAGCCAAATTATGCCCTGCAAAACAGATTGCCTTTAATCAGAAGAGGGAAAGAAAGAAACGACATCTTAAAATGAAAAAAAAAAAGACAAAATTTACAAATGAACAGCCATTTAATTTGACTTATCACATAAAAGGGTACACAAGAAATTTAGGAATAATAGAAGGGCCAAATCCTGAAGTAATCCCTCATTTGATTCTTCCCATTCTGCCTGAAACAAAAGCCAAACTGACCATTCAATTCAATTAAGCAGTTTAATTTGATTTTATTCATCCTGAAAAGATGCTAATAGGAAGCAGGCAAGGTTTTAAGTTCAAAAAGTGTTAGGATCAAGCATTACCATTTATATACTGTAATTATTAGCGGTTGCAAGCACCTCTATTACTATTGCTCATACTTAGGGTTTGGGAGTTCATCCCCATTGGGTACCATTTGCCAACTGGGGCCGTCTGGTGGTTTATGGACCCTAAGTGGCCACTTATGTATACCAAGAAATGACCCTGCTAGCAATGGCTTCACCCAACAACACCCTAGTATCATGACCACAACTTTTGCATCACATTTTTCAGAAAATGTAAAAATCAAGTGGAAAAAACATAACTCAGTTTTGCAGTTTCATCTATTTACATATTCAGTGTTTGTCTAAAATCTGTGCCTTGGCATGCATCCTTTAGCATGAAACATAAACACTACAACAGTGTTATTGGCTATTGTAACCCGCACAAGAAGAGACAGTCACAATGTCGATGAAAACTGCTTTTTTTTATTAGCAGGCAAAAGTACAACAGGGTAAATCCAGAAGAAGAGTGGTCAGGGGGAGTGCAAGGTCGAGGCCGGGGAGTCAGGATATGGTAAAGGGCAAATCTACGAAAGAGTGGTCGAGGAAAGCGTAGGGTCGAAGCCGGGGAAGTCAGAATAGTAGAACGGGTAAACAAGCGAGTTGAATAGACAGGGGAGCTAGGGGAACACTAGAGCTGGCAAAGCGAAGGGGTAAACTAAACAATAACCAACTAGAGTGAAACGAAAGGGTTGTGATATATATAGGGGGAAAAACGAGCGGTGCAGGTGAAACGAATTACCAGGTGATCGGGACGAGTACAGGTGAAACTAATACTCTGGTGATTGGGAGCGTGCATGAGAGCCAGAAGGGGGTGATTGGGAGTGAGCGTGTGAGCTCGGGGAGCGAGCCTGTGAGCTCGATGAAGCGGGGAGAACTAGAGGAGCGGGGTTCGTTACAGCTATGTATTGATGTGTTGACTTTTGTCAATGCAACAACAATATTTCCAGGCTAATGAAGTCTTATCCAGTGTGAGTTGCATGCAAAATTGTCACCACAATTTCCTCTATAACACATCCAGTGTTGATCTGTTGAAGCGCTTACGGAGAGGGTTTGATACCCGAGTTAAAAAGTGAAATTTAAAGTGCTACAGGGGGCTGGATCATAGATCTGCTGAGCGACCAGTTCTCCTCCTACTCACCTGAGCCAAGACAAAGCTCAGAGGAGCAGAGACTCTCCGTAGCGTATCAGGAAATCTATACACTTCAATACGCCCACTGCTGCCTGAGGTTTTAGCCATTGAAAAGCTGCTAATTTCTGGCTCCATTAATTTTGTTTTGCAGCCAGGCATAAAACATTACAGGCTTATCTTCCATGCTGATGGCTAATGAAGCCCCAGTGAGTTCACGTTGTGTGCATTATGAAACTCAGCAAAGGTAACATTTCAAGCAGATGCCTAAATCTAACATTTGAGACTTGATTTGAAAACCATCGATGAATGGATGAATGGATGGGTGGATGGATGGATATACAGTATTGTAATATTATAGGGATAGTTCATCCAAAAATGAAGATTCAGTCATTGTTGACTCACCCCTGTGTTGTTATGACCCTATATGACTTTCTTTCTTTTTCTTAACACAAAGGGAGAAATTGTGAAAAAATTGAGTATGCTTAGTGATGTCATACAATGGCAGTTTATGGTGACCACCTCTTCAAGCTTAAAACAACAAACCAGACAAAAAACACAAAAAAATAAGGCTGGGCATAGAAATGCATCAATTCTTCATCTACAAACTATTCAGACATGTTTAGTAAGTTCTGTTCTCTGTTTTGTGTGCAGCTGTGTTGCACTATCATTGTGGAGGACCTGTTTTTATGTAAACCAAACAACTTTACGATTGAACGCCCCAATATTCACTCACATTAAGGTGTAGCTTGTTTGTCCATTGGCCAATCACTTTGTACTCAGCTGTTGATCTGTTGGTGATCTGATACTGGAAGATGTCATATCGCCCTGGAGCATCACCATTCTGATTGAACATCACTGGAGTCCCCGCGCTTCCTGTAAAACAGGAAATGACATAACTTAAATGAGTAGTTAAAGCATGACATGCCCATGCATTATGTCACTCTGTGTTTATATTATCATAGTTTTAAACATGCAATTATTTATTTATATTTTTACTGTAATAATTCATATTGGAAAATTTTATTTTATACATTAAAAATACATTTTTAATTATACAAATAACCATGTGTAGATTTCAAGTGCTCTCTCAATTAATAGCTTATACTGTAAGGTCATAAAAGCTGCATGCACAATAATTATATAAGAATTAGCTACATGTTGTTTAAAATAGTGTTAAATGTAGTATAGCATGTCACATCTTAGTGCATATCAACTTCCCAAAAGTATTTCATGTCATATACCCTAATGCTGACAACTGTGACAAATGCTTCCATTCCTGTCTTCCATTGTTTAGCCAAACACTCACACACATTTACGATTGGTTGAGCTGAAATTTGACATGCCAGAGCGGTCCAACGAACAGTGCAAATGTATTGAAAGTGGCACAGATCCAGAGTTTACACTATTCAGGAATTCAACCTACGAAAGGCTAAACGTCGCCTCTGCATTTAAATCACCTTTAGGAATACATTCAGTTGGTTTTCATACTGTTAAAACAAAGTTGCATGAGGTTATTTAAAAAGGCAAGGCATCACTTGCTGTGGGTATACACATATACAGTTCACAGTAGCTCAAGAGGATCCGTTCTCACTGTTCCACACAATCAACTGTTGTGCCGCAGAGCAAGTTCAGGTGTCACATGTGTAAATAATACATGCAGCTTTTCCTGCTGTATGTGCAAGGATCACTGCAACCTTGCGAGGTGGTAGGAAGGTGAAAAGATAATGCAAAGAGACAACTTTCCCTAGGGTGAGCATCTTAAAAAGACAGCCACACCCCTTTCTATTTCCCTCTAGCTATCAGCCTTCACTAGTTAGGCTGTTTACAAACGACCCAACTTCCATAAATCTTTCACAAGGTATTATTTGGGTTAAATGTCACCGTATTATTTCATATGAATTAAATAAGAAAAATATGTCATGTATTGTGAGTCAAAGTTTCTTGAAATCTCATGGAGTAACTGGGATGAGAAGTCGTCTCTGAAATCCACATTAGAACCGAAAAAAAAAAAAAAGCTCAGAAAATCTGTCCTGCTGTTGCAGATAATGAAAAACACCAGAGTTCATTTGAAAGAATCAGGCTAGGATTACACTGAAAGCCCCTGGTTAATTTGTGGCCTGTCACAGCTAGCTGCAAATTAAGGAGGAATTCACCATATTCTTAGATCTCTTGAGTCACATTATACACTCATTGCTAGCAACTTTAAACACAGGTATTAATTACACTTTAAATTGTCATCACAGTCCTTAAGATAAATTCAACACGCAGCAGGTGAATGGACAAAATCTCAAATCCCACTGAACCTGCTTGGAACAATTAAATAAAGGTTTAAGTTAAAATGTAGATACAATGAAGAACTGAAATTCAAGCATCCATCTAAAAGGTCATTTCAGGGCTTCTCAGTTGCATGTAACAATTGAAAATGCTAAATTTGGCAAAACTGCCTATTGCATTTAAAAAAAGACAAACTATTGTTTAGACTTGGAGGGATGGTTCACCCAAAAATGATAATTCATCTCAAATATCTTTCTTTTTTTCTGGAGAACTAAAAGATTTTTTGGAAGGATATATGATGTGTGTTTGTCCATATAATGCAAGTCAATGTGGTCCAAAACTTTCAAGCTCCAAAAAGGACATAAAGTCAGCATAAAGGCAATCCATACGACTTGAGTGGTTTAATCCATGTCTTCAGAAGAGATATCATCAGTAACTAAAATGTATCTTTGCGTTTACTGCACTTTTAAGAAACTGTGTAATCGCCAATGAGACTGCAGATGTCAAGATTTATTGCTGAGAAGGAGTTACAGTTTCATACCAAAAAATTATTGGATCGCTTCTGAAGACATGGATTTAACCACTAGTCATATAGATTACCTTTATGCTGCCTTTATGTCCTTTTGAAAAGTTTTGGACCCCACTGACTTGCATTGTATGGACCGACAGAGCTGAGACATTCTTAAAAATCCTACAAGTCCTACAAGTTTCAGACGGCATAATGGTTAATGATGATTTTTTGTGTGAACTACTCCTTTAAGGTTTGGTAAATGACTCAGAATATCTTAGCAACCGCATAGCGATGCCCTGGCAACCACTGACAACACCCTAGCATCATAGTGACAACTTTTCCACTACCACTGTCTTCAGAAAATCTAGTTTAATTTATAAGAAAACATTTTACTTATCGAAATCACTACAGTACAGATGTCCTTGCTTCAGAGAAACATGTACGGTTGTGAAGGTTTTCGATGAGAATGCAAATATCCTTTGACAAACCATGATGAAATCGTTTGTAATTCAAGATATGACATATTTCTCTCATTCTTGGAAATATGAAATACAAATCAAACATACTTCTTCCCTTCAACAAGTTTTAATCCCATTCAAAACTGGTTTGCAGAGGACACAAATGTAACCTTTATAACAGCATTCTCTGTAACATCACACCATTTAAACTTACTTACATGTTTAAAACTTTCAATTAACTTTTGAATTCCACTACAGTTACAATTTAAATCATTGGTAAATAGAATATAGTTACATTCAAAAAGTATTTTGATTATTTGCATTTTATTGTCATTTGTTACATTCATTCGAGCAGACAGAGAAGTACGTTTGAAGTAAGTTTGGAACAGAAGAAATAGAAATAAACCTTGTGTAAATTGTTAGCATTATGCTAAGCTAAAATGCTATTTCTAGCCATTTTACACACACATGTTACCAGACACGATCATATTTATTTATCAAGATCAAATTCACGTTAGATCATAATTTCTTTTTTCTAGTAAGTCCTTTGATATTAGGGCAAAAATCATATTCTTGATAATAATTTTTTGATTATTATCCCAAATATTCCCAAAACTGCACTTGAACGTGTGAGGACAGGCTTTAAGTGCTATTTAAGAGAGATGTTGTCCATAAATGGGAAGTGCTGAAATGTGACCATATTGTGCTTCTCGTAATTGGAACTTATTATTAATATTAACTTATTCAATATTTGTGCATACCTTTAAATATATTTGTAATTTAGCTTGCTAGAAATATAAAAAAATAATTCACCACATAGTTGCATTTTGTTTTGCAATCGTTTTCACTGCTTCGTTCATCAGATGTGCATTTTAATATTGTGTTTAAGAAATTGCTCTGTGGGTTGAGATTGAAGCTTCCAGGTTCAGTGAAAACAGCGGATGGCCTGTGTATTGTCCTGCTAATGGCAGCAAGCATTCATTTAATAGGTTCACCGTGTTATTGCAGAGCGCAAAATAAGGAGAAGTGTGGAAGCTGCTTTTTAGGGACATTCACCAATCAAAGGGAGATCTGCTCTTTACTCCCAAAAGTGATAATGGTAACAGTAATGCTACACAAAATGTGCGGTACTACACAACATATAGTGCGGGTGAGTTCGCTCTTAGATGTCAGAGAGGAAGAGGAGACGAGGATGAGCCAATATACTCCACAGATGATTTTCACTCACGGCAGTTATTGACTTTTTTCCTTCTTCCTCTGATTGTAATGTTTTACAGTTCTCTGCAACAACAGCCCCCCAAAAAGAAAACATGAGGCTTTGATGCATACGCAATATGTTTTAAATCGGATAGTGCTGTTATGATGCCTGTTACATTCATTATTTTGGAAATAATTGCATAATTAACTGTAGCCTTTTTAGAATGCCAAAAATATCTCCTCCATCTTAAATAGAAGAATGTTTTTAATACTTACCAAGGAAAATAGAGTGTTGCTAGGTGGTTTCTAGGTTGTTCTGGGCCATTACTTCAGTAGGTATCATCCCACCCCACTAAGTCTCAATAGCCGCATTTATACCATCATGCCAAATTAGGGCATGCTAGTGCGTGCCAGGGCCAGTTGCATTCCCACTGTCACTTCCAGGGCTTCATCATGCCACCTCGGGGCTTTCGCGGGGCCAACGGTCAATGGCATTTGGCCCGGTGATTATCATTGAGCAACAACGAAGTCAACTGGGTATCGAGGTGGGGTCGATGTCATAGACGGAGTTTTGCCGAACTTGCCAAGTTCTGTATCCAGCGCACAACGATACAGGTTCGGGATTTTTTTCAAATTGCGGGTACAGTACGGTACAGAATACTGAAATGGGCGGGATGTGTGATGTTTGCACCAGGTAACCAGCGTGTTAAGGGCGGGTTTTAGGGCAACGCCGCAGGGCTATTGGCCCGATGGTAGGAAAGCAGATTGACTTTGGTCTCACGGCTCGAGGTCTGAGGCTATTGGCCTCGTCTGGCCAGTTGATAGCCTACGCTCGCACTAGCCCGATAGTGGAAAAGTGGCTAATTATTTCCTGTCCCTAGATATGGCCTCTTAATGAATGCTTAGAAAAGTAAAAGCACACCTCTCCTCATCAAGCTGCATGACTTTAGGTATCATTCATATCCGTAGTACAAACTTGTGCAGGTTGAGATAAGCACTGAAAGTTAATATATAGGGTTTTGGGTTTGTTTAAATCCATAACCCAAAGCATGAGCAACATGTCTAGCGATGCTTGCCTTAGCATCCTAACAATTTAACCAGGTGGGAGGGTTTGACAGAGAGGTTAATCCAACCAAGTTGCCTATTGTTACGGTCATCTCCTGCTTCTTGTAATCCCCTATTTTATGCTGCCCCGTCCACTTGGATAGCAAACCTTTGATCAATATCTGCGGATAAATTCCGTAAGCCAGAAATCTTTGCTGCTGCATCTGACTGTCCCTGCCAATCATGATGGCAAGAGTGTTTTCTTATGCATGGAATGATCAGTATGCTGTTGGTAGATTAATAACGGAATAATCTAACGCTGCTGATTGCACACGGCTGGGTTATTTACTAGCGCTAATATTGATTTGCGGTGACAACAAGCTCACAGTTATCCTGAGAGAGCTGTAACCACCTCTGCCATTCAGAGAAAGATATTTGCACCTGAAAGCAGAGATTTGCAGCCATTACGATGAATGTTGTCGCTTACAGGCAAATTTCAAATGCACAGCAAACACAAAAGACACGTCTTGGGTTTGGAAAGAGAAGCAGCATTTTCTTTCACTTGATGTCTCTTTAATAAAAGAACAGAACTGTCTGGATTCTCACTGCACAAGTTGTTGTGGAATCCGGCTCATTATATTCTCAGAAAATATTGTGTCAGGATACTTTGGCCCTCCAATTCTCTCACTTTCCATTTTGTTTGCAGAATCAAAAGGAGTTGTTGGTGTTTAGGAATGTGAATGCAGCGAATGACACCTTAATAGCCTATCGAGGGCGTACTTAAGTCTGACTCAACACAAACAATCCCCTCATCATCTTCAGGAGCATCTCGGTTGCTATAATAAATACTGATGAGGAAGAGGATGGGCATGGTGGGCTTTCAAACTAAAGAATGCAGGAAGTTGAAAAGAACTATGACTTCAATCTCCAATTCTCCTGGTAGACTCTAAAATTTGAGGAAATTTCCAAAGACTTACATTAAAGGGTTAGGTAATAATAGAAGTCTCATTTTTGGAGAAACTATCCCTTTGAAAAGAAAAGACATGGCTCTGTTATAGAGTTCAAAGCCAGCGGCATTCCCGCTGCACTCCATTTTAAGATTCACAGTCATGCTGCCACAACTTACAAGGGGATTTGTTTAACACATATCCAAGCACTTGTCTAAAAATAAGGGTATGTAGGGAGCCACTGGAGCGGGTGTAATTGTTGCCGAGCTGCCGATTACCCTTTTGGCGGGCAGACAGTGTGATGCGCGGAGTCTGCATTTGTATCAACTTCCATTTGGCACGTCTGGGGCCTCATTTCTCTCTGAACGCTTATGTGTGCACACATATTAACATACACTATGTTTTTTTTTTTAAATGGCATATTACCATAATAATTCTTCAAGGAGTTTTTTGTATGCAACAAGTTCCACATGGAGTTTTTGCCCACAGAACTTTACAGAAAGTTCCTCAGATTTCCACAGAATTAGAACACCAGTCATTCACAAAGGTCGCATCCACGCTTAATCCTTTTTTTATTTGAAAACCTTTTATTTGGTTTTAGTTTCCTAACGTCATCATTTTCCAAAATGTGCGGTTCTAGATAGCATTTTCAGAAAAGACTAAAGTGTGGATGGGAGGCATAAACATTGCAAAATCAAGGTGTTTAAAAAAAAATTAAAAAAAGACGTAGTAATGCAGATGTGGGAACTTCAGCTACTAATAAAAGCCAAAACATACTCTACCAGGGCTGGAATGGTAATCCGGGCACTTTCCTGGTGGACTGACACACTTTGGGGCCGATCATGGGTGGACTGGCCATTGGGAGAACCGAGCGGGCCAGTGGGTCATCCGCGAAACATGCCGAGTGCCGAATGTCCTGCTCGACAAGTTATAGGTCAGTTGCCATGCAAAATCCTCTGCCGATTTCTCTTCCCAGCCCAGCCCTGTACTCAAATAAGACTTATACGCAAATAACTTAACTTATACGCAAATAAGTGAACATGCAATAGACTGCCCACACTGCTGTGATAACCTATGGCCCTGCGGCCGAATCACAGCAGTGCTGATGTAGGAACATATCGCACTCCTACTCATGCAGAGGCCTTGCAGACATGCAGTAGATGCAATATCAGGCCATCCTGGCCCAGGAGCAGTGATTCCAGTAGCTCCTCCAAGCTCAAATAGAGGATCGGTGGGCATTACGGAGCCTGGCACCCCGGAAGTCCTCAGCCGTGAGCCTTGCTGTGACTTAGAAGTTGTGAGGGAAAATATGGAGGAGGGACCTTCAAACAGCAAAAACAAAATTCAATATGTTCTTGACCAGAGAGCAAAACTCCACACATTGGGGCATCTATCACAGGAGAATTTGCTACAGGCTCAAGAACGTCAGTCCCGGCTGTATAACAGGGGAGCTTGGCTATGGGAATTTACACAGGGAGGTAAAGTCTTTGTATTACTGCCCACATCAAGCTCTAAATTTCTCGCAAAGTGGCAAGGACACTTTGAGGTCACACGGTGAGTCGGGAAGTCGATTATGAAGTTAAACGAATGGATGGGGCAGAGCACGGCAAATTTATGACCTCAACCTCTTAAAACCGTGGACGAAGGTGGTCACGGAGGCTTTGGTGATGGTGGCTGCGGAGAGGGAGGAGCTCGGGCCGGAGGTGAACTTAAAAGCCAGTTCCAGAGCTACCATGCGCCCACAGAGACTGGAGTGTTTAAAGAATAAAGAGAAGTTTCCAAATATTTGGAAATTTGGCTATCCTGTGTCCTTACAATCACAGAGGCAAGGTGTAAAAAGGCTTCTGTATTGGAAATGGTGTTGTTGAGATGCCACAACACTCGATAACATCTGATGTCTGTGATGCCTTAAAATACTGTCTAGATAGGATGTGCACTAGGTTTGGAACAGAGCTTTTGTTTGTTGATTCCTATTGTTCAGTGCTTTTTTTCTCTCATTGTTTTGGCCGAATTCGTGTTAGTAATCCTGTAAAATTAGCCATTATGTTATTTGAGACACTTGTGTTGGAGGCACTGAAAAACTCTAATCAGCAGGGGTTTCTGATCCACTCCAGGAGTGTGTCAATAACAGACAAGTGTCTGTGATGGACTGAGAAATCATGCGGGCAGCTCATCTCACACTGCAGAGAAAGGTTTCAAAAGATCGTTAAACAGTGCCTTTTGCCAGCTAACCTTTTCCATGAATGCTCCAGGGCTGAGCTGATGGGCAGATGCAGCTGGAACAAGTAAAGATTTAATTTCCTTTTTCCAAAAATCACAGTGCCTGAATGGTGAGCATGCAAAGGTATCTGCCGATTGGTTGAATTTATTATTGTTAAGATGAATTGGATATATGCAGACACTTGTCCCCCTTTTTCACCCTACTACTGGGGCAGATGAAGGCAAAACCTCTCCACCACTTGTATAAACAGGCTATTATGAGAAAACTCTGCCTTTAGAGCCTGTAAATATAATTTCTATATCTTTGTTAGTTCATTTTAAGTAATGTAGTACTTACCGAATACAACCTTATTGTAAAGTGTTTCCTTAATTACGAACCCTAAGCTTAACCCTAAGCTTAACCCATAATATAAAGTTTGGAATTCACATTCTTAACAATTTGAGTATATTCTGATAGCATGACTCTGATAGCATGTTTCATTGTGCCTGGTGTAACGGTAGGTAGCTGTGCAGTGTGTAAACATCATTAGCGTGCCTGCCTCCCATGCCGGAGACGCCGGTTCGAATCTCGCTCTGAGATTCCAATAATGAGATTTCTATCATCATTTACTTACCCTCATGTCGTTCCAAACTCGTATGACTTTCTTTCTTCAGTGGAACTGTTAATCAGAATGTTCACACAGCTCTTTCCTATACAATGAAAGTGAAAAGCTCCAAAAATGATACGAAATGTAAAAAAAAACACTATTAAATTATCATAAAGTAGCCCATGCGATGTGCATGCTAAGTCGTCATTACTTGAAAATCATCCCATCCAGTGTAGCACTTAACTCTTACTTATGATTGTGCTTATTAAACATTAACCTGTGAAGAAAGAGTTCAAAGATGCCAAATGTAATTCGTTGTTGCATATCTTGTAATCAATAATGACGTCCCGAGTTTGTATATGCAGATGAGCGGATGAGATTTGAGAGCTATGGTGGAAACTTAAAGCTATTGAATTTCTTCAGAAGACTTGGAATATAGTAAACAAATTGAATCAACTACTTTTATGGTGCTTTTTCAGCCTGATCTATTGAAAATGATGTAGTGTTGTGAATAAGTATTTGCCTTCATCCTGATTTCTTCTGTTTTTGTGTATATCCCAAACTTAATTTTTTCATAATACAAAGGCAATCTGAGTGAACACAAAATACAGTTTTTGAATGATTATGTTATTTATTGAAGCAAAAAAGTTATCCAATATCAACCAGGCCAGTGTGAAAAAGTAAATGCCCCCTTACATTTACATTTATGCATTTGGCAGACGCTTTTATCCAAAGCGACTTACAGTGCACTTATTACAGGGACAATCCCCCCCGGAGCAACCTGGAGTTAAGTGCCTTACTCAAGGACACAATGGTGGTGGCTGTGGGGATCAAACCAGCGACCTTCTGATTAACAGTTATGTGCTTTAACCACTACGCCACCACCACTCCCACAGTTACTAAATCCCCAAATCTGTGAAATTGCATTCATAATGGGGTTCAGCTGGACGAGACACACTCAGGCCTGATTACTTCAAGTCCTGTTCAATCAAATCAGCTCCTAAATATAACTTTTTCAGCTGCAGGAAGTTTGCTAAAAGGTCTCACCCAGTAGCTCAGCATGCCAAGGTCGAAAATAATTCCAGAAATGATGAGGAAAAAGGTCATTGAAATGCATCAGTCTGGGAAGGGTTACAAAGCTATTTCAAAGACTCTGGGACTCCAAAGAACCACTGTGAGAGTCATTATCTCCAAATGGAGGAAACTTCGCACAGTGAACCGTCCCAGAAGTGGCCGACCTTCATAAATTCCTCCAAGAGCACAGCGACGACTGATTCAAAAAGTCAGAAAAGGCCAAGTAACTGCAGGCCTCTCTCTCGCATCAATAAAGGTCACTGTTCATGACTCCACTATCAGGAAGACACTGATCAAAAATGCCATCCATGGAAGAGTGGCGAGGCGAATCCCACTGCTAACCCAGAGGAACTTTAAGGCTCTTCTGAATTTTGCCAAAACACACCTTGATGATCCTCAAACCTTTTTGAGAGAATGTTCTGTGGACTGAGTCAAAACTGGAACCATCTGGAAGACAGGGGTCCCGTTACATCTGGTGGAAATCAAACACAGAGTTCCACATAAAGAGCATCATACCCACGGTCAAGCGTGGTGCTGGTCGTGTGATGGTGTGGGGGTGCTTTGCTGCTTCTGGGCCAGTGTGACTTGCAATAATTGAGGGGAACATGAATTCTGCTCTCTACCAGAAAACCCTAAAGGAGAACGTCCCGTCATCAGTCCGTGAGTTGAAGCTCAAGCACAACTGGATAATTCAGCAAGACAATGATCCAAAGCATAGAGTCCACCTCTGAATGGCCCAAAAGAAGCTAAATTAAAGTTTTGGAGTGGCCTAGTCAAAGTCCTGACTTGAACCCGATTGAGATGTTGTGGCAGGACCTTAAATGGACAGTTCCTGCTCAAAACCTCCAGTGTGGCTGAACTAAAGCAGTTCTGTAAAGACGAGTGAGCCACAATTACACCACAGTGTTGTGAAAGACCGATCTCCAGTTATCAGAAACGTTTGGTTGCAGTTGTTGCTGCTAAAGGTGGGAGGAGGAATTTTGTGTTTACTCAGGTTGCCTTTGTTTTCTATGATATCTCGTTTGAAGATCTAAAACAATATAGTATGAAGAAATAATGAAGGGGTGAATACTTTTTCACATCACTGTAAATATTATGAAATTTTTGCAAAATTATATTACGGAGATACATTAAATGTATGCTAAAAGCGAGTTAAATTATCCCCCAAATTATCTTAATTTGTGGCGCTTCTATGACACTTTCGACGCATGTGGGGGTCGCTGTCCTTTTCTGCATATCGCGGCGCCGTTTTGTGCTCCATTCTACGTAACGCGGCTGCTCATTTTTGCTTATAGTGGCCCATTCGGCTCGTTTCACGGCGACCCACCGGCCCACTCGGTTCTCCCACTGGCCAGTCCTCCCCTGATCGGCTCCAAAGTGCATCAGCCCACTGGGAAAATGCCGCCAGTCCAGCCCTGTTGCCTATATAATGTAATCATTAAACCGTTATGTACAGTAACGTGTTTCTATGAGACCAGTTTGTGCTTTTGTGTCCTTTTATAGCTTGACGGTCTCCATCCCCAATTACTTTCATTATATGGAAAAGAGCAGTTTTGACATTCAGACATTCACCTCCTTTTGTGTCATTCAGATTTGAATTTGAGTAAATGATGATAACATTTTCAGTTTTGGGTGAACTATCCCTTTAAGTCAAATCAAAGCCAACGGGAAAGGAGAATAAATGCTGCAGACCACACAAGCCCTAATGACGCTGCCGTGTTTCTGGTCACATTCGCAACAGCATACACTTTCAGTGAATTTTCCATATCTGCTGTTCACTTCAAACACAGACAGATGAAGAGCGCAAGGTGGTGGAACAAACAGTGCGGGCTACATCGCCCGCTAGAAAGAGCATTAATGAGGTTTTTAATGGTCTCGCGTGGCCCCGCCCCACGCAGTGCCACTGCTGACTTAATCACTCAGTTGCAGTTATGCAAATGACACTACTTGAAGGCAAACATGAGCATATGATAACAGAATGACATAGGGATAGAAAAATGAAAGAGTAGCACAGAGCAAAACTAATATTAAATGAATCGGCTGCACATGTTATAGGGCAGCATTGCTGCACAGTGTCGGCACATTATGATGAAATATAACCGCTACTACATGTGCTTAACTCTGATTTTCTGGCCTCAGGGTCTGATGTATTTGTAATGATGTTAGGGGTCACTGAGGGGTGTCAAACAGGATGAAAGCTGGGCAACTTGGCAGTGAAATGGCAAACACATCAAAAAACTAGAGCGTGTGAGTGAACACAGTAATCTGTGATTGTTACAAGCACAAGACTATATCGACAAAGATGAATGCTCCCCATCTAACATGAAGACCAACAGCTTGAAATAGTGATATTAACCCATACAATAGCCCATGGCATTGCACACTTTATTTTAACTTTCATTATTTTGTATGCATTTAAACACTAATGTTTAATGGACCGATTAGTTCATATACATTCAGATATAAATATATATATTTAATAAAAGAATAAGGGAAACAAGGGTTAGTTGTCAAAAGGCAGATTTTCTTTATTTATTTTAGAGCAAACAAGTCATCACATGTGATTTATTTACACTGATGAGTCAAAACATTATGACCACCTGCCTAATATGTTGTTGGTACGCCGCGTGCCACCAAAAGAGTGCCAACCCGCCGAGGCATGGACTCTACAAGATCCCTGAGGGTGTCCTGTGGTACCTGACACCAAGACATGAGCAACAGATGTGTAGTTATGTAAGTTGCCTGCTGGAGCCACCATGGATCAGACCTGTTGGACCAGCACATCCCACAGATGCTCATTCGGATTGAGATCTGGGGAATTTTGAGGCTAGGGCAACACCTTGAACTCTTCATCATGTTCCTCAAACCATTCCCAAAAAATGTGCGCAGTTTGGCAGGGTGCATTATCCTGCTGAAAGAGGCCACTGCCATCAGGGAATACCATTGCCATGAAGGGGTGTACCTGGTCTGCAACAATGTTTAGGTAGGTGGCAAGTGTCAAATTGATGTTCACATGAATGGCCCCTTCTATTTTGGTTTTCAAAACTCGACTTAAAACTCATCTAATTTCTTTGGCTTTTAACCATCCTTGAATCTTCTCTGTTCTGTGAGTGCATCTTAACCTATGCTTGTTTGGTTTGGATACTTTGGCTGTACAGCACTTTGGTCAGGCTTGGTTGTTTTGAAATGTCCATCCATCCATCTTCAACCGCTTATCCGAAGTCGGGTCGCGGGGGCAGCAGCTCCAGCAGGGGACCCCAAACTTCCCTATCCCGAGCCACATTAACCAGCTCTGACTGGGGGACCCGAGGCGTTCCCAGGCCAATGTGGAGATGTAATCTCTCCACCTAGTCCTGGGTCTTCCCCTAGGCCTCCTCCCAGCTGGACGTGCCTGAAACACCTCCCTAGGGCGGCGGCCAGGGGGCATCCTTACCAGATGCCCAAACCACCTCAACTGACTCCTTTCGATGCAAAGGAGCAGCGGCTCTACTCCGAGCTCCTCACGGATGACTGAGCTCCTCACCCTATCTCTAAGGGAGAAGCCCGCCACCCTTCTGAGGAAGCCCATTTCGGCCGCTTGTAATTGCGACCTAGTTCTTTCGGTCATGACCCAGCCTTGATGACCATAGGTGAGGGTAGGAACAAAAATTGACCGACAGATCGAGAGCTTTGCCTTCCGGCTCAGCTCTCTTTTCATTACAACGGTGTGATAGAGCGAGTGCAATACCGCCCCCACTGCCCCAATTCTCCGGCCAACCTCCCGCTTCATTGTCCCCTCACTCGTGAACAAGACCCCGAGGTACTTGATCTCCTTCACTTGGGGCAATACCTCCTTCCCTACCTGGGGTTTTTAAATGTGCTATATAAATAAATATTGATTGATTGATTGATGGCCGGATCCAGGGTTACCCAGCAGAACATTGCCCAGAGCATCACACACCCTCCACCAGCTTGTCAGCTTTCCAAATTGCATCCTAGTGCCATCACTTCCCCAGGTAAACGGCGACCAGGCGACATTCTTCCACTGCTCCAATGTCCAGTTCCAATGCTCGCGAGTCCATTGTAGGTGCTTATTTGGTGTACAGGGGTCACCATTGCAATCTGACCCATCTGCATTTACACAGTCCCATATGCAGCAGGGTGTGACGTATTGTGTGTTGTGACACATTCCTCCCGAAACCATCAATACATTTTCTGTAACTTGTGTCTCAGTAGACCTTCTGTTGGTTCAGACCAGATGGGATAGCATTCGTTGCCCTCGCACATCGATGAACCTTGGGTACACCCAAAACCCTCTCGGTTTGTGGTGTGTCCCTCCTCGGACCCCTGTTGGTACTCACCACTGCTGACTGGGAGCACCCCACAAGCCTTGTCATTTCAGAGATGCTCTGACCCAGTCGTCTGGCCCTTGTCAAAGTCACTCTTTGGCAGGTCTTTACTCCTGCCCATTTATCCTGCATTCAACATGTTGACTACAAGAACTGATTGTTTGCTCACCATCTAATCTGCCCAGACCTTGACTTGTGGCCTTGTTAGGAGATGATCAACATTATTCTCTTTACCTGTGAGTGGTCATAATATTTTAGCTCATCAATGTATGTTGTAACTGATTTTTTTAAACATTTTTGTTGACCAAAAGTTTGATATTTTTATGTTACCTTTCATATTTGTTTTTTTTTTTTTATTATATCATGTTTTATTATCTAAATGTTCCTAAAAGCAATTAAATGAATAACATTTAATAGATTTCAAATACAGATGGTTTTTTTTTAACATTAGCATTTATATTTATGCATTTGCTTTAATGCAAAGCAACTTAAACTGCATTCAACAGGTTCAGTGTCAACAACTTGTCACTAACCCATTCCAAAATATAGAGAATTGCAATTGTCCAACCGAGATTAAATAGGCGCATGGATGACTGTTTCAAAATCTTTCTATGTAAGAAAACATTTTAACTTGTAAATTGATAGAAGTTGGAAAAAGCTGCCCTTAACAACAAGCCTAACCTGCCAGTCAAAAGCAAAAGAGGAGTCCAATATTTTATATTTTCATGCAGGTTAGCAGCTAGGAGACCTAACAGATGTCCAACAGTAGTAGCTGAAGCAGGAGAACCGAAAACAATTACCTCTGTTTTGTTTTCATTGAGCTGAAATAAATGTAATTCCATCCAGGATTTAATTTCAGAAAAGCAGTTAAAAACATTACATGCAACATTAGCTATTGTCTGATTTAAATGGCAGATTTGTGTCATTAGTATAACAGTGGTACGAAAGACTATTCTTTTGGAAAATTAAACCCAAAGGAAGCATGTATAATGAAAATAAAAGAGGGCCCAAAATGGAACCCTGTGGGACCCCATAATTAATGGGTGCTGGCAATGAGGAATGATTACCAATATTGACAGAAATAGTCCTGTCCTTGATATAAGAGGCAAACCCCTTAAGGGCACCCTTAACCTCACCACTGAGCCACCATGCCACCCCACTTACTAACCTTATCAGTGCAAATTGACGATACACCATGACATTCTTCTAAAGCACCTAGAGTGTGAGGTGGGCAAGAAGGTCTCCGGTTTAAGTCCGGTTTCCCCCACAGTCCAAAAACATCCAGGTTATGTCAATTGGAAACTGCCTGTATGTGAAAGTGAGAGTGTGAATGTGTATGTCTGTGTGTGTGTATTAGCCCTGTGATGGACTGGCCACCTGTCCAGGCTTCAGCCCAAGACTACCCATGACCCTGCATAGGACAAGCAGCTTTAGAAGATGGATGGAGGTTTCAGTGGCATACCCAAAATTAAAAGCTTATAACTCAACAAAAAACAAGGATGGTCAAGTGTTTTATATCATTGTAAAAAAAACGCATCAATTATTAATGATATAGATTATGATACTGTGACGAGGAGGAGGGTATGGCCGGGCCGTAAGGATGCACGGCCAGCGCAAAATTGTCCTATTCAGCCCGGAGGGGGATAAAGACGAACCAGAGGCGCCAGTTCGAAAGAGAGACATACACATGTGGCCACTGTGTATGTGTGTTAACGTTTGTTTAAGTTAATTTATGTCATTAAAGATATGTTGATGGTTCTGCCTGTTCCTGCCTCTTCCTTGCCTATCTTTTGAACTCTGTTACAACTTGCATCGCCGGCTCGTCTTTACTCCCCCCTCCGCTGATTATGACAATTATGACATGGCCTAACGTCCTCAAGGCCCGCCCATGCCCTCCTCCTCGTCACAGATACATTCTGATATTCTCAGCCTAAGAAACTGCTGAAAAATCACAATTTTTTTTTAAACATTTGTAATGATATATCTCTGGGTGTAAATAAGGCGGCTCTGAGAAACTGCTTTTGTTTTGTTCCCAATCATGTCAAATGTAACTGAGAATTTTTTTGTGTTGCAAATATAAAGTCCAAAAATGTCTGCAAGTGTCCAAAAACGTCTCCAAACAAATAAAACATAATAATTGCGCATAAGAACTAATTACACATGCAAACACAACAATGACTAAAGGTTTGTATAGCACGCAGACATGATTTTAGTCATGAGATTTCACAGAGTGAGTTTCATTCTGAGCCATTTGAGTCATCATTGAGTCTGTTTTTTTCTCACGGGCCCAACCAAGCTTAAAGAGTTAAATAAATGAGGTATGAGTCGAAACTATTCTTTGTGATTATCATCATTTTGCCACAAAGTGTGTCGATTGAGCTTAACTTGTATTGAACCCGGAACATTCCTTTAATGGAAGTTATTATAAAGTTTCAAAGTTTGACTGAAGATCCAGCCACATACCATTGAAGTTAACAGTCCTGATGTATCCCAGCAGCTCTTTGCCATTGATGTTGCTCATACGGGCACAGAGGCCGGGGTAGCCGAAGCAGTAGTCTCTGTGCATGCGGTGCAGTGCATGTGCCATCGCATATACTGCATCCATCACAAACTGCACCTTTCCTTCCTGCTCAAAACTGGAGTCTCGACCCACCTTCTCCAGCCCTGTGCAAACACACACAAACACACATTTTAAAACACAGCACACTGAATACTTGCATATGTATTCTCAGAGTGTGTGTACAGATTCAGAATGGAATACAGTAGCTTCTTACTTACTGAACACTGCACAATATATACTGTATAATGCATGCTATTTAAATTGCATGTGAAATATAAAATGGTATTGAATAGATAAGTGTAGTATGATAGTATGCTTTGGTCATATGAGAGCTGGGCAAAAGGCAACTCATTTGGAGACTCCTTTCTTGCGAATAAGAAGAAAACAAATGCAGTAATTCCCTTCTTAATAGATTGCTATATGATGTTTCTCAAATATACTCACTCATTAGTGTAATTATTGGATCAAATCATCAAGGATGTGACTGTGCCGACCATCTGATGCACACATTTTACCATTAAAAGCAACAGCAAAAATAAGTTTTTTCAAAATAAATATTTCCCTCCATATCTCTCCCGAGAGCGCAAAAGTAATATCACGAATGCCGTTTGGAACAAATATTCTAGCTGTTGTTTTAGCAAATTGAATTTGGCTTGGGCGTCAAAGATTATTTCTCTCATAATCAGCACCAAGCTTTTCAAGATTTGTTTTGTAAGACCATCAAGAGAAGTATTGAATGCTTCCGGCAAGATCTTTTTATCGCACAGTTTTTGATATAATAAAAGATAAATGAAAATGCATGCCCAGGCAAGGTGAATTTGAAAGACCTCGAGTGCTCCACAGCTTCTGCTGTCAGTGAGGAATTACAAGGTCTCTGTAAATGAAATTCAATTCACTTTTATAGCGGTTTCAGAGCAATGGGAAAATTATGCATTAGGTTCTACAAAAAGGAACACACCCAACATATCCTCTGTGATAAATACGACAGAGTACTACAGGCCACAAAAACAAAAACGCTTCCAGTGTCAATACAAGGTTGACGACAACTTTATGACTGACCGAATTCCATAGTTTAGCATGCTCATGTACTATATACTGCCTAATATTTTTTTTAAAATATGGTATGTGAAACAATATGCACTATGCAATGATTCATGTTTCAATCAGTAGTATGCTACAGAGATGTGTTGTTATTTTTTTACTTGATCAGATGTACGATTTTCAACTAGTAGATAAAAAGTAAAACAGGTGTAAAAAATCCAAAAGACACACTGAAACCATAAAAAGACCAGAACATCATAGAGACTGTCTTGGGCTCTTTTGACTGTCTTGGGCTCCAAAAACACTGAGGCGACTGCATAGCAACACCCTGGCTATGCTTTTCAGAAAATGTAAAAGGGTGTTTCTTCAGCTTACGGTGGTTTTATGTCCCAGGGGTTGATGAGTCACATTAAAACTGAATTGGACTCTTTTTGTATCATTTATTTTTGGTACTTTTAAAAGGCCTTTCATGTACAGATTTTTGTATTTTAGCCTTGCTCTTGTCCCAGACCCAGATTTTCAATATTAAACTGTACAAATCCATTATATATATATATATATATATATATATATATATATATATATATATATATATATATATATATTATAATTTATTTTCAAATGATTAACTATTGTAACATTTTTGCATGTTTAAAGCTGTGATCATCTAAGTAATATTTATAGTGTGAATATTATTTCTGTCCCATCACACCAAACAATTCAGCCCCCGATAAAGTTTTTCAAAAGTTAGTGTACTTGCTAACCAAGTCAACAAAAGTGTCAGTGAAGAGCATACTTGTGATGAAATATGAAGAAAACATTGAAAAATCAAGGTAAACATTACTTGTGAGCAACATATTTTATTTGGGGCATCATTTCCAATCAAGATTCAAGTGTGAAAATGTCATTTAATTGTATTTAGGATATATAAAATATTAGTTGTGCAATTAGCCGTAGCTCAACACATTTCAACCACAAAATTCTTTTAAACACAATACAGAATTTGAGATGTGCTGGAAAGGACTCCGTGTTGAGAATTTTCATGACTTTCAGGAAAAATGACACAAATCTCCTGTGACACATGTACATACACTGCTGGACAATGCTAACAGACAAATTAAATAAAGGGCAGGAAGCCCTTTGCATAAACATATGCAATTCCCTTTCCCTCAAAGGCAAATCTCAAGAATGGCCTGTGACGAGGGGCTATTTGCACATGAAAGTATGCGTCTTTCAGGTCAATCAATGCAAACCAGTCCAGAGGATGGACATGAGATGAAATTTGTCTCTGGGTAACCAACTTAAATGGAGACTTAGCTGGTGTCTCGAGTCTAGAATGGGCCACAGCCCACCAACCTTTTTGGCGAACAGAAAATAACGGCTGTAGAAGTACTAGTAAAAATGCAAATGTAGAACTCGCTTATTGTATTTCTTACTAGTAAAAATGCAATTATGACGAGTAACGCTGGGAACTTTAAAAGCTAATTTAGCATTCCATATTTGCCTGCAATGATGCATGCATCAGGAGCGAAGCTTCAAGATTTATCTGCCAATAGACTGATTCTGAAGAGCTTCAGCGATAGTCACTCTTGGGATGAGCTACCCATAGCGTCACCTGCTGACGCAGTGTAGAAATGATCGAATTGAAAGGGAATAGCGGCAGTTGGGCTTATAACATAGGGTCAGTTTCACAGCACGGAGAAGGCAGCATTTTATTAACAAGCTCTTTATCATTTTATCTCGAATGTAAATTGATTAGAACCTGAGGTTGTCTTTGTCTCTCTTTGTATCCCCATGTGTCTAGTCTAAGAAAATGGCACCATTTTAATGCAAAAATAAATTCTGCCTCCTGTTTTTGACTTGATTCGGAGTTGTCCCACGTTCTGTGTGTTCATCTTTCTGCATGTTTGTTCATCTCTCTCACTCTTAGTCATGCAGGCAGCTACTTACATTCCACGATATAGACGGTATAGAAAAATATAGTGTTGTAATTAGGAGGAGGGCGTGGCCGTGCCTTAACAATGGATGCCCAGCACTGAATCAGCCCAATTAGCCGGGAGAGGGATAAAGAGGAGCCGGGGATGCCAGTTAGAGAGAGACACACACACTGTGCACACTGTGTGTGTGTGCGTCTATGTGTTTCATGTTATGTTCTAGTTATTTATGTCATTAAAGTTATGTTGACTGTTCTGCCGGTTCCCGCCTCCTCTTTGCCCATCCATACCCGTTACACTGGTGCCGAAACCCGGGAAGGAGGAGGGATGCACTGTCATGGATTCCTCGCTGCTGCAGTCCACCGGGAAATGGAGGAGCAATTACCGTCTGTCAGAGGTCGGAGCACTTGCTGCCGTCTGCCAGGGGGAGGAGTGGCTGTGGATCAGGCGACGGCGTGTCTGGGGACCAGTGAGCGAATTTCTCTTTCTCTCTCTCTCTCTCTCTTGCTCTGTCTCTCCCCCTCGCTCTTTCCCTCTCCCCTCTCCCTAACCTGGTCTCTTCCTGGGCTCCAGAGATGTGGAGAAGACCTGCCGGCAGCAGGACGGCCGGAAGGGCAACATCTCTCCTCCAGGAAGGAAGGGAGGGGAGTAAGTTATGCCGGAGGTTTCCCCAGCCTGAATCGGGCGGTGGAGGGATTTGACAAGAAGGAGGGCGTGGGCGGACCGTAAGCAGGGATGGACTGGTAATCTGGCATACCGGGCACTTTCCCAGTGGGCCGACGCACTTTGGGGCCAATCAAAGGCGGATTGGCCATCAGGAGAACCAAGCGGGCTGGTGGGTCAGCCGCAAAATGGTCCGAATGCGCCGTTATGCAGAACGGACAACAAAACGGTGCCACAGGACCAGAAAAGGACAGCGAACACCCCCCAGCTCAACTTTTGGGCCAGTTTCTATGTAAAATGTATCTTCTCAGTCCAGCTCTGGCCGTAACAATGGACACCTGGTGCTAAGTCACCTCAATCAGCCGGGAGAGGGATAAAGAGGAGCCAGGGATGCCAGTTTGAGAAAGAGAGAGACCCACACACACGACCGCTGTGTGTGCACGTCTATGTGTTTTATGTTATGTTCTAGTTCTTTTATGTCATTAAAGTTATGTTGACGGTTCTGCCGGTTCCCACCTCCTCCTTTCCAATCCTCACCATTACAACTGTCGTCATAATATATATCGCCATACTGCCCAGCCTATGCATATACAGTAGTAATCCAAAAATGATTATCTGAACTGCTCCATAAAGTCCATCTTAATGGCTGTTATATATAAGAGTGATTCATTAGTGTGTAACCTGCAGACCATGACAGTGTTTGGCTTTGGTTTGTTTCACATTCACATTAGTTCCTTTAAAAGATGCCTTCATCCACAGCAACTAACAAAAAAGGAAAAATACAACCTCAAGCCATTAACCATAAGGAGACTCTTTGTCAAAAGTACAAAGCAAGAGCAGAGGTTTTTGAACGATAGTGGTATAATCATAGAACCGTGTGCTTATCTGTGTTGGAGAATTGCGTTTTTGTTCAGAAGACACGATGCACTTCTTTGATGTTTCAGTAAGGAAACAAACTGACGCTTATTAAGTGATTGATGACAATACATATGACAGAAAACTTAATGAGACGAACAACCGTCTCAATTAAATGCCAATTAGAGGCACAAATTAAATTCCCTCCCTTTAATCGAAGACCTGCTCACATTCAGAGTGGACGAGAGTTACTCTGATAAAAAGATGGAAATTAGAAAAATTACAGAGTGATGAGTAAAGGGTAGAAATTTGTAATTAATACAAAATTAGAAACGGGAAAGTATACATACTGTATGTTGCCAAGGGAACTGAAATCATTAGCATAAATTACAGTCCATTATAACATTCAAACGCATTATGGAGTTTGAGAATACAACGCCTGTTGACTAAAACAATGCTTAAAAAAATTTATTTATTTCTTTGGATTCTCACTTGGGTACATACTTGACAGGTTTCACACTAATATCCTCAATTTTAGTTTTGTAAAAGGCAAAAACTATCATATAAAAAGCAACAGATCTGTCCAAAATTCAAAACAGATCCTGCAGATTTCATGTGAAGAGCTCATGAATATGTACAAATTGTCTGGCTTCCAACTTTTCTTTTTCCCCACTTTGAATTATGCCTCTGTCTGCCAACGCTGAAACTATAATCACTATTCCATATATGCTGATTAGAATACTTTGGCTGTACGTCAATACCTGTCTGTGTCCACACTAACAGTTGGTTATAGTCCTCTGTTTAAAGCTACAAAAAACAAGATATTGCTGCTTGTGCAACCAAATGAAACACAGCCCTGTTATCGACAAACTGCTCTCAGAGAATCACATTATTATACGACATATATTTTAGCCAAATGTACATATTGAGGCAGTTTCCTGGTGAAATAATCTCTAGAGGTGCTACTACAACAATGACTTGAATTCCTTTTGACACAAATCATGAGTAAAATGGCAGATCATCACTTGAGAAACACTTGATTTTTTTTGCTCCATTCCTCTCACAATACTGTCATATGACGTCTAAACACTTTTACTATCGCGTATGACTTATTAGGCATTTTCAAGCTTGTTCGAGTGTGATCAAATTACTCGTAACTGACTGGATACGAGTCCTAAAGAGCATCGCGTGTCGACACGTGAGCTGAAAGTGTCATAGAAAAACCACAAAATGATGTGGTTGCTTCAGCATTGTTTTTCATCTCACATTTGCTTTTGTGAAACTTCTGGTTAGGTTTAGGTTTTAGTGTTTAGGTTTTAGTGTTTAGGGTTTTAGGGTTTAGGTTTTAGGTTTTAGGGTTTAGGTTTTAGGGTTTAGGGTTTAGGGTTTAGGTTTTAGGGTTTAGGTTTTAGTGTTTAGGGTTTTAGGGTTTAGGTTTTAGGGTTTAGGTTTTAGGGTTTTAGGGTTTAGGGTTTAGGGTTTAAGGTTTAGGTTTTAGTGTTTAGGTTTTAGTGTTTAGGGTTTTAGTGTTTAGGGTTTTAGGGTTTAGGTTTTAGGGTTTTAGGGTTTAGGGTTTAGGTTTTAGGGTTTAGGTTTTAGGGTTTTAGGGATTAGGGGTTTAGGGATTAGGGTTTAGGGTTTAGGGTTTTAGGGGTTTAGGGGTTTAGGGATTAGGGTTTAGGTTTTAGGGTTTAGGGTTTTAGGGATTAGGGGTTTAGGGATTAAGGTTTAGGTTTTAGGGTTTAGGGTTTAGGGGTTTAGGGTTTAGGGGATTAGGGTTTAGGTTTTAGGGTTTAGGTTTTAGGGTTTAGGTTTTAGGGTTTAGGTTTTAGGGTTTAGGGTTTAGGTTTTAGGTTTTACGGTTTAGGTTTTAGGGTTTAGGGTTTAGGTTTCGGGTTTAGGTTTTAGGGTTTAGGGTTTAGGTTTTAGGGTTTAGGTTTTAGGGTTTAGGTTTTAGGTTTCGGGTTTTAGGGTTTAGGGTTTAGGTTTTAGGGTTTAGGTTTTAGGGTTTTAGGTTTTAGGGTTTAGGTTTTAGGGTTTTAGGTTTAAGGTTTTAGGGTTTAGGTTTTAGGGTTTAAGGTTTAGGTTTTAGGGTTTTAGGTTTTAGGGTTTTAGGTTTTAGGGTTTAGGTTTTAGGGTTTTAGGTTTAAGGTTTAGGGGTTTAGGTTTTAGGGTTTTAGGTTTAGGGTTTTAGGTTTAAGGTTTAGGTTTTAGGGTTTAAGGTTTAGGTTTTAGGGTTTTAGGGTTTAGGTTTTAGGGTTTAGGTTTAGGGTTTAGGATTTAAGGTTTAGGTTTTAGGGTTTAGGGGTTTAGGTTTTAGGGTTTAAGGTTTAGGGTTTAGGGTTTTAAGGTTTAAAGTTTAGGTTTTAGGGTTTAGGTTTAGGGTTTAAGGTTTAGGGTTTAGGGTTTAAAGTTTAGGTTTTAGGGTTTAGGTTTTAGGGTTTAAGGTTTAGGGTTTAGGGTTTTAGGGTTTAGGTTTAGGGTTTAAGGTTTAGGTTTTAGGGTTTAGGGGTTTAGGTTTTAGGGTTTAGGTTTTAGGGTTTAAGGTTTAGGGTTTAGGTTTTAGGGTTTAGGTTTTAGGGTTTAGGTTTAGGGTTTTAGGGTTTAAGGTTTAGGTTTTAGGTTTTAGGGTTTAGGTTTTAGGGTTTAAGGTTTAGGGTTTAGGTTTTAGGGTTTAGGTTTTAGGGTTTAGGTTTAGGGTTTTAGGGTTTAAGGTTTAGGTTTTAGGGTTTAGGTTTAGGGTTTAAGGTTTTAGGGTTTAGGTAAGGGAGGTAAGTTTTGTTGTTGTAAAACTCAATAGAGTGTTAACTTTAAAACCTCCTCTGTTTGGGAAAACATTTAACTTGCTTTTTGGAGATTTTACCTCAGACATACTGCGATATGTGTAACAGATGTAATAGAATTTGCAAAAACATCACTATGGTCATTTTCATGAGATCAGGCTCGTTATCTGGGTCTGAGTTAATATATAATTTTTCTAAATAGACCAACAAAAATCCAACCACTCATTTTGTATTAGTGAATATGCACATTTTATAAAATATGGTGATAAAAGCTATAATTTTGTCTTTATTCTCCTCCATATATATATATATATATATTCAGATTTTAGTAGACATGTTGTATTATTAAAGGGTAACTAAACACCTGCTCAGAGTCTGACTCCACCCACTAGAAATATTTGAAAATGCTGGAAAAGTGGGCAGACCCCGGCGGGGATAGAGGGAACGAACCGAGTGCGGGGCTGAGCGGGGGGCACCTGAGACTCGTGAGTGACGGATTAATTGACAGCTGCTGTCAGACTCTATGTTATTATTATTCCTCACACGGCCGCAAGACGACATGTACATGAATCTGGCGTGGTGAGCTGGAACCTGCTTACGCCAGCTGTCACCGCTTACGCCACGAAGTACCGCAACAGCCAATAGGAAAATTCAACTGCAGTAGCCACCGTTCAACCTGAAGAGGGCAGCACTCAGACGTTTTTACACCATATATTGTAGAATTAAAACACTTTATACACAAATGTCAAAAAAATTACTTGAATCAATGACCAGTACTAATAAAGCCCCATGCTTACAGATCATTAACTAAAAAAAGTTGGTTTAGGGTTTAGTTACCCTTTAAAAAGACTTTGCAAGAAGGTAATGTGTCGACCCTGTTTCTATGCAATGCGATTTACACTCAAGAGAATGTTTCAGACTTAATACACGTTAAGATCAATCAACTGCATTTGTTGCATAATATTAGCATACAATTACAACCAAAATCATTTCAAATCATCCCTAATATATATATATATATATATATATACAGTACTGAGCAAATGTTTTAGGCACATAAGTATTTGTCTTAAGATGGTTATTTATATCTTCAGCTTTAGTGTGTGAAAAGGAAATATAAATGTTAGACTCACAAACATTACTTCCGCAAATAGAAAAGATTAGAAAAGAAGAACAGAGAGCCCTGCAACAGGTGGCATTGCCCCCCACAGTGCCCCCCACTGAACATCGTGTCAGTCTGAGGTTACATGAAGAGACAGAAGCAATTGAGACAGCCGAAATAGATAGACAGGACATCCTATCTGCCAACAACCAAGAACAACTGTGTCCAGGTGTTTTAAAGGCAGAGGTGTTCACACCAAATATTGATGTAGCTTTTTATGTTTACTGGACTTTGTATGACATTAAATGACAAATGTAAACTATTTATGTCATTATTATTTTTGAAGACATCCTCACTATGCAACATTTTTCACAAGTGCCTAAAACTTTTGCACAGTGCTGTAAATATATAAAAGCAAAACTCGTGGTGACAATGAGGCACTTACAATGGAAATAAATTGGGCCAGTCCATAAACATTCAAATACACACTGTTTCAAAAGTATAGCCACAAGACGTAAACATTATACGTATTAACATGATTTTAGTGTGATAAAATCAAGGATTTCATTACAGCATTTATCAGATTGTTAGCATTTTGCTAACATGACAACACAGTTGAAACATTGCACAGTACAGTATATAAGAAAACTTTATACAGAAAATGTTAGTAAGTGATTTTATCGCACTATAATCGTGTTAACATCAGGGCTGGACTAGTAATCTGGCATACCGGGCATTTTCCCGGTGGGCCGATGCTCTATGAGGCCAATCTGGGGCAGAATGACCATTGGGAGAACCAAGAGGGCCAGTGGGTCATCCGCAGTATGTGGCTAATGGGCTGCGATAAGCTCAAATGAGCCGCCGCGTTACGCAGAATGGACCACAGGATGGTGCCACGATATGCAGAAAAAAAACGGTTGGTTTGATTGGTTATCGTTATAACATCTGTATTTGCATACTAAACTATGATTGGCCTTGTCATCCTTAATAAATATTTCATTTTAATTCAATATTTTATATATCTATGTAAGAAGCACCTCTGTGACACAGTGGTGCTTTTTAAAACCTTTATCTGATTGAGCATCCCAACCGGCCTGACATATTAACATTGGATAAACCAATGGCATGAGTTTGGGGAGGGACAATTTGTTTGTCTGACAAACCAATTCCATTTGGTGACGCTATGGGAAAGCAGTAATTACACACTTCAGCTTTAACACTATTGTTTTGCTGCCTTACAAGCACTGGAATTTTCTTCAGGAAATGCAAATCTGGTGCTGGTTTTAACCACTCCTCCCCGCAATCATTTTTAGCAGGTTACCCATTTGATCACACATTAAGATTTGCGGCTGAGGTTTCATGGCCCGTGTTCTCTCAAGGTTTTGCGGGGAAACACGGTCGGGGTCAGGCCAGGGCGATGAGACCACCTGAGCTCCTGACACCAGTCTAATAGAAGCTGGATCCATCTCGACAGCAGGAGCAGCCAGGTGTGTCATCTCTCTCTCCCCAGAAGATGCAGAGGAAGTCAGGATCATGCACTCATTTAGACTCCCTGTCCCACCAGAGCTACAGCAATGTGCGAGTCCCAACAGAGGACTGTGTGGTTTTAATTACAACTCACTCAGTGTAAAACATATTTTTTTCACATATCTTTCAAGATAATTAAGACGCCTTAGCCTACTATACAGTATACTACAACTTTAATACTAGTGCACTATGCACTACAACTGCAATACAACTCTATTATACAGTGTACTACAACTTTAATACTAGTGCACTATGTACTATAACTACAATACTAGTCTATTATACAGTGTACTACAACTGTAATACTAGTGCACTATGCACTACAACTGCAATACAACTCCATTATACAGTGTACTACAACTTTAATACTAGTGCACTATGTACTACAACTGCAATATTAGTCTATTATACAGTGTACTACAACTTTAATACTAGTGCACTATGTACTACAACTACAATACTAGTCTATTATACAGTATACTTCAAATGTATTACTAGTGCACTATGTACTACAACTGCAATACAAGTCTATTATACAGTGTACTACAACTTTAATACTAGTGCACTATGTACTACAACTACAATACTAGTCTATTATACAGTATACTTCAAATGTATTACTAGTGCACTATGTACTACAACTGCAATACAAGTCTATTATACAGTGTACTACAAATTTAATACTAGTGCACTATGTACTATAACTACAATACTAGTCTATTATACAGTGTACTACAACTTTAATACTAGTGCACTATGTACTACAACTGCAATACTAGTCTATTATACAGTGTACTACAACTTTAATACTAGTGCACTATGCACTACAACTGCAATACTAGTCTATTATACAGTGTACTACAACTTTAATACTAGTGCACTATGTACTACAACTGCAATATTAGTCTATTATACAGTGTACTACAACTTTAATACTAGTGCACTATGTACTACAACTGCAATACTAGTCTATTATACAGTGTACTACAACTTTAATACTAGTGCACTATGTACTATAACTACAATACTAGTCTATTATACAGTATACTTCAAATGTATTACTAGTGCACTATGCACTACAACTGCAATACTAGTCTATTATACAGTGTACTACAACTTTAATACTAGTGCACTATGTACTATAACTACAATACTAGTCTATTATACAGTGTACTACAACTTTAATACTAGTGCACTATGTACTATAACTACAATACTAGTCTATTATACAGTATACTTCAAATGTATTACTAGTACACTATGTACAACAACTGCAATACAAGTCTATTATACAGTGTACTACAACTTTAATACTAGTGCACTATGTACTATAACTACAATACTAGTCTATTATACAGTGTACTACAACTTTAATACTAGTGCACTATGCACTACAACTGCAATACTAGTCTATTATACAGTATACTACAAATGTATTACTAGTGCACTATGTACTACAACTGCAATACTAGTCTATTATACAGTGTACTACAACTTTAATACTAGTGCACTATGCACTACAACTGCAATACTAGTCTATTATACAGTGTACTACAACTTTAATACTAGTGCACTATGTACTATAACTACAATACTAGTCTATTATACAGTATACTTCAAATGTATTACTAGTGCACTATGTACTACAGCTGCAATACTAGTCTATTATACAGTGTACTACAACTTTAATACTAGTGCACTATGCACTACAACTGCAATACTAGTCTATTATAAAGTGTACTACAACTTTAATACTAGTGCACTATGTAGTATAACTACAATACTAGTCTATTATACAGTGTACTACAACTTTAATACTAGTGCACTATGTACTATAACTACAATACTAGTCTATTATACAGTGTACTACAACTTTAATACTAGTGCACTATGTACTATAACTACAATATTAGTCTATTATACAGTATACTTCAAATGTATTATTAGTGCACTATGTACTACAGCTGCAATACTAGTCTATTATACAGTGTACTACAACTTTAATACTAGTGCACTATGCACTACAACTGCAATACTAGTCTATTATACAGTGTACTACAACTTTAATACTAGTGCACTATGTACTATAACTACAATACAAGTCTATTATACAGTGTACTACAACTTTAATACTAGTGCACTGTGCACTACAACTGCAATACTAGTCTATTATACAGTATACTACAACTTTAATACTAGTGCACTATGTACTATAACTACAATACTAGTCTATTATACAGTGTACTACAACTTTAATACTAGTGCACTATGTACTATAACTACAATACTAGTCTATTATACAGTGTACTACAACTTTAATACTAGTGCACTATGTACTATAACTACAATACTAGTCTATTATACAGTGTACTACAACTTTAATACTAGTGCACTATGTACTATAACTACAATACTAGTCTATTATACAGTGTACTACAACTTTAATACTAGTGCACTATGTACTACAACTACAATACTAGTCTATTATACAGTGTACTACAACTTTAATACTAGTGCACTATGTACTACAACTACAATACTAGTCTATTATACAGTGTACTACAACTTTAATACTAGTGCACTGTGCACTACAACTGCAATACTAGTGTATTATACAGTGTACTACAACTTTAATACTAGTGCACTATGTACTACAACTACAATACTAGTCTATTATACAGTGTACTACAACTTTAATACTAGTGCACTATGTACTACAACTACAATACTAGTCTATTATACAGTGTACTACAACTTTAATACTAGTGCACTATGTACTACAACTACAATACTAGTCTATTATACAGTGTACTACAACTTTAATACTAGTGCACTATGTACTACAACTACAATACTAGTCTATTATACAGTGTACTACAACTTTAATACTAGTGCACTATGTACTACAACTACAATACTAGTCTATTATACAGTGTACTACAACTTTAATACTAGTGCACTATGTACTACAACTACAATACTAGTCTATTATACAGTGTACTACAACTTTAATACTAGTGCACTGTGCACTACAACTGCAATACTAGTGTATTATACAGTGTACTACAACTTTAATACTAGTGCACTATGTACTATAACTACAATACTAGTCTATTATACAGTGTACTACAACTTTAATACTAGTGCACTATGTACTATAACTACAATACTAGTCTATTATACAGTATACTTCAAATGTATTACTAGTGCACTATGTACTACAGCTGCAATACTAGTCTATTATACAGTATACTACAACTTTAATACTAGTGCACTATGTACTATAACTACAATACTAGTCTATTATACAGTGTACTACAACTTTAATATTAGTGCACTATGTATTATAACTACAATACTAGTCTATTATACAGTGTACTACAACTTTAATACTAGTGCACTATGTACTACAACTACAATACTAGTCTATTATACAGTGTACTACAACTTTAATACTAGTGCACTATGTGCTATAACTACAATACTAGTCTATTATACAGTATACTTCAAATGTATTACTAGTGCACTATGTACTACAGCTGCAATACTAGTCTATTATACAGTATACTTCAAATGTATTACTAGTGCACTATGTACTACAACTGCAATACTAGTCTATTATACAGTGTACTACAACTTTAATACTAGTGCACTATGTACTATAACTACAATACTAGTCTATTATACAGTATACTTCAAATGTATTACTAGTGCACTATGTACTACAGCTGCAATACTAGTCTATTATACAGTATACTTCAAATGTATTACTAGTGCACTATGTACTACAACTGCAATACAAGTCTATTATACAGTATACTTCAAATGTATTACTAGTGCACTATGTACTACAACTGCAATACAAGTCTATTATACAGTATACTTCAAATGTATTACTAGTGCACTATGTACTACAACTACAATACTAGTCTATTATACAGTATACTTCAAATGTATTACTAGTGCACTATGTACTACAACTACAATACTAGTCTATTATACAGTATACTTCAAATGTATTACTAGTGCACTATGTACTACAACTGCAATACAAGTCTATTATACAGTATACTTCAAATGTATTACTAGTGCACTATGTACTACAACTGCAATACAAGTCTATTATACAGTATACTTCAAATGTATTACTAGTGCACTATGTACTACAACTACAATACTAGTCTATTATACAGTATACTTCAAATGTATTACTAGTGCACTATGTACTACAACTGCAATACAAGTCTATTATACAGTATACTTCAAATGTATTACTAGTGCACTATGTACTACAGCTGCAATACTAGTCTATTATACAGTATACTTCAAATGTATTACTAGTGCACTATGTACTACAACTACAATACTAGTCTATTATACAGTATACTTCAAATGTATTACTAGTGCACTATGTACTACAACTACAATACTAGTCTATTATACAGTATACTTCAAATGTATTACTAGTGCACTATGTACTACAACTGCAATACAAGTCTATTATACAGTATACTACAACTTTAATACTAGTGCACTATGCACTACAACTGCAATACAAGTCTATTATACAGTGTACTACAACTTTAATACTAGTGCACTATGTACTACAACTGCAATACTAGTCTATTATACAGTATACTTCAAATGTATTACTAGTGCACTATGTACTACAGCTGCAATACTAGTCTATTATACAGTATACTTCAAATGTATTACTAGTGCACTATGTACTACAGCTGCAATACTAGTCTATTATACAGTATACTTCAAATGTATTACTAGTGCACTATGTACTACAACTACAATACTAGTCTATTATACAGTATACTTCAAATGTATTACTAGTGCACTATGTACTACAACTGCAATACAAGTCTATTATACAGTATACTTCAAATGTATTACTAGTGCACTATGTACTACAACTGCAATACAAGTCTATTATACAGTATACTTCAAATGTATTACTAGTGCACTATGTACTACAACTGCAATACTAGTCTATTATACAGTATACTTCAAATGTATTACTAGTGCACTATGTACTACAACTGCAATACAAGTCTATTATACAGTATACTTCAAATGTATTACTAGTGCACTATGTACTACAGCTGCAATACTAGTCTATTATACAGTATACTTCAAATGTATTACTAGTGCACTATGTACTACAGCTGCAATACTAGTCTATTATACAGTATACTTCAAATGTATTACTAGTGCACTATGTACTACAACTACAATACTAGTCTATTATACAGTATACTTCAAATGTATTACTAGTGCACTATGTACTACAACTGCAATACAAGTCTATTATACAGTATACTACAACTTTAATACTAGTGCACTATGCACTACAACTGCAATACAAGTGTATTATACAGTGTACTACAACTTTAATACTAGTGCACTATGTACTACAACTACAATACTAGTCTATTATACAGTATACTTCAAATGTATTACTAGTGCACTATGTACTACAGCTGCAATACTAGTCTATTATACAGTATACTTCAAATGTATTACTAGTGCACTATGTACTACAACTACAATACTAGTCTATTATACAGTATGCTTCAAATGTATTACTAGTGCACTATGTACTACAACTACAATACTAGTCTATTATACAGTATACTTCAAATGTATTACTAGTGCACTATGTACTACAACTACAATACTAGTCTATTATACAGTATACTTCAAATGTATTACTAGTGCACTATGTACTACAACTACAATACTAGTCTATTATACAGTATACTTCAAATGTATTACTAGTGCACTATGTACTACAACTGCAATACAAGTCTTGCTCTTTTTTGCTTGCAGATTAAGGCAATATCACACAAAATTGCCCAAAATTGCTCTAAATATAAAGCTACACCATAATGCAGCTTCTAGTCTAATCTGGCAAGTTCAATCAGGTGAAACCTGGAGATTACGCAAAATGTGGTTTTATGATGAACATACCAGCGGATATAGAAAACCACAGTAATGTGGATCTGACTTCAAAGTGAGATATCTGTACATTAAGTGAATGTCACAGAATGAATAAAGCAAACCAGATGGTCAGAGAGCCTTTTAACGAAAGCCAAGCATGAGGGTACGGTGAGTAAATAAAGGTTCATGTGTCCTTTATCATCCACAGCATTGTGCTCCAGACACATTCTGCTGTCTTCAACAACACTTTAAACCATTATGACTCATCCGATGTCTGACATGACTCGTGCTCTCATGTGTGAGGAGATCAATGACTGCGGTAAGAGCACATGATCTGATTCAGTTCAAAAGTTTGAAGTACAAAACAAAGTTCCATTGTTCAGCTAATAACATCAGGCCTGTACTCATTGAAAAACTTGAACAATTTCAGAATTATCTAGGGAGATTAAGTCATTTCTTCATCTTTGTCACAAAAGCACATGGGAATTCATTTCTGCATTCTCATCTCTCTTTTTTAATAAAACACAAGTAACGCAGACAAGTGAATTTGCATTAAACTACAATACCAACTCATCCCCAGGCGGTGTAGATGGTTCTTCATTTGTAGAGTTTCTTCATTTTGCCAACTGCTTTAAATTCAGGAGTGGTTAGTCTCACCAACACTGACAAATCCCTGTCAGAATATGTCTTAGGTGTAACGTCAAATCTCTGTATTAAAATAACTTGTCTTCATGTTGGTATCAGTCCTTATTAAGTGCTAAAAACTACGAGTAAGAACTGCAACACATGAGCTGAAAGTGTCATAGAAGCATGGTTGCTTCAACACTTGTGTTTTTCATCTCACATGTGCTTTTATGACACTATCGGTTAGGTTTAGGTTTAAGGTTTAGGGTCATTTAACTCACTTTTAGCACCACACGGTAAACATTTCACCTCTGGTACTGCTGCGAGCAGTTGGAGCCTTGAATATCGCTTTTCAAATATGTCGTGTACAATCACATCATTTTCATGAGATCAGGCTGAAGAATTGAACACATTACCAGTATTGATTTATATCAGTCATTCTGTGCATGAACTTTTACCTCCTGGGACCCAAGTGTGACTGCTGTGTGCACTGTCCGTGTCCTTTAAAAATAGAACAAATATTTTTCCTAATTATTGATGTCCACATTTGTGGATAGAGGGACTAAGTTGTAAAATTTTAAATAATACCAAGCAATAAAAAGTATTTTTTTTTTTATCAAATTGTGTGTTATGTTTCCAGGAGTGTTGATTATTCATGTTTTTGAGATGTTACAGACATTTAATCAGAAATTAGCACAATTAATTCAGATTCAAATTAATGTCCAGCATCATCCAATCACAGCCAACCATGTTAAAATAAAATGATACATTATAAATTGTGAATCTATCTACTGTTTATCATCGTCCCATGTGTGTCAAACATGTTGAGTGACCCAAACATCATCTGCAGCCTGAAACTGAACTTTTGGAGTGAATGCACTTAACTGCATAGAGAGCTATAGGGTGCACTCTATTTAGTGAACGACTTAACCTCCAGTGTGCTGTCTGTCTGCACTGATCTCAGAACAGTTCAAAAAGCATCTTATTTACATCTAACTCCATATAAAGCACCTGAAAGCAAAATGTTTCAATGCGATAATGCACAGTAAATATATAGAAATGCATTTAATAATGTTAATGAAAAGAAATGGAAGCGCAACGTAGTTCTAGCGGGAAGACTAGCAGCTGTACATCATCGCACCATCACACCACCAATCGCATGTAAGCCATTGCTTTAGAAGTCTGCTCACAATCTATCACATTGCTGTTTCAGTGTGCTAAACACAGGCAACCTCCTCCACCCCACCACCACCAGTTGAGCCCTGTCCCGCACGGGGGTAGGCTCCTCGCCCCTGCCTCCTTTCTCCGGCAGGACATGACGTTTCCGGGCACAACTCCCTCAGACCGCCGGACGGGGCCTACGCCTAAGAGAGAGACATTGCTTTCTGTTTTACATTTATCAAATAAATGGCATCTTAAACTTCACTCAAGCCTATCGTGTCTTCCCGATAGAACCATATTGTACAGTGATAACAAAATAAATATAGCACAATTTATATTCAAATGAAGCAAAATGACCCACAGATGTTTAATGTTGAAAATTATCCAAAATAACATATCTTTTAAACTTTTGTGGGAATGATGTCCCAAGCTCCACATATGTGGACATCATGCTGATGCGTGAAAAATTAATGCATTTTTTAAAGCGGCATATCAAATGAAACAAGAGATACCATTCTTACACCCCAAACCGGTTTCAGTTAAAAAAGCTTAAAGAGATTTCTTACCAGAGGCACTATTGATGGCTCTACACCCATAGAAGTGCTTCACGAATATTGACGCCATGTTGTTGTGTCACGTGACTCGATGCAGCAGAGTCTTGTGAACAGTATTCAGTCTCAATATTCATTTAGATTATACGTTGCGTACAGCAAAGCCAAAATACAATGTCCGAGGTTAAGAGTGAAAACAGGGCCATGAAGATCACCCCTTGAGAATTGAAATTATGACATCCATATCTGACGAAAAAAAAAATCAATACATAAAGACATGCACAAACTTCCATCTCCTTTATCCTAATATATTCATGTTGTCTTCTCACGCTCCGTGACTTTGAATATTAGAGGACGGCCTGCGAGATGACATGATGGGAAAAATAACTAAATAAGGACACCATAAACACCGTCTGACGTGAAAATCCCCACAATCAAACACTTGAAGCCACAGGCGGGCGGGCGGGCGATTGAAAAACGGCACCACAATTTTCTCACTGCCAAATGTCAACTCTAATGCTTATGTGCCACATTTAGGGGGATTGTTGCAAAGCATTTGTGCTTCTTTATTGTCCTGCCTCAAACAGACCGCAGTCCAGTCAAAAATGGTCTTTCACTTTCCAAAAAAAAAAAATACCCTGTACACTTATGGCAGGTAGAATTGTTGTTTCAAATATTTATGGACTCATTCCTGTAGACAGCGATGGGTAACACTGCCGTAAGGCTATCAGGGGTTCAGTGATCTCTACACAGGAGAGACATTAGATACAACACTCAAAGAATCTGAGAAATGCTATACCAACTGCAGTTTTCCATTTTTAAAGCCACAATCCAAGGGTGTTGTACTATAGATGGTTGCCCCAACACTGCTAAGCGCCCCTTAAGAGTGCAGTAGCATTTAAATGACCTCAAAGCACAAAAACACACAATTTTTAAACGTTTTGTGGAGTCTGTAATACTTAGAGATACTCAGAGATTTGTTCAAACCCCTAGTATGAGCGACAGTAATAGTGATGCTTTTCTTAGCAAACGTAACCAATTAAGCCATTGACTGTCAGCATCAATACGTCTAATGATGGCAGATGGCAGTGAAACAACCCATGAAATGGCAGGCTTGTTTGTAAAGAAGTTGCTGATAGTGTCTTGTTAGGTCAATGAGTAAGTAAACAAGGGCTGATAGTTGCCATTTTTTTCCTATCACAATAATTTCCGCCATCTGATGAATGCAGTTGTGGAATGCCCAAGCAAACACAAGCATAAGCGTACTCGTGTCAAGAACACTCGAGCTCAGTGCCGCCCTTCACTGACGCTATTAATGAGAAGTAGGCGGGGTCATGACCTTTGCGTCATCAACATGGAATACAATCTACCGCTGTGGAATCAATCACAAGGCCGGTGTCATGGTGACATGGATCATGGAGATGTTGTAATTAAAGCAAGCTGATTGCTTGTAAAGAGGAGTGTGCTTATGAGTAGATAGAGCACAGAGGACGCTTGGGAAATAAATTCATAGACCTGTTTTGTGCCACTGTGCACAGTGGATTAAATAGCTCGACATAGCAAGTTTGGAATGGCATAGGGGTATTTGGAAAACCTGTTTGACAACAGTGGAATTTTTTCAATTCTGTTTGGTGATGCTAGTGGCACACTCACATTTGCATTGTGTACAGATTCATATGCATTCATTCCTGCAGACGTGTACAGACACGCACACATTCGCTCAACAGCAATGATTCATCGCTGTGTATTCAAGCGTCACTAAAATGCAGCTCACAACATTTGCGGACAAAAAAGGCCTCATGCATCTGCTCATGTTGTGCCACTATAAACTCCATCACAGGCTGATATCACAATCTATTGCGACCGCACAACCAGGTGGGATCCCAGGAGACAGATCGGCCAGCTGATCCTACCGACTCGTTCAAAACAGAGCTTTCCTTGAATTATACCTAGATCTCAACCTACATATATCCAAATCCCGATTCCATTGTTTTCTATAGTTGCTGTAATATTCCTTCTATGGAATGCTGATAATATGGGCACAAGACCAAGATCTGCTGTAAAAATGCTTTTCATTTAACTTGGAAAGTCAGAACTTACAACTACCTACTAGGGCCAAAAATGGCAAAATGATTCAAGTATAGTATAATGTCCAAAAAACATAATATAAAACAGCATTGATATGGTATCCATAAAACAAACAAACAAACCAAAAAATATGGTAATACTATAGTAATGTCCAAAAACATGGCTATACCTTGATATTTGTCCTAAAAACATGGTTTTACCATGGTACAATATCAAAAGAAATGCTATTACCATGGCGAAATGTCTGAAAACATGGTATTAACTTGGTACCATGTTCAAAAAAACATGGTAATATTATATTAGAAAGTCCAATACAACTTGGTATTACCATGGCACAATTCCCCAAAACATTGGTATTAATATACAGATCAACCTCAACATTAAAACCACCGGCCTAATATTGTGTAGGTTCCCCTCGTGCCACCAAAACAGTCTCTAAAATTTACTCCAAATGTTACTATAAACAAAAGAAATCCAGTGAGCGGCAGTTCTGTGGATGGAAATGTCTTGTTGATGAGAGAGGTCAACAGAGAATGGCCAGACTGGTTCAAGCTGACAAAGTCTACAGTAACTCAGATAACCGCTCTGTACAATTGTGGTGAGAAGAATATCATCTCATCTGCTATTCTGAGATGCGGGCTGGCGGCACAAGGGAGACCTACACAATATTAGGCCAGTGGTTTTAATGTTGTGGCTGATCGGTGTATTGTACCATGTCCAAACAGCATGGTATGATCATGGTACCATTAAAAAAACATGGTATTACCATTTTACCATGTCAAAAAACTTGTGATACCATGGTACAATCAATGTTCAGAAAACATGGTTTTACCATAGTAACAAAAATATGGTAATACCTTGGAATCATGTCCAAAAAAACATGGAAATAGTACAAAAACATGGTATTACCATGATAAAATACAAAAATGTATGGTCATTTTATGGTAACACCCATGTTAAATTTTTTTTTAATTTCATTGGTAAATTTCCAACAGCATGATACTTGTCTCATAAAAACATGGCATTACAGTGGTAAAATTTCCAAAATCATTGTATTACCATGGTTCATTTTCTAAAACAAGGTATTTCCATTGTACTATGTTCAAAAAACATGGTTTTACCATATGTGACAGGGTGGAGGCCGGGGCCGGGTCGTGATTCTGCACACCCGGTCCCTTATCAGGATAATCAAGCCTCCGAGAGGGATAAAGGCCGACTGCGGAGGATGGCGCGGGAGAGAGAGATCGTTTACGGACATGTCCGTCATGTGTGTGTTGTTGTCTTTTGTTTAAGTTTATAATTAAAATATAATTTATATTGCCAAGCCGGTTCTCGCCTCCTCCTTTCCATTGAACTACGTTACACTGGTGCCGAAATCCGAGAAGGAGGAGGGATGGCCGTAGCGGAGTCCTTGACACTGGCATCCGCCGGGGGAGGGAGTAGCCCGACCGCCCGGACGCGGTGTACGGCCGCCATCCGCGAGGCGAGTGGGATCGCCTGGAGCGATGGAGCCCCTGCCAGGGGCGGAGGAGTGCCCTGCCATCCATCAGAAACATGGAGGGGTCGACAGAAGACCGCCATCTGTGAGTGTAGGAGGTGACTCCCCGACCGCCTGGAGCGAGGGCAGGGCCGGGTCGTGATTCTGCACACCAGGTCCCGTATCAGGCTAATCAAGCCTCCGAGAGGGATAAAGGCCGACTGCGGAGGATGGCGCGGGAGAGAGAGATCATTTACGGACATGTCCGTCATGTGTGTGTTGATGTCTTTTGTTTAAGTTGATAATTAAAATATACACTCACCAAAAGGATTATTAGGAACACCTGTTCAATTTATCATTAATGCAATTATCTAATCAACCAATCACATGGCAGTTGCTTCAACGCATTTAGGGGTGTGGTCCTGGTCAAGACAGTTTCCTGAACTCCAAACTGAATGTCAGAATGGGAAAGAAAGGTGATTTAAGCAATTTTGAGCGTGGCATGGTTGTTGGTGCCAGACGGGCCAGTCTGAGTATTTCACAATCTGCTCAGTTACTGGGATTTTCACGCACAACCATTTCTAGGGTTTACAAAGAATGGTGTGAAAAGGAAAAACATCCAGTATGCGGCAGTCCTGTGGGCAAAAATGCCTTGTTGATGCTAGAGGTCAGAGGAGAATGGGCCGACTGATTCAAGCTGATAGAAGAGCAACTTTGCCTGAAATAACCACTCGTTACAACCGAGGTATGCAGCAAAGCATTTGTGAAGCCACAACACGCACAACCTTGAGGCGGATGGGCTACAACAGCAGAAGACCCCACCGGGTACCACTCATCTCCACTACTGAACAGGAAAAAGAGGCTACAATTTGCAAGAGCTCACCAAAATTGGACAGTTGAAGACTGGAAAAATGTTGCCTGGTCTGATGAGTCTCGATTTCTGTTGAGACATTCAGATGGTAGAGTCAGAATTTGGCGTAAACAGAATGAGAACATGGATCCATCATGCCTTGTTACCACTGTGCAGGCTGGTGGTGGTGGTGTAATGGTGTGGGGGATGTTTTCTTGGCACACTTTAGGCCCCTTAGTGCCAATTGGGCATCGTTTAAATGCCACGGCCTACCTGAGTTTCTGACCATGTCCTTCCCTTTATGGCCACCATGTACCCATCCTCTGATGGCTACTTCCAGCAGGATAATGCACCATGTCACAAAGCTCGAATCATTTCAAACTGGTTTCTTGAACATGACAATGAGTTCACTGTACTAAAATGGCCCCCACAGTCACCAGATCTCAACCCAATAGAGCATCTTTGGGATGTGGTGGAACGGGAGCTTCGTGCCCTGGATGTGCATCCACAAATCTCCATCAACTGCAAGATGCTATCCTATCAATATGGGCCAACATTTCTAAAGAATGCTTTCAGCACCTTGTTGAATCAATGCCACGTAGAATTAAGGCAGTTCTGAAGGCAAAAGGGGGTCAAACACAGTATTAGTATGGTGTTTCTAATAATCCTTTAGGTGAGTATATATATATATATCAGTGATAGTGTATTTTATATTGCCAAGCCGGTTCTCGCCTCCTCCTTTCCATTGAACTACGTTACACCATAGTAACATGGTAAAAACATGGTAATACTATGATAAGACATTCAAAAACCACAGAATTAGCCAGGTACCATGTACAAATAGCACCAGAATCCCACTTGGAAAACTTGGAAACTCTTGCAGAATTCCTCAACTTAAGTTCACAGAGATTTGGGTGTGTGATGTTTCGCAAACATGGCGGCATGCAGGGAGATGTGCACAGTTAATGTTAATCAATTACTTTTAAGCAAATAAAAGGCATTAATGATTCCAAGTTAAACAATAATAAAAACCTGTTTAGACTTCTTTGTTGACAACTGAACACCTGCAAAGCCAACGGAAGCATTGCCGTTCTGTTACTTTATACATCAACGGCAAGTGTTGGGCAATGAAACTCCTTTATGAAATTTGGAAATATGATGTAGGAATATTCCACATCTGTCTCTGTATGCAATGCCGCATAAGCTACGCTATTGTAAGATGCATTGCATCCATCACTTGTGACGGAAATAGAAAGATATTGTCCACTTTGCTGATAGCACTGTTGTTGTGTTTGTGTGCGAAGAAAATCATCAGTGCAATACTTCAACCACAAATGACTGGATGTCACAAAATGTGAGCGGTTGAAAATGTGGTGTGTGTGATTGTGCCATAATTATTTTCATTATGTCAGGCACATTCTCTGTCAGACGTAGCGGAAGCTTCTTTAAATCAAAGCAGAGCAATGCAATGCACAAGAACCTTGGCGCAAATTTCTGAGCTTACGTTCACACACACAAATAAATGCAAACACCCACACACACATTAAATCCTGTCGCTCAAAATGGATTTCTCACTACACAGCTGCAGATTTTGTTCTCTTTTATACTGCAGAATTAATCAACCGTTTTATTAGTTCTCTCAGGAGTGGGTTTTTCTTTATTTTTATATTATTAAAGAGGACATGGCAGACTTTCCTAGCTTGTTAAACACAAAATTGGAGTTTTTATCTTTTAGTCCATGTCTGTTAGCTTTGAGGTTATTTAATATGATAGTATAGGCTACCCTTAAAAGTGGACAAAACTGACTTTTTGCAAATGTATGCTTTTAAAATGTATAGTCTTTCTCTTAAGGGGAAAACATAACAAAAATAATGATGATTCTAGAATGAGAATGTCCCTCCCCCTAATTCCACTGCCACCAACAAACTATATATACAGCTGCAAATCATGCTTTATGGCTGTCATGACAACTAAAGGCTATTGGCAATTTAAATAATAAAAATAAATTTTATTCCTTTTTGTTTGTTTGTTTCCAGAGGCAAATAATTTTTTACGATAACTTAGAAACCTTTGAAGTCAACCCTATCATAAATTGTGTTTAATAGCGGAATTCCTACAGTACCCACAATCCTGAATAACTGAAGAACCAATCAGAGATCAGCGTCAAACAAAGTCCGCTAAAAGAGCTCTGCAGCAACTGGCCACTCCCACAACACACTGTGAATGACACAATCAAGTCGATCTCCCTAAACTCTCTCAAACTATTACATATTGGCTATGGTTATATTTTACAATAAAATGTATTGTTGTTACTATACTTATAATCAACTAATTTAAATGATTACTTTTATACATTAGTCTATTTTCCAAACAATTGATGTTGATATTAATTCATATGAAGAGGATAACCAAGCAAAACAGAGTTTGTTTAGATATTCAAGTCTTCACATTCGTTAACATTAATTAATGTATTAGGTATCATGAACTAACAATTTATTTATCTTTGTTAATGTTAATAAAACACATCTGTTCTCTCAAATTAATCGCATACATAAATATTTAATGAGAAATCCCCTCAAATAACAATGATTCAATATATAATGATTAATTAATTATATATAGTTATATTACAATTATAAATAAAATAAAGCAGGTAATTAAAATATATGACATTACTTTTGCACACAAGCATTTAAAATACATAACAAAAAGTGGATTTGATATTCAATGTGTTGTTTATTTTCATATTATTGAACATAAGCCAATCACAGGTCTAAGGGCTTGTTTAAGGATGCGCCAATGTACACCTGTGTCAGACGGATGCTATTGGGGCGTCTCGATTGCATCGCATCATTAACGTACTGTTTTTAGGTCGCTGTGGCAAGTTAAACGAAGTCTGAAATGTAGAAAAACGCGTCTTGAGATCCCTGCATTCGGATTTGTACTCTGTGTTTAAATGCAAGTATGCTTCCTCATCAAAGTGTGGTTTGCTCTCTGTATGCTGCCCGTTGCCTATACAGCGAGTTTCGCTTACTGCCCCCTGGAGAAAACAGGTGGTACTACAAGCTTGAATTGCTCAGGAATCTTCCATATTACGGTCGGGGACATGATTAATTGCATTCATTTTTTAACGTGATATTTTTTTAGATAAATAATCGCACCAAATTAACACATTTAATCGACAGCCCTATAAGATATAAAACTTTTGATTTTAAAAATGTATTACTGTATGTTGAATTTAATATTTAATAAATGCTGTAAATGTATTGTTCATTGTTAGTTCATGTTAACAAATGGAGCCTTATTATATAAAGTGTTACAGAAGTCAAAAACAGCCTGTTTAACTCTAAAGTTCAGAGAGAACAGACTACAGATATCAATATAAGACTTATAAGTAGGGATGCACCGATACCACTTTTTCTCTTCCGATCCGATTCCGATATCGGAAATCTCAGTATCGGCCGATGCCGATCCGGATACGATACCAGCTTTTGCACAATCAGTTTAGAATATCTTTACTTTATTTTGTGGAACTAATTGGGAGTACTCATTAATATGTAAAGAAACACAAACCTCTAACTACATATTATTTAATATAAATGTATAGCTCATATAAATGTATAGCTTACTAATGTAGCAGCAAAAAAGTCAACGAGCAATTTATTTATTTTTGGCAAATATTTTTCAACTTGTATCTGGACTTTTTTGAAAACAAATAATAATATATTATAATAGTAATTTATAGTAATATATCTCAATCGTGCACCTTTACCTTTTAAACCCTCATGCTTTTATTTTGAAATTCTGAACTCTCCAGGAGGTCCTGTAAGTGTCTGTTTGTAGACAAGTTCACAGTCGCTTCTTATTCAAATTCTGGTCAAATGCTCCTCCGGCGCCGTTCTAAATGCATATTAAGTGAACCGAACTATTGAGCATCTACATATGAGATGTTGTTCGTGAGTAGAGCTCTAATATTGCACACCGCGTGAAGGCTAAAGATAGCCGCGAATGTGTGTGTAAACAGAGCAGCGCCATTCACTGACACACTGGAGCTGTGCGTGCATATTATATATTTACTTATTAAACAGTCTTTTGTGATTCACAGAGATATCGCACGTCTTCAAGTGGCTTTGAATAAAATGCACGAGTCATATGAACTGCTTTAATTGTGTTTTTATGGTTCTTTTATATCATTTTTTGAGCTTGACAGTAACAAACATGACTAACACACAGTATCGGATTTGGATCGGTTATCGGTCCGACGTTCCCGATCCAAATCCAATACTGTGTGTTAGTCACGTTCATTACTGTCTCCAAAAATTACATAAAAATTACGTCTAAAAGCTTCAATATCGGAGCAGCATATTACAGCTGCAATCACTGCTACACAATATTTTTTTACTCAGCACAAATAATACTTGGCATGTAAAACAACTCATTGTCCCTCTGCTGACAGGTTGTTTAGGGAAAGTAAACTCAGTCTGTTAGCTGTGGGCAGTCTGGAGCAGATTGGCTCAGTTGAGGGGGTTGTTGGCAGTCTGGGTGCCTGTGGCTGTTGTATGGCATAGCATATGACATGTTTGTCATGAAGCAATAGCATTATGCATTGAGTTATGCTGGAGTAGAGTACTGAATGATTACCATATTCATATACCATTGTATTTGCACAGGCATTTCAAATCATAGCATGGTATAACCACAGTGCATGTCCTAAAAACGTGGTATCACTATGGTACCTGTCTAAACGTAATGTAGCGGTAAAATAGGTAAAGAAGGTTTCAATGGAACAGGGTGGTAAGAAGGCCCATGTAGGAAAGTATTACGGTCAGTGGGTTTACTTTATAGACTTTTTTCAAGACCAGTCGTGGTATTGTTGACATATACATCTAGAAAATGAATTCTATCATGATGGAGCACCATAGTACTTTTAATGCACTACTGCTATTAAGACTATTCATTTTTGTTATAATTTCTCATCATAATTTGTATTTTTTTGTAATGTATTTCTTCTTCTCTGGTTTGCATTTTTAATTGGTCTTCAGTTTGATCGTTTATTCTCTTTGTGCACGTTGAGGCATCACAATATCTCTGGTTAATCATGTGATGTATATGATTGATTGTTCTGGGGTACATAAGGGCCAACCTTTGAATGGTTTTATTTTCTGATGAAGAGCCGTGAGCTCGAAGCGTCACCTTAGGTAAGATATATAAATATTAAAAAATATTTTTTACATTTTGGGGCTGTGAAGTGCCGTCATATCTTTCTTTCTCTGATGCCAATTTGGACAGGCACCCACATTTTGTACCATTGGGTGTTTGTGCACTTTTCTAACTTCAGCTGTGTGGCAATGCACAGTTTATATAGTGAAGAGCAACAACACAAACATGCGTAACGTTCTTGCGTTCAAAACACTTGATGGAGCGCAAATCTGAACTAAGGAATCTCAAGATGTGTTCTAAGTATTAAACTATATTTAACCTGACACAGTGACCTAAAACATTTATGTTTATGACGCAACACATCCAAGACGCTACACAAGCATGTCTGAATCAGGTGTAGATTGACGGGTCCTTAAACAAGTCCTCATAATAAATCTCCAACTGATTGACAAATTCACTTATAACATTTCTGATCATTTTTTAATATTTAAAGATAACTATGTGTCATTATTTCATCATATATTGAATTATTGTTATATGAGGGGCTTTCTCAGCAAATATTTGTATATGCGATTAAATGCGATTAATCACGATTAATTAATCAGGACATCATGTAATTAATTCGATTAAAACTTTTAATCGATTGACAGCACTAATATATATATATATAAAATAAATAATGAGTAAGTGTTTCAAAACTTTTGACCGGTAGTGTGTATTTAACCACTGGAGTCATATGGATTACTTTTTGCTACCGTTATGTGCTTTTTGGAGCTTCAAAGTTCTAGCCACCATTCCTTTGCATTGTTTGGACCAACAGAGATGAAATATTCCTCTAAAAAACTTAATTTGTGTTCTGCAGAAGAAAGAAAGTCATAGACATCAGGGATGGCATGAGGGTGAAGAAATAGTGAGAGAATGTTTATTTTTGGGTGAACTGTTCCTTTTAGTAATTATTTAAACATAAAGGGTGTAACAGTTTGATTTTCTGATATAGATCAGTTCTGTTCACTGTGATTGCAACTAACATACGCCAGAGATGTGATCAAAAACAAGAGCGATATAACCAAAATTAGCACCAAACGTCCTTCAGAGACATGTCATAAAGATTTGTTCACCCCCCTTAGTGTTGTGCACCAAAGTACATTGCTAAAAAGCATTAGCGTGAAGGCCTCTCAATGCCATCACTGCAGGAAAAACTGTAATTGTTTCCTGTAAATACTGTTGTCACGTTCTGGACAGATGGATTGTGGGGTGACCCTGGCTTCAAAAAGCTCTTAAACTCCTTCATCTGTTGTTGTCTTTCAGCGATGATTCTGTGGAAACGACAATATGACTTTACAGAATATCAAAAAACATCAACATCTGTTCAACATCTCCTACCAGTGCACTTTTTAAGGCTTCCTGGCCGTTTGCCGTGCATCCCCAACTTGCAGCCGAAGTTCTCCTCCCAGAATTCCGCAAACCACACGTTCCTTCTGTTGTTGGAGAGCGAACGGCTACGGAAGTAGCGATCGAATGCTGAGAAGAAAGGTAAAGAGATGGAGATAAGTATCTGAAAGAATGACAAAGTGGCAGAGCGAATCCTCTGCGGTATTCCTGTCGGGCTGTTTGTCTCTAATCCATGTCCCAACAGACACAATTATACAGTGTGTTCTGACAAAAGTGCATTAATTGGTGGGTCTATTCCCGAGCTGTTGCCATATGATGACTTGAGAGTTTCAGCTGTAGTTGCCACTATAGATCCAGTTTTAAATGTCATGCTATGTTGCTAACGGTCAGCAATGCTTTGCCTGCCAGTACTGGCAGGAAGAAACAAATGGATCACTCTGAATCATTTAATCCACTTTTAATGAAAACTGCACTGTGTATCCACACCTAAACTGCAATGCAAGTCTTTGAGTAATCCTGCAAATCAATTTACTAAGGCTGTTGACATGGAAGGGTTTTACACAGGGAGCAAAATGCACTCTTTGCCACATCTTACAATGGCAGATGAATTGAGAAAATGTACGGCTCAATCGACAGGATTTGGTATATATGCATACATGGTGTATTGGAATTGTGTACTGATTTGTCCAGAGGATGATGCAATTATGTCACTGTTCTTTAAATAATATAATGTGCAAATTCCTCACCTAGTATTTGCAATATCATGTTTGCTTATTCCTGTTCAATATGTCTGTCCCACAAAATAATGTTTGATTGATTCTGACATTTTTGTCATTTATTTGATATGAACGTGTTTTGGCATTTCCTCGTACCCTCGACAGTGGCTCGTTTGGGCAGGATGGTGATGGCCCCCTCCGCCACTCTCTCCTGCTGAATCACCGGTGAGATCTTGGAGCCCCAGCTGTCAGACCCCACCCACAGGAAGTGACCCGTCTGATTGCTTCTCTTGGCGGCATCCAAGACTCGTCTGTAGATGAAAACAATGATGCAATAGCTTCAAATCACAAAGCACATGGTGTGAAACTAGCACATCCGTTTCTCATGCTTGAGTGCTTTGCAGTATGTTATCCGTTGAATGGCACAAGTACTGATAAATGTGCGTCAAGTGTAATTGGCATCTGTTTGTTGTAATCCACAGAATGATATTCAAATAAACACACTCATTTAATCTTCATTCATGTCAAAGTCTCTACTAGGATCTGGAGTACTAAAACTAGGAGCTTGATGAGAAGATCTTGTCCATTTGTTCTCTACACTGTGGAAGACAAGTACCGTATTTTACGGAAATAAATACGCACCTGAATATAGTCAAATGGCACAACTGGATGATATTAATTACAACATATAAATGGCTTTAGACTAAAAGGACCTTTCAGATAATTAAAAAAAAGAAATAAAAGTGATTTATATTACAGAAAATACAGGTATCACTTATTTACTGTTGCTAAATAATATAAAACAAACTGTTTTTTAAATAATTTATGGATTATCAATGCAACAAGTTGTCCTTTATGCTATAGAGGGCTACATCCAAAATTTGACACTGGGCAAAGAAATGTTAATGGAGAGATTTGCTTCATAATCAAAGGAAACTAAATAGAGACAAGCATATTTATATATATATTTTTTGTTTTTACTCCCAATTTTTCATGCCCAATTCCCAATGTGCTCTTAAGTCCTCGTAGTGGTGTAGTGACTCGCCTCAATCCGGGTGGCGGAGGACGAATCTCAGTTGCCTCCACGTCTGAGACCGTCAATCCGCGCATCTTATCACGTGGCTTGTTGAGCGCGTTACCGTGGAGACCTAGCGCGTGTAGAGGCTTCACGCTATTCTCCGCGGCATCCATGCACAACTCATCACGCGCCCCATTCAGAGTGAGAACCACATTATAGTGACCACGAGGAGGTTAATCCATGTGACTCTACCCTCCATAGCAACCAGGACAATTTGGTTGCTTAGGAGACCTGGCTGGAGTCACTCAGCATGCCCTGGATTCGAACTTGCAACTGCAGTAGCATATATTTATTTTTAATAAATTTGCTTCATTTGCTTCAAAAAAAAAAATTACATTCTGAAAATGTGTGATTGTATGTATATACAGTATATATATATATATATATATATATATATATATATATATATATATATATATATATATATATACAGTTAGCGATTAATCGCAAATTTTCAATGTGCTGTAATTTGACTATAAACTGTATACTATTTTTCCTGTCAAAATGCATGAATTTATTTAAAAAAAAAATTATTAGGAAAGAAAACAAATCCAAATAAAGCATTCCACAATATAACGACAGAAATGTACAAAAATATACCCAATGCAAGCGACGTTAAATAATTTCCAAAGTGTAAGTGTGAGGTTGAACTAGTCCCCAGACAATCTTGGACTTGCACTGACACCTATTGGTTTGGATGCAGCATCATTTAAAATCAACAGTTTTCAGTTTCAGATGCCATTGCAGAAATGTTGTATTCACAGTCAGCCATGATTCATTTAATCAATGAGTGAAAGTGTCACATATCAGGATGGTCACTGAGATTAAACGAGTAGTATTCGGCTGGTCATGTGATTCCAACATGGCCGCCCCCATGTGCGGACCCTCTCCATGTAGACTAAAACAGCTTTTATAAGATTAATGATATAACTGGAGTCTTCAATTTAATGTGAGTGCTCATGACTTCATACATTTATAGCAATATTACACTAGGCCTATATGTTTTCAGGAGTTAAACTTTTTTAATGAGGAAAAAATTGCTGAGTGCAACTTTTACGAAAAATATATGTATTAAACATTTTAAATTACCCACATGCATTGACACGTTCATTCCGCTCTCATTTTTATCAAACAAAACTGCTAAGAATTTCATGGATACATTTTTGTTTAAATCTGCCACATTTAGAACATCGGGAAATGTTGCGAGTCAGATTCGAACTTGCATCGCTTGAATGAGCACCATAGCTATAAGTGTGCATGTTCGATAACATGTAGACTGCGTCTTCAATCAAATCTTTGCAGTCCAAGGGTTTCTTTGTTGCTGAATGTCAATATTTTGGTACAATGTGAACTAGTTAGTAGGCCCCTAGTCAACTTGTTAATTAGCCCTACAAGACATTATACAAGACATGAGTTTTTCCCTTTATCTGAATCAATTACAGTATAACACTGAAAGTAACGTAAGCGTAATATCTTAAGTAGAATTTGCCTCCAAGGCATACAAGTGAATACTGTTCCACTCTGCACCTGTTAGTTCTTCAAACGTTTTCTAGTTCATTCTTTATGTGGAAGCCAAATCTCATCGCACAGAGCGGCACCTCTGGGACTGCGTTGCATAAACATCATAGACCTGGGCGGACCAGGAAATTAGAACATCCCTTCCCTCTAGGCACAATGAAACTCACTTAACATCAGTCCCAGACCTGTTTTAATTGGTTTCAATATGTATTTCAGTGCAGTTAAGTTGGACAATATACTAGCGGAGACTGATATAAAGGTATTAACTGAGCAAAGACTGCAGGGAGGGAAAGTGCATGTTTGCATACTACAATATTACTCTGGAGGGAACATGTTTAGAGAACAGAAGGGAGGCACCTTATATCATCTTCGTTGGCGAACATGATGATGGCCCGGGCGTTGGGGGTCTCCAGGAGCCGTCGGATTATCTTGTCGAATTCCCCAGGCCTTGGTTCCCGAGGGATTTTCAGAGACTGTGCGATACAAACCCCACCTTTACAGAGAAACACACAGAGAGAGAGAGTGTTACATAGTGTAGTTACGGTATCTTCCAGCAGGTGTTAATCTTAGTAATACGGTAGTACTAATCAGCTAAACCTTGATCCCTTGGTTTAGATCCGCCATATCGTACTGTGAATTCGGTGACAGAAAATCGAATGTTCTACAGCTGAAATCAGTCTGGGCTTACCGAAATGGAAAATTGCCCCCAGTGGCAGAAAATGGAAGTTTTTTTGAACGTATGAGCATGTGTGAGCTCCAGTTATTGGGGAAAATGTCCACAGGGTGGCGCCAAAAGCAAGTTATATTTTTAGTTGCAAATGATGTAATAAGGTCAACAGGAAGTCCTATTTTATTAACGATACACCCGAACCCAAACCTAACCATCAGTGGAGTAAAAATGTCATTTTAGAGCAAAGATGCAACCTTTGAAAGGCTCTCAACAATTGTTTGTGAACACGATTACTTCCTGGTTTTCAATTGATGCAAAAATGATTGATGGCAGAAGGCGCTTGTCTGTAACTTGGCAGAATGGGTCACTGTTTAATGTTTAGACAACAAAAAACGACATGTATTTGAGTCAGATATGCCAAAGATATGCCTGTCTGAACTAGGCCTGATACTTATTACAAAATGACAAAATGAACCGTTTAAACTATTTCTGTTGTAAACATAAATGTATTTTTAAACAAAGCTTCATCATATAAACGACTTGCACTTCCAGGTGCTTGACACCATTTATTCCATCTTAACATGGCAGAACAACAAAAATCAGGACAGCGTCATATTTCATATTTAATGTAAGCTGTAATATCCAAGCGGCCGTCCCTTTGAGAGCTCGATTATACCATTAACGTCCTGCACGAGGTGAATGATGGACTTCCTCCTGGTTGTAATCTCTTCCCGTTACAGTCCATTTAATGAGTGTCTGCATTTCCCTCCGCTAGCCGTGTCAATGTATGCAAAACGAATGTTGCTCTTTATACATTCTGTCGCAAAGACAAATACTAATTAGTCCTAATTAATGCCCCCTTAAATGGTATTTACCAATCTGTTGTGCCCTCCCCCGATCTCTCTCCAAGCTTGTTGTGAGAATATGCAATGTGATATTGGGTTGGGGATACAATACAGAGGACTAAACATGTGCAAGCCCTGTTTTGGATTGTGTCAGCCATGTTTGACAAGAACCAAATGGGACTGGATCACGTGTCATTCAGACATAAGTGAGTTTTGTAGCTTTTAGCCCATGCTTGTTAGCTTTGAGGTCATCTGTATGTTCGTGTACTCCTAAACATTGATACAATTGACTTTAAGTTTTTCAAATTGATCTTCCAGGTAAAAAAAGACCAAAAATAGTAATGACTCATACCGCTCTCACTCATTTTGGAAAATGCTCTCTTGAATGAGAATATGCAACCACCTACTTCTGACATAGGTTGCCACCTTGGCCACCAGTAAAATTTCAGGACACCCAATCAATACATTTGACCTCACAGTACTGCTGGCCATCATACAAGCCAGAAATACTCAAACCAGCCCATCTGGCACCAACAATCATGTCATGCTCCAAATCACTGAGATCACATATTTCCCCATTCTGATGGTTGATGTGAACATTACCTGAAGCTCCTGACCCGTATCTGTCACCGAATATATATATATACACACACTGTTTGGCCAAAAAAAAAACACATACTCTAATATTTCATTGGACCGCCTTTAGCTTTGATTATGGCACGCATTCATCGTGGCATTATTTCGACAAGCTTATGCAATATCACAACATTTATTTATATTTATGCATTTGGCAGATGCTTTTATCCAAAGCGACTTACAGTGCACTTATTACAGGGACAATCCCCCCGGAGCAACCTGGAGTTAAGTGTCTTACTCAAGGACACAATGGTGGTGGCTGTGGGGATCAAACCAGCAACCTTCTGATTACCAGATTACCAGTTATGTGCTTTAGACCACTACACCACCAAAACAATAAAGGAGAACAGCAACATTTAAGTAAATATTCAGCAAAAGAAAACAAATTAATTCATACGAATGTAGCGATTCACTAGAATGTAGCGATTCACTAGAATGAATCAGACTTTCAAATGCTTGGAGAGGACAGTTTATGAGACCATCCAAATGAACCGATTAACTATAATAAATCCGATTTTTTTTTTGTTGTAATAAATCATATGAAAGAGCAGTATTAGAGAGTAAGTTTGTTCATTTTTTCTCCTTGCATAGTGGACACATAAACAAGTGTTCATGTGTGTGAAAATGTAGGGAATTTTTTTTAATTTAAGACATCTTGCATCCCAGAATGGAATACAAATTTTCCAGGACAGATGGCCAAAAACCGGGACAATCCTGGATGGGTGGCAACCCTACTTTCTGATTAGCATTAGCAAGTAGCAAATCACGCTCAATGACTGTGAAGTAAATAAAGGCACTAGGCTATTTAAAAAAAAGGGGGGACAACCAGTCTTATGATACGCTTCACCCAAATATCCTGTTTTAATAGGAATTACAACAACACAGGGGAAAACCTGTGCTAGTTGAGCATTTTCAGGAGGTGTTTAAGTCATTGTGGACTAGAAAAAAGGTTCTCAGATCTTGTATTACCATTTGACATTTATGTTGGGCTCATCTGTTTCCAAACCCAGAATTAGGCTTTTTGGTGCACCACAAATGGGAGAACATCAAAAATCCAATGAATTAGCATTTTGAATTAGCATCTTTTCCAACCACAAAATGTATATTTACGTTTGGTTCTTTCCTTTATTCAGTGGTGGATAGAACTGTCTTTGTGTGTTGCAGGGGCAAATATTCAGCTAAATGTTAAGGAATAGAAACACTTGCTTTACTGAAGCTCACAAATTGATTGCATGGGTACACATCATCATTGCAGCATTTTGCAGGGAGTAAGCGGAGCATTTTTGACAAGAGCACTGTGATCAGCGGCGCCCCCTGCTGGTGACTAATACAAGCACTGTGTGATTTGTGCCAGGCAAACCAAGCCACTCTGAAGTTATTAGGTATGAAGATTGTTCAAATATGCCCTGTTTATTTTCAGGTCAGCTGAAAGAACGGGAAACACAACTGGTGAGCAGCCACACACTTAAAACCTACATCACAATCTATTGGAACAATGCTTGAAGACTCTCTCTACTCAACTTGTTAAAATCACAGCAGTATGAAGTGATTTAAGCAGTTTATCTGATAAAATGACCCATTTTGTATCAGGAACACAGAGCACATCAGCGTCTCTGTTAATCTTTAATAATTCGATTTTTAGTTCTTTATGAATCATGAATTATCTAATTGTGCCAGCCTTACATATCCCCTCTCAAACACACAAATGAGCGCTGACTAATCCCGCTCTTTATTTCCAGTGGTTTCAAAAGGAGTATTTTTCCAATTGAAAGTGATTTACAATGGGGAAGTAACTTCCCTAGTTGATTGGCATTCAGTTGAACTTTCTTCTTGCAATTTCTAGGACACCGTTATAGACATTTATTCACTTGAAGATGTCTCGTAAGAGTGGGCGATGTGACCTTATATCACTGTATGTACCATTTTTTATCATGTTATAATTATTTTAGCAGGAAATTCAATGAAAAAAGTGGTTTATATTAGAAGTAGACCAATATATCGGTTTTACCAATTAATCTGTGCCGATAGTTAAAAAAAATGTACAATCGGTTTTCGCGAAAATCTGTCAATAGCTGCCGATTTCAAAATAAAGGTCTCAGGTGTGTTTCGAGCCTGTTTATACTAAAATTCCTGCATTTTGCACCATTTTGCAAATAAGCCTTTTTCTAGTTATTATTGGGATTTTTGTTGAACAAAAACTGCATCTGGAATTTTTGACAGTTTATAAATCGATTTTAAAATCTATCGACCGATTAATCGGTTATCTTCTTTTCCCACCACCTTGGGGTTATCGTATCGGTAAAATCCACTATCGTAAATTACCATAAATGAATGCTTATTTTTGGTTAAATGCTTAAAGAATTACATACGTTTCAAATGTACTTAATCTCCCTTGATGGACTCTCATTCATAAGAAATGAAAGATATATACATAAATGCAACTCCACATTATGGCTATGCTCTGTTCCATTCTATTGCTCTCCGTTTTGCTATTTGTGAACACAAAAACATGATTTTCCCACCATTCTCCTCTCCAGTTCAAGAGGTCTCCAACCTTTGCCAAAAGGGGGCAAGTTACAGGCAAAGGGTGCCAATGATACTTAATAAATCTCAAGACGTCTTTAAAATACCCTTAGTTAATGTTTGATTTTTCATGTGGAACTGCAGAGTATTGTTCCCTATGGTGCTGACCTCCCCCTCTCTCAGCATGAGGTGATTTAGTCATCAGTTCCTCTAAACAGAAAATATAGGAGTTTTTGTCACTCATGAAAGCAGCACACTGGCTCTGAGAATGTGTTTATTCAACAGATCGCCACCTACACACGTATCACAAAGGCGTTCAGATCCAAACCGCATCCACCCACATGCATGTGCCTGACATTGTGCGTTATACACCACATATTCATTACCATATGGTAATACGCCACAACCGACCTTATAGGCAACTTTCCAACCATTTTGGCTAACGTTATATATAAAAGAAAATTAGGAAAAAAGTTCCAATTTAATTAGGAAAAAAGTTCGTTGTTCACAATGTCAGTACAAAAGGCTCTCATGGTTCGTACGTACTTTAAACTAGATTTTGTAAAACAATTTATCAGAGCAAAAACTGATATAATGGGTTGTCCACACATCCGTTTTGGTTTGAAAACGACCTTTTCAGTTTCAGGTAATGCAGAGCCTCTGGCTGCGTCTGAAAGCTGGTAAATGATGCCTTCGCAGGCTAATTAAGGAGGTAGGATAAAAAGCCTTTTCAACTGTTCCGAGACCAGTTTCTTAAAAGGGAGAGTTCACCCCAAAATGAAAATTCTCTCATCATTTACTCACCCTCATTCTCCTCCCTGCCAATTAGGTGGAGTTATGCGCAAAGAATGCATATTCGACAAAAACAAAAGAAGAATTTAAATGAGAAAGTGGAGATTTATAGTAAGAAAGGACATTTCGATATATATATTGCTTATTGAAGACTACTTCTGAAGACATGGATTTTACAACTGGAGTCTTATGGGTTACTTTTATGTGCTTTTTGGACCTTCAAAGTTCTGGTCATTATCACTTGCACTGTATGTACCTACAAAGCTGAGATACTCTTCTAAAAAGCTTTGTTTGTGTTCTGTAGAAGAAAGAAAGCATACGCATCTGTGATGACATGAGGGTGAGTAAATGATGAGTGAAGTTTCATTTTTGTGTGAACTGTCCCTTTAAGAGGCACTGCCATTCTCATTGTCCCTATACATTTTGTTAGTGTTCCTTTGAACATTTCAGTGTGGTTTAAAAAGGTACGTTTACTTTCGTTTTGCAGCCCAAAGGCACAAACGGTGATGCACAAGACTTTGAAACAAGCCATCTGGCAGACATGCATCGCAGACAACAGCACAGGACATTTAGTTCTTCACTTGTGGTTGGTGGACCACGTCTAATTGGATTCCAGGGCCAGGATTTTGGTGATTTAGTAATGTAACGTCTCTTCAAACACGCTAGGCAGCATTAGACGGAATGATGACAGAACGACAAGGGGTGAACTATCACTTTTACGACTGAACATAACATTATAAAGGAAAAACTCAATGAGGCGTCAGGTAGATGAGGTAATGCTGAGGTCATGATTATTGTGTTAAGGCTGGTAACTGATACACCTGCCTGAGGTTTCCTCAACAATGTAGACCATTTGGCTTCAGCATTTCTGGAAGGGACATTTGAAACCAAATTGAGATTTGAGGCAGGCAGGAGACAAGAGTGAGCAGTGGTCAAGCCTGGATTCATACCCGTTTCAAGGTCAAATCTCTCCTCTAAATCCAAGTAATAGATCCTTTTGTCTGTCATCTCTTTGTTCCAGACACCCTCCTTTTCTCTGAAGCGTTGTGTGCACTTAACGGCGAGTCAGAGGGATTTGTTTTGTCTGCAGAGTGAGACGAACTCTTTCCCTCGTCTCGCCGTGCAAAAGCTAACCTGCAAGGATCAGCCGCTCAGACGGAGAAATATAATTTCCTTGCGTGAATCCTAATCGAGTCTCTGGTCATTGAGGCAGGCTTGGACTCGCTTGATCAAATAGACAGGAAACAAACAGAAAGCAAGACTTTCAACTCTCCTTTTGTGACGCACAGTTAATCAGAACGGTCTAAAGAAATTATTTAAGACGGAAAATTGTGGGGTTACATTTCAACTTGACCCTCAATTTGTAACAACAAAAAAATTATAATTTCACCGGAATGAAGTACATTAGCTACTCTAATCATCTAGCTGTATGCCGACATGGCAAAAATACTGCTGTGAGGCAGTCAAAGTGCATTGAAGTGATTTCAGTGGGACTATATGAAATTTAATGCATTACAGGATACAAATAGTTTGAAAAGAGGACGAGAATATTTGTGTGGCAGGGTGGAGGGCGGGGCCGGGTCGTGATCCTACACACCCGGTCCCGTATTAGGCTAATTATGCCTCCGTGAGGGTTAAAGGTCGACTGCAGGGGATTGTGCGGGAGAGAGAGATCGTTTAAGGACGTGTTTGTTTCTTCTTTTAAGTTTATCATTAAACTATTATTTACATTGTCAAGCCGGTTCTCGCCTCCTCCTTTCCATTGATCCCTTTACACTGGTGCCAAAGCCCGGGAAGGAGGAGGGATACGCCGTAGTAGAGTTCTCGCCACTACCGTCCACCCCAACGGAGCAGCCGCGGCCATCTGCTGGGGGACGAGGAGCCCAGCCGCCTGAAAGAGGACGATGGCCGCCGACCACGAGGGGAGAAGGGGCTCACTGGCAACCGCCTGGAGCTGGAGAACCGCTGCCAGGGGCGAGGGAGACCCCTTCTGTTCCATCCGCCAGGGGCTGGAGGACTGCCTCTGATCCGTTCGGCTGTCATCCGATAGAGGGTGGAGGAGTGGCCGAGGAACAAGCTGCGGCGTATCGGAGAACCGGCTTGATAATATAAATGATAGTTCTAATGAGAAACTTAAAACAATGACAGAAACACACATGACCGACATGTCCGCTAACGATCTCTCTCTCCCGCACAATCCCCTGCAGTCGACCTTTAACCCTCACGGAGGCATAATTAGCCTAATACAGGACTGGGTGTGTAGGATCACGACCCGGCCCCGCCCTCCGCCCTGCCACAATTTGCTATATAATAGATGCAAACGTGCTGTGACCGAATATATCTGTAGATTTAGTGCTGATTTTTGGGGGTGCAGATTGAGGCTCTGTTAGCCTCACTATGCAATTCAAATATTGACATTTTTAAAAGCACGCAATATTGTACCAGCCTTTGCAATATGTGCTCTGATGAGACTGGTGATTAACGAAGAGAATATAAATGAGGAAAATGATGTCACATGTCATTTAGCAGATGCATTTCCTACTACGCAAATTGCAGGCCAATGCAATCGTGAGTTAAGTGTCACTAAGGTTGCTAGAGGGCAACAGTAATGCAAGAAGACACGATGCATTACCATGAACTAATTATGGCCATTCTTTACATACGCCCCACTAGCATGCACAGCGACTTGCAAAGGCTTTGAATTATGAAGCGAAAGTAGACATTGTCTTGCTAAAGGCAATATATAAATAATGTGTGAAAAAAAACCTTAAAGCTCACACTATTTTTTTTACGCTTAATTGCTTCAATTGCACTCCCTGAATAAATGACGCATTACTCAGAACACTTTATTACTTTTTCTTGCTAAGGCACCTCTATTATTATTGCTCAAATTTAGGATTAGGGATTGGAAAATGTAGTGAATTATTTTAATTTCCAGGACATCTTGCATCCCAGAATGTACTAAATATTTCCCGGGACAGATGGCTAAAAACCTGGACAATCACAGAAAATCCTGGACGGATGGCGACCCTACTTCTGATTAGCATTAGCAAGCAGCAAATCACGCTCAATGACTGTGAAGTAAATAAAGGCTCTAGGCTATTTAAAAAAAAGGGGGACAACCAGTCTTATGATACGCTTCACCCAAATATCCTGTTTTAATAGGAATTACAACAACACAGGGGGAAACCTGTGCTAGTTGAGCATTTTCAGGAGGTGTTTAAGTCATTGTGGACTAAAAAAAAAGGTTCTCAGATCTTGTATTACCATTTGACAATTATGTTGGGCTCATCTCTTTCCAAACCCAGAATTAGGCTTTTTGATGCACCACAAATGGGAGAACATCAAAAATCCAATGAATTAGCATTTTGAATTAGCATCTTTTGCTGCATTCGCAAAGCAACCAGCATTGTGGATGACCCCACACACCCCTTCTGGCAAGAGGTAACAAAGCCTTCGGCCCCTCACGGCCAGACTGTGTAACAGCTTCTTCCCCCAAGCTATCAGACTCCTCAATACTCAGAGACTGGACTGACACACACACACACACACACACACACACACACACACCTGTACATCATCCAACTTTTGCACATGTCCAGATTTGCACTTAATTCAATAACAACAAACCAATAACCCTTTATGTTAATCAATAAGTAGTAGAAGTAGTAGCAAAAGTAGTAGGTCATGAAGGTATTCCATGCATAATGAAACTTTTGAATAATGTAAATACTAAGTATTATGGTAGTAGTATGCTTTCCATAATTGCAATACGCTTTCAAACTTGTATATACAGTATGTAATGTATTCATCTGGGAGTATGAGCGGTCAACAGCTGTGCAAATAAATGAGGCTAATTATCCTGGTAGTGACACTTCTAGGTGCTGTTTCCCACAAGGGACCTCATCTCAGAGAGGTTTTGCAATGGTAGGGACATCACATCCCTGCGGCTAAGCAGGGTTAAGCTCGCTGCACCAGTGAAGATAGAGGTCGTGACCTTGTAAACCAGACCGCATATTCTACCCGTCCTCAAGCGTGCATCTCATTTACCAAACACCATCTGTATCTCTCATGAAATGCTGCAGTTACGGCTTGTATTTAGTAAGCACTTGGGGTGGGTGGTATGACAAAATCTTATTTAAGACAGCATGAGTAATTTCATATCACATTAACAAAATGTATCACAATAAAGTTTTCTTGCTGGAAATTCAATGACAAATGGTTAATGAAAAAATGATGATGTGGTAATGGCTATTTTTGGATAATCAAGTTCTTATCTTGTGTTGTCTGCTCTCGGTAAGTGTGGTTTGTTCTGCGCATTGCCTATACGGCAAGTTTCACACACTGCCCCCTGGATAAAACAGGTGGTAGTCCATGTTTGAATTGCTCAAATGGAAGAAATATTCCTTATTATGGTTCGGGGACATTATTAATTGCTTTCATTTTTTTTAACGTGTTAGTTTTATATAATTAATCGCACTGAATTACCAAGTTAAATCTACAGCCCAGATCAAAAATCTCAATTCTAAATGTGTGAGCAATATAACAACAATACAACATTCGAGCTGTTGAAAAATAACCATCCTGTTCATATAGAATCACGTTTCTATGGAGCCCCTAATGGGACAATGCATGATTTTTCTTCTCAAATAGTTTTGCTTGCCCTCACAACAAATTTACTAAGGTTTTACAACAATAACAATATTTAAACCTTGATATTCATAGTAAAACCTCAGTAATAATACGTGAAAACTATGGTAATGAAAATCACAATTGTGTTAGTGTAACGGGAGCCATCTGGTAGATTGCTGTGCAGTGTGTAAACCTCACTCTCCTGACCTCAAGAGGTGCACTAGCGACTGACGCTAGAGGCTGTAACCTTTAGCCTCCTTGTTAGCGCACCCGCCTTCCACACCGAAGACGCCGGTTCGAGTCTCGTTCGGAGCGGGTGACCAGGACTGGTTACATTGGTATAATGGTTTTACGACGAATAGTCTGGTATTTGTAGTAAAACCATAATAACTACAAGATTAATCAGATTTATTCTATAGAAGAAAAATAAACATGACTATATTGATTACTATATGGATACAGTATATCGTATTAAAACCATGGTTTCTGCCAACAACAACAAACATTTTTACTTAACATACTTTTCATAGTTACTACAATATTACTATGGTAAAAATAGTTTTTTCATACGAGCGTTTTCGACTGCTTTCGACACGCCCACATCCGGTCGCCAAAGGTTGCTGTCGCTCGTGTTGCCGGAAGTCGACAGCTTTCATTGAAAATGAATGAGATAAGGTTTTGTCACTGGCTCAAGTGGTAAAGCGGGTCGGACGCTAATCGCAGGGTTGGTGGTTCGAATCCCAGCCCACACGACTCCATAATCTTAAGTGTCCTTGGGCAAGACACTGAACCCCAAGTTGCTCCCAATGGCAGGCTAGCACCTTGCATGGCAGCTCTGCCATCATTGGTGTGTGAATGGGTGAATGGGACACAGTGTAAAGCACTTTGGTAACCTCTAAGGTTTAAAAAAGGTGCTATATAAGTGCAGAACATTTACCATTTACCGTTTCGCTGCCGACCCAATGGCCCGCTCGTTTCTCCCCATGGCCAGTCCGCCCCTGATCGGCCCCAAAGTGTGTCGGCCCACCGGGGAATTGCCAAGGTATGCCAGATTACCAGTCCAGCCCTGACTGTTCCTCATGTGCCCTACCTATACAATATATTGTGCTCCTTTTCCTCTTGTGTGTGTCGGATTATTTTGTTTCTCATGTTATTCATGTGCTCTGTCTCTCAGTCTGGTTTGTAATATTGTCTTTCAGTTAGTATAGAGAGAACTATTTTAGAAAAATAAATTCCCGCCCTGTCCTCTGGGGCTCTGTACATTACTATACCTAAATTACTGTAATGAACACTAGAGGCGCTACAACAACAATGACTTTTATACACTTTCACACAAATCATGAGTAAAACGTCAGATTATCAGTTCATAAACACTTACTTTTCCTGTTTACCCGTTGCACAATGCTATCTTACATCATCTAAACACTTTTACTAAAGTGAATGACGATTCATACCGACTACATTTACAAGCTTGTTGGACTGCAATCAAATTGTGCGTTATATGTAAGCGCAGCGTAGTTCTAGCGGGAAGACTAGCAGCTGTACATCATCACATCATTAGCTGGGTAACTCCTAGCCAATCGAATGTAAGCCATTGCTTTATAAGTCTGCTCACAATCTATCACATTGCTGTTTCAGTGAGCTAACACGGCACCCTCCACCACCCCACCACCACCTGTTGAGTCCCGTCCCATATGGGCGATGGCTCCTCGCCCCTGCCTCCTATTAGGGCAGGATATGACGGTTCCGAGTACTATATCTTCGGTCCGCCAGACAGGGCCTACGCCAAAGAGAGACATTACATTCCGTTTATTATTCATCAAATAAATATCATCTTATTTCACTCAGTCTTTGGGTCTTCCTGATAGAAATGAACTGATAGAGGGTTGCACTTGGAGGGGTATGAGTCCTGAAGAGCATGCGAGTCGACACGTAAGTAAACTCTCTCTTCCGTGACTGTTCGCAGTCGACATGCTCTGTCCAATCCGATGCTGCTCAAACACACTTTCGTCTTTTTAGTATTCTTCTCCTCTACCCATCTATCCTCACACACTAGCTCTTTGATGATGTGTGGCATAAAGGGGAACACACTTTTCTTCGTTCACCAACAGTTATGCTGTCCACCTCAACGGCCCTTTAATTCTGTCCTCAAGTAAAAAACAATCTCTTTCACACGAGTGTATAGGAAGCTCAGACACCACAGACTAGTTCAAGTACTTCTGAACATTCACTTCTTCCTGTTTCAGACTAGATGAACACAGTAACATAAACGCCACAAAATCCTTTTGCCTTTAAAGCAATAGTTCACCCACAAATGAAAATTCGGTCATTATTTATAGAAAAGGAAGCACCATAAATGCATGGTTATACAATTAACTCATCAAGTCTCTTTTAATCGGCTGATATTCCAGAGTCTCTGCCATGTAAATCACACCGTCACGCTAGAATCAGCAGACGCTTATCTGTACAGGACACGCTGCATGTTTACTTGAATCACGAAGCTCTGATCTCTATTTGCCAGATCATATTTGAACAAATGTCATTCTTGGTTTAGCTGTGGTTATTTAGAAAGACAACATAGTGTGACCAAGCACAAGAAAATCTGACCTGCAGTAGCTGTGCTGGCATTTGCTTTAGTTTATAAAATGCCAGTCGGAGCTGGATGTCGGTGTTTGACGAAATCTGAACCTCTCTTGGGCCACAAAGCGATTCCATTGAGAACCGGTACCTGATCGTAAATCCTGCAATATTGCTTTTCATTTATGTAGTTGTAACCATGAAAATATATCAATTAAATGTTATATAACCAAACCTAAAACAGGTCAATGTATCTGGTTACGTCACGCACTCGCTGCTGCTCTCTGTCGTACTGTCAAGGCAAATTAGAAATTGCCAAAAGAAGCGTTTTTAGTTGCAGGAAAATCATTTTTCAGAGGTAAATCAGACATTGCAATTCATTTTTAGACTTTTTTTTTTTTTTTTACAGTGTGCAGAGTGTTAAAGGAATATTTCAACCAAAAATGAAAATTCTCTCATGATTTAATCACATTTAAGCCATCCCAGATGTGTATGACTTTCCTTCTTCAGCAGAACCGAAAGGAAGACTTTTATAAGTGAATGGGTGCCACAGGCTGCTGGCTGTTTATCGGTCCAAAAGTTATATTTAGGCACCATTAAAGTAATCCACACACATCCAGTCGGTCAATGAATGTCTTCTGAAGCGAAGCGACGGGTTTGTGTGAGAAAAAAATTGATAATTAAAAAGTTTTTAACTTTAAATCGTTACTTCCGGCCAGCGCTGGGACGCTGTTTGAAATGAAGTAACTCTTGCACAATGTTCGTTCGTGCGTCGACTGCTGGCAGGAAGCGTTTTTAAGAAGTTCATAAAGTTTTAAATATTGATTTATTTTTTACAAAAACCTATCAATTTGCTTCAGAAGATATTAAATGATCGACTGGAGTCGTGTGGATCACTTTTATGGTGCCTAAATATGACTTTTGGACCGTCGAACAGACAGCAGTCTAATGGCACCCATTCACTTGCACTTTACAAAAAGATCTCAAATGTGCTTATAAAGATCTTCCTTTTGGATCTGCAGAAGAGGGAAAGCCATACGAGTCAATCCTGAGAGAATTTTCATTTTTGGGTGAATTAACCCAAAAACCCTTTAATTAATTAACCCTTTGAAATTCTGTTTTAAATTTCGGGTTCCATTGTGATGTTTTTGTTAAACTGTGCATATACTGACAAGTCATGGCATTATTATAGATGCAATTTAATCGCATCATATTAGGGGTAGAAAAGGGTATGAAATTGGAACGTTTTCTACAAAGCTAAATTTATCAAAAATATACAAATATTTGATACACCCCAAACTCAGTCTAGAGGTTTGAGTCCCAGTGGAAGTTAATTCGCTTAAGCAAAAAAAATATAAATATATTTGATTTTGATCATTACTTGAGAAACAAAGTGCATAAGATATTATGGATTATTTTCAAATAAATCTAACAACATTTTGTAGGGTTTGTGCTTAAAACACGAAAAAAACATTTACAAATGGTGCAAGAATAATAAAACAGTTTTCCCTTTAAATCCTTTTTTTTCTTACCCCATTTGAAAATACTGTCGTTTTTTTGTTGTTGTTTTTAAGAATAAATGTTACTAAATTTTGTTTGTTTTCTCAACTAAAAAAATATATGTATAGTATGTAATTTTGCTTCTAAAGTAAATGTATCTTGTTTTAAGAATGTTCAGATGTTTTACTGTAAAACAATACAAAAAAACTTTTTTTTTGCAGTGTATTACAATTTTGAATTCACAAATTGCATTTTACAATATGTTTAAATAGAAAACTGTTCTTTTATTTTGGATCAAATAAATCCAATCTTGGTGAGCAGAAGAGACTTCTTTTAACGGTAGTGTAGGTCTAAAATTAAGTAAAGTCTTTATGTAAAGAAAATATATAGTCAGATTACTTGATTTGGATCATTATGTCTCCTCACATTCATTCTCTATCCCTGATTGATAGGCCCAGGGGAGGGTCTTTGTATCCTCAGGTGTGAAATACATCCATATTCATGATAGTTCAAGCCTCCTCGCATATTACCTTTCAACACTAAAATTGTCTTACAAAAGTTAAATGACTATATTGTTTTGTATGAATGAGTGATCAGGATGATTTTCACATCAATTTGTAGCAAGAACTCTAGGCTACAAGATCCAGTTCTCAAAAGTCTTGAGGACAAATATTTATTATGTGTTATATGGCCTTATTTCAGTGACTTAAAATTTGAAAAGTTTTTTCAAAAACCATGCATAAATGTTATTTTCTCAAAAATACAAACCTGTTTATACATATTATTGTAGCCCAGTTTGTGCTGAAGACAGTGTTATCAGACTTTAGACATTAATATGTTTTTAAGCAACTGAAAAAAGCACAAATGTCAAGGCATGTCAAAACTTCTCCAGGGCCCAAAATACCCTCAGACCCCAGAGGGTTAAAGGAATATTCCAGGTTCAATAAAGTTAAGCTCAATCAACAGCATCTGTGACATAATGTTGATTACCACAAAAAATAACTTTGACATGCCCCTCTTTTTCTTTAAAAAAAAAAGCACAAACCTGGTTTACAGTGAGACATCTACAATGGAAGTCAATGGGGTCAATCTGTAAACTTACTTGAAAATACTCACTGTTTCAAAAGTATAGACACAAGACGTAAACAACATGTGTGTTAACATGATTTTAGTGTGATAAAATTGCATAGTAAGCTTTTCTGTGCAAAGTTATAGTCATTGCCATGATGGTATAATGTCAACAAACCTAAAAACTCTGAAATGACGGTAAAATTATGATTTAAACAACATCGCAGATCAGATAATACATGAGTTTGAACAGAATAATGACTTTAAGTGCTTATACAAAATTATAAGCTTCACATTTCTGCCTTTAAACCCTCCAGAAACTGGCCCCATCCACTTAAAGTCTAAGTGCCTCAGTATAACATTTTTGCCTTTTTAAAGAAAAGGACAGACGAGTCAAAATTCACTTTTGTGGTTATCAAAATTATTGTATTGAATAACCGGAATATTCCTTTAACTTTCTATTCCAAACCGATAATGATCATTTGTCAAAGGGAACACGTTTTACACATTTTAGGCACCACAGCTTAAAAGCACAAATTATAAAGCTAAGATATTATACTATGATGTGCAAGTACAGCTCTCTATTTGAATGAATGTATATCTACTTGTATTCTCCAAATTGGTTGGTCCTGTTTACATGTTTCGAAAAAACTAATTCTAATCACAAATCAAATCTGACAACAATTTCACAAATTGTGCTTCTTTAGCTCAATTCATCCAAAACAAATATATATATATATATATATATATATATATATATATATATATATATATATATATACATTTTTCATGCTGTTCAAGCTAATGCACATTTGCACGCTAGAGTAAACAAACAGGCCAGATGATCTTTTAACTGTACAGCGGGACTTCCAACAACAGCAATTTTGCCGGGGAAAGGTGATTGGCTCTTTTAACAGTAAGGCGGGACTACAGCTGATATCTTTAGTGTTACAATTTCTCCCATTTATTTAAACTAGCTGTCTGTCTCCCCTTATATTGCCTCTGTAGATACTCAAACTCTTCCATCAGTCGATTCTGTTCCATTCCCTGTGGCCGAATTGATTATAGTCTTATGGGGGTCCCCACCCCTTGAGGTATTGAGTTGGGACTGATTCTTGAAACATGACAAAGGACACCTTCTATGATAAACCTTTTTCAAAGTATTTTTAATTAACCCTTACAGGCAGCACCAAACTAACGGATCTCCTTAAGCCACTGATAAACTAATAATATATTGATGACACTATATACTTCCATTTGCCATTAACAAACATATACTCTGTGCAGGCCTAAATCTTAACAGATTAGTAGCTACAGTAGCTCATCGACATTTAAATCTATCAAATCAAACTTTCAGGACATCCATAACTACATTAATGCATTTTCAGTTTAATCTGTCTATTAAGCGCTGGATAATGCAATGATGATAAATGAGTTATTCATGAAAGTAAATTTTTTTAAATATATTTTATATGATATAAAATACCACAAAGAAGCAATTCTGCATCTGTATGTGCTGTTTTTTTTTTTATAGTTTTTCTATGAAAATATGCACAAGACCAGTGGATCCCAACCTTTTTACCTTGAAGCCCCCTCTACTTATATATATGTCTTCAAATACAGTCAGGGCTGGACTGGTAATCTGGCATACCGTGCATTTTCCTGGTGGGCCGACGCACTTTCAGGGGCGTACTGGCCATCGGGAGAACTGAGCAGGCCGGTCAATCGACCGCAAAACGGGCTGAATGGGCTGCGATAAACTAAAATGAGACAAAATATGCAGAACGGACCACAAAACGGCATTGCGATATGCAGAAAAGTATATCCCCTCCAGTATATCACCGCCATGGATGCACACTGTAACGTAGTTCAAGGGAAAGGAGGAGGCGAGAACCGGCTTGACAATGTAAATAATATTTTAATTAACAACGTAAACGAAAGACAAACACAAGCATATGACGGACATGTCCGTAAACGATCTCTCTCTCCCGCACGATCCTCTGCAGTCGACCTTTATCCCTCTCGAAAGCTTGATTAGCCTAATCCGGGACCAGGTGTGTAGGATCACGACCCGGCCCCGCCCTCCGCCCTGCCACACACGCTCACTCTCTTCACGCACTATGGGTTTGCTCATGTGCATGCATGAGAGAGCACTATCGTCGATGGCCGTGAAATTGCCATGGATTTTGCATAACCGCGATATACATGATCCTTGTTACATTTCTAGCGGTTGACATTTCGATTACACATTGACCCAGAGCAAAGGGAAACTCCACTTAACCATCGTCATGTGGTATATCTCTCCCTCGGTCTCTGCATGCGTGTCAAAGAAATAGAGGGAGGTAGAAGACAGTGCTCGCAAACATACGAGAGCTTTTTTAATTTTCTATCCCCTTTTCCCCCAAATTGGATTGCTCACTTTCCACTACTTAGTAGGTCCTCGTAGTGTCGCGGTTACTCGCCTCAATCCAGTAGGCGGAGGACAAGTTTCAGTTGCCTCCACTTCTGAGATCGTCAATCCGTGCATCTTATCAAGTGACTCATTGTGCATGACACCGCTAAGACTCACAGCATGTGGAGGCTCATGCTACTCTCCACGATCCACGCACAACTCACCACACGCCCCATTGAGAGAGAGAACCACTAATCACGACCACAAGGAGGTTACCCCATGTGACTCTACCCTCCCTAGCAACTGGGCCAATTTGGTTGCTTAGGAGACCTGGCTGGTGTCACTCAGCACACCCTGGATGCAAACTCACGACTCCAGGGGTGATAGTTGGCGTCAATACTCGCTGAGCTAACCAGGCCCAAAACTGTGCTTTTGATGCAAAAAAAACGAACGCACATCTTGGAAGATGCATTGGGGAGCTTTTGTTCTGATGGTAGGATGCAATAATAAGTTCATAGCTTTGGGTGTTCGATCGCACCTGTGCAGTCAAATCATTTTCCACATTCGCAAGCAGTAAAATGCGAGTAAAACACTCACATTGTAGAGCCCTTATTGTTGTAAATAACTCACGAAATTAACCATATCCTAACTGCGTAAATTAAATGGTATTTATTATTATTATCTTTACTAAAAGGCCTTATGCCCCCACCCCCCCACCCGCTCAATTCGAGCACTATCCATACTCTCTCTGACTACAGGCTAATGAATTATTCTTTTCCTCTCGCTGATATCCAGAGTGGAATATGACAGCTCTCTGCCTGTGAAAGCACCCAAGTGTCGATTCTGAAGAATCCCTCCAGCATACTTGAACAAGGGAAATCAATGCGCTATTCTTATTGCTTTTGCTCTACTGGGGGAATGAAAAACACAGCCAGACCAGAGTCAGCTGGAGTGATAGCTCATCACAGTGGTGGAGATTGTGTCATGGTTCTTGCACATTGAGGGAAAAGAACTCTGAGCAAAGACTGTATGCACTAATTCACTTATAGGTCAAATCCTGCAGGCAAACCCAGTGCCACAATGCTAGGGTGTTGTATGTGGTTGCCACAGCATGCAATATGGTTGCTAAGGTGTTATGTGAGGTTGCTTAATGGCCCAAGACAAAAGAGACCACCTCCAAGTCTCAATAACTTGGTTTCCATGCACATTTGTTTAATGTGAATTTTGATTAAAAATCATCACATAAAAATGCTTGATGAAAACACCAAGATAAACTTTATACGCTCTATATCACATTGACACACTGAAAGGTTGCTCTGGTTATTCTGAAATGTCAAAGTCTGTCATCAAAATGATTGACTACTATTAATGCCCAGAAATGTCTGACAGTCTGACTTTCGCTCCCAGACATAAGGCATCTGCTGCTGAACGCTAGCAAACAAAGTTCATCAGAGTGTTTTGACTGCACGCTCTAAACCACAAGTAGATTATTACATTTAATAAAAGAGCCACATTGCCTTCAACTTCCATTTTCATTTCTATTTTGTGCCAATTTCCCCAAACACTTTGGACCTACAAGCGTGTCTGTGGCAGGGCGGAGGGCGGGGCTGGGTCGTGATTCTACACACCGGTCCATTATCAGGCTAATCAAGCCTCCGAGATAAAGGCCGAATGCGGAAGATAGTGCGGGAGAGAGAGAGCATTTACGGACATGTCCGGCATGTGTGTTTGTCTTTTAAGTTTCTCATTAAAATATTCTTTATATTGAAAAGCCGGTTCTCGCCTCCTTCTCGACTTCTTTATACTGGTGCCGAAACCCGGGAAGGAGGAGGGATACGCCGTAGTAGAGTTCTCGCCACTACCATACACCCCAACGGAGCAGCCGTGGCCATCTGCCGGGGGACGAGGAGCCCGGCCGCCTGGAAGCGGACGACGGCCGCCGACCATGAGGGGAGAAGGGGCTCTTAACCGACCGCTCCAGGCGGAGGAGTCCCCTACCAGCCACTGAAACGCGGTGGGGTCTGAGACCGCCGACCGCAAGCGGGGAAGGGCTCGCTGCCGACCTCCTGGAGTGGGAGAACCGATCCACCCGGAGAGGCGTGGCTGTTGTCCGTTAGAGGGTGGAGGAGTGGCCAAGGAACAAGCTACGGCGTATCGGAGAACCTGCTTTTCAATATAAATAATATTTTAATGAGAAACTTAAAAGACAAACACACATGACGGACATGTCCGTAAACTATCTCTCTCTCCCGCACAATCCTCCGTAGTCAGCATTTATCCCTCTCGGAGGCTTGATTAGCCTGATAAGGGACCGGGTGTGTAGAATCACGACCCGGCCCGATCTACGCCCTGCCACAGGGTCCAAAAGTGGGTGCTATGTCACAAAAAAGTTCATTCTTAAAATGTTCAAGCCTCAGGATACATAAGTCAGGTATGTGTGGTATCATTTGAAAGCCTATAATCTGAACTTTTCAGAGATAACCATAATGTTTGCATAACAAAATTATTTTTAATTCGCACCCCCTTGAGGTAATTGGGTACAAATATTAATATGAATATACTGTAAAAGTCTTTCAAATAGCACTTAAATGGACAAGTCATATATCAAATGAAAGCTCAGGAATGTGACTGTATACTTTATTTTGTTACCTAAATACCACAGTTGAAAAGATGTTCAAAAGAGTTCAAAAATAAAAGAGCCATTTTTCACTTGTCTATGAGCTGAATAATCCAATGGTATATCTTAGATGTCCAGAACAAAATATTCCATCTAGCAGGAAAAGCATCATCAGAAAAATATGCTTAAGATTATTAATTAAAAATGTTTATATTTTATATATAAAAATAAATAGCATTACAAAGGGAATTTCAGCATTGGGCTTGTAGTCCACTCAGATGCCGAGATATTCAATCACACAATGAAGGTGGTGCTTGAACTGAAAATTAGACTGAATGTCTATGGACGAGCAGATCTGTGAGGGCTAAAATGCACTAGAGCGCCACCTACATTTCTGATCTGTATATTGGGATGGAATGTGATAGAGAAAAATATATTGTTTTTCTAGTGCTTGCTGCCACCAAGTGGAATCAAATACGACTTTTCAATGTGAAATAGAGTGAAGAGACAACAACAACAAAAAAGTAAAAAATATTGTAAACACATACATTTATGCATTTGGCAGACACTTTTATCCAAAGTGACTTACAGTGCACTTATTACAGGGACAATCCCCCCAGAGCAACCTGGAGTTAAGTGCCTTACTTAAGGACACAATGGTGGTGGCCGTGGGGATCGAACCAGTGACCTTCTGATTACCGGTTATGTGCTTTAGCCCACTACGCCACCACCACTCATTGACATACAATATTATTTATGAATAAAAGGGGGGTTCTGAAAAATTATTAAAAAAAATTATATTAGTCTACAGTATGTGTTAATGGTGAGCTTTAATAGCAGGCGGTAGCCCAAAAATGCACCATAGTTTAAGAGGTTAAATTAAAGTGTTGAACAGGAGGCTAGCTAAAATCTGATGCCTGTATATGAAATTCTGTTTGATGATTGGTTGGTCTCTATGAGCCAAATCAGATGATAATTTACAATTTCGCCATATTGTACCGTTATTACGAGTTGCCATGAGACTGTGTTAGCAGACAACACAAACTAAGTATCCTACAATGTAGCAAACTAAAAACAAGAGGTACAGTACATCTAAAAACACCCATTTTTCAGACAGCCGCCATCTAAAAAAAAAATATTTTTTTTAATACTTGATATATAGAAGGAAACTTCAGATTATTCTGCTTGACTATCTCTCCAACGTTGTACATTTTTCTTTTCTTTACAGTTTCCCCCGCTCTTATATTTTCTTTCCAAGCTTGGGTTAGCACCTGGGATGAAATAATGGATGAAAAAATGGATAAATGTCATGAGCCATGTACACAAAGTGACACGACACAATTTCAGTGTTGTCAACATGCCAAATGTTTGTTCAGCCCAAGCGAATGTTTGCTGTTGACTGAATTGAGCATACTGTGCTGTAGCTGCCAAAGTAACTGTCTATACCAAGCGTGAAATATTGCTGTTGGCAAACACGAGCTTGTGAAATACGTGTATACATCCACATTATGCAATGACATGTTCTGAACTCTAATCAATAAATCAAATGACTCTAAATTATAGAAACAATCTTCAAGCCAGACCTGCGGTGGAGTACGGTGTCTGATGCTTTTCATGCGTGACTTGCCATTAAAACTGCATTATAACATGGCATGTGAACAATGAAATGCCTGCCTTTATATACATCACCCTTCTTTTAATTGCATTATTATAAAGGCACCAGCTATATCTATTTGTAATAGTCAAAAGAAAGGTTTCCTTTAGCAAACAGTTGCAAGGGAGGTACTTTTCAAATTTCATGTTTGTAAATTTTGGATTGTTTTACAATTTTCCCAGACACAGATTGTCCATTTAAAACAAATAAAATCTCCTAAAAATTCTACTACATTTTATAAATAATATAAACAAAATTTAAAATGATAATTAACCATTCCAGTTTATTTATTCTGTGACAATTATTTAATATTTTCCTAATAAATTACGACCTCCACCTCAACCCATATTTTGACCCCTAATAAAGCTTTATTAAATGTTATTGTATGTGGTAACAAAAACAGTGAGGACATATAATGTGTGTATTTCGGACACATAAAATGTTAGCAATATGAATTAGCCTTAGCAAAACACAACAGTCTGGCATTTTATTCTAAAAATGTTACAATCATAATTTACCCCACCAAATTGATGTTGAAAGTGATTTGATCAAAATAAGACATAAATAAAAATCTGGTGGAAATGATATTGTAGTGCAAATTTAATGGCATTTAAGACAAATGACAAATTTGACAGAATTCTCCTGTGATGCTAATCAATTAGCGCTCTAAGCTAATATTTCCAATGCAAGTTTCGTCACGTAGATTTCTCTTTTTGTGTGTGTTTACACAATTAGCCTTAGCGAAACACAACAGTGTGCCATTTTATTCAAAACATGTTTCAAATGTAATTTCCACCACTGAATTGATGTTGAAAAGATGTTCTCATACAAGGCATCATTTGAAAAATGCTGGAAATGACATTGTAGTGCAAATTTAATGACATTAAAGAGAAATTACAGATTTGACAGAATTCTCCTGTGATGCTAATCAATTAGCCCTCTAAGCTAATATTTCCAGTGCAAGTTACTTAATGTGGATTTCTCTGATTTTTCTTTTACACAAAGAAATTAGCCTGCTAAGCTAACATTCCATAGTGCATTCCCTACGGTTAGCATGCTAATCAGTTAGCCTTCTAAGTTAACATATCCAACGCAAGCTAGCTCGTGAAGCTCTTGCTATGAACTTCCCATTCCAAACCGATAATGATCATTTCCCAAGAAAATATGTTTTTTATAACTTTAGGCACCAAACCACAACAACAAATTAAATAAACTAGCGAGAGTGTGAAAAGTATAAGATTCGTTTTCTTTTCAAAAAGTCCACAGAGTGAAAAGTGCCCACATATGTGGAAACATACAGTAGTGTTCTGTCAAATCGAGGTCGAGGTTTATAGTCATTCTCCTCATTACAGTGTCTATAATAAGGTGAAGGTTGCGCTAGTCAGCTCCAGGCAAAAAGTTAAAGCAGCATTTCTAGAAGTTCTGCAGAATAGCTGGAGTGGACATCATGGATAGACTGTCAGATGGAGATGTTGTGTAGCCTGACAGCTCGCAACTGGCATTCACCACCCGTAGCAAGGCCTTCCTGTCTAAAGCAAAGCAGTCTCTATACAAAGCAATGATGCAGCAAATCAGGATGCTCTCCGTGACATACTGTAACTGCCGTAGCTGGAGAGGATGTTGCTTTGCAGATCGGCTCTATTAAGTATTTTCAAAAAGTGGCATAATGAGGCACTTGTGTCTTTGCCAACAATAAATTGTTTGAGCGTTTCTGCTTTTTTGTTTAAAGGGGTCATATAATGGTACATGCATTTTTTCAAGTTGATTGTACTGAAATGTGTGTTGGCTGTGCCTGTACACAACCATCCTATTATGATAAAAATCCATCCAGTGTTTTTGTTTTAATCTCCTTATATATTTTCCCCTGCCTCAAATCGAGCCGTTCGACCGTGTGACGTCACACGGTCGGACGCCTCCCAGGATTGTTGATTGACAGCAGTGTTTCAACACAGACCGCCCTCGCCGTGAGCGAGCTGTCAATCATAGTCGTCATCATTGTTGATACACTGGAGCAGAACGGCGCCTAAGCGATTGTGGTGTTCTGTTCTTCGGTGTAATAACGAACACAGCAGTCATTTTGATGTTCCTAAATCTGAACCGCTGAAGACGCAGTGGCTGAGTTTTGTTTACGATGGGAATATTCCCCACGAGCAACGTCAATGCGTTCATGTTTGCGCGAATCATTTTTCACCAGACTGCTTTATAAACGAGGGTCAGTATAAAGCTGGTTTTGCTAAGAAGATGCTGCTGAAAAAAGATTCGGTACCAACTATTTATATTCCCTCTGCACCTCCAGAAGAAGTAAGTGTAACGTTTTATTAACCTTTATATTAGAGAACGGAGGGGCGGGGTGACTAAAGCTCATTATCATTTAAAGTCATATGCACTGAAACGGCTGTTTTTGAGCAGGTAAAATTAGTGTTTTCTTAAAATACTAATGAGAATTTTTAATAAAAGTATATTACAAAGTTTTCATTTAGACCCTAAAGATTCATATTAACTTGTACAAAAATGGCATTATATGACCCCTTTAAGTAATGAAGGTTGGTATGAGCAAAATGGTAAAACATTAAAGATGAACTAAACAGTAAGTCTATGCATCAGCATTCAGAAGAATTGTTTACAATATGATGAACAATATTATAAGCAGATCATTGGACTACTGCATGTCTCAACGAAGATGTGTTGAACACTGAGGCCGTTGCATCCTAAATAAAATGAAGGATGTTTTCCACATGTGTATTATAGTGTTTAACATATCTGTATGAAATGCATCTAAATGTGCATACCGTATCGTTCCCAAAATCCTCCATGCATACTCTATGAGGTTTTTATACTGTGGCAGGGGCGGAGGAGAGTCCCCACAAGTCGGCGAGAACGCGGAGAGACGTTCTTTCCGCCGGGGGTCGTGAGTCTGACTCCGGTCTGCCCGGGGAGAAGCGGCTATCGTCTGGCTGAGAGGGTGGAGTAGTGATCCATGACAATGCGACGGTGTATCGGAGAACCGGCGAGTAGGTTTTTTTTTTTTTATTAATATAAATAATAGTTTTAATGATAAACTTAAAAGACAAACACACACATGACGGACATGTCCGTAAATGATCTCTCTCTAACGCACGATCCTCTGCAGTCGACTTTTATCCCTCACGGAGGCTTGATTAGCCTAATACGGGACCGGGTGTGTAGGATCACGACCCGGCCCCGCCCTCCGCCCTGCCACATATACTTACTACTACATGCAACTTACATATACTGTAGTACACTTTAGAAATTCTTGAAAATAGTTTCACATTCAATCAGGGCTGGACTGGGAAGAGAAATCGATCCCGGGAATTTACATGCCAACTGGCCCAAAACTTGTTGAGCGCTGTCCTTGTCTGCATATCGCACCGACGTTTTGTGGTCCGTACTGCACAACGCGGCGGCACGTTGTAGTAGCTTATCGCGGTACATTCGGCACATTTCGCAGCAACCCACCGGCCCGCTCGGTTCTCCCGATGGCCACTCTGCTCCTGATTGGCCCCAAAGTGCGTCGGCCCACCGGGAAAATGCCCGGTATGCCAGATTACCAGTCCAGCATTGCATTCAATCGATACAGTAAAATATGACCACATTTACTGCTTCAAACAAAACAGCTTTTAAAATGTCAGTACTGTGTTTTCACTTTATACTCTGACATTTTATGTGATTCACTGATTCACTTACATAGAATTAGGAAGTCAATTCATTACACAGTTTATGACAGTTTATGGAAATGATTTTATCACAAAATGAATCACAGATTCACTTGTATAGCTATGGCAAGTCAATTCTTTGTACTGAAATGGTTCACTGGTACACTGATATGAGCTCAGTGAGGATGCAATGGAAGCTTTAACTACTTAATTACTTTTTATCGATCTTTCATTGCTTAGAAAAATTGTTTGGTTCTCATCAAAAAGTGCTTTTATAGGGGGCGGTGACAATGATCTGCTTAAAAGAGCCACGTTTGGCTTCGGCAATGAAACATAGAGATAACACTATTTTTGTCACAGGGAAGTGGGAATATACTCTCCAGCAACAACCAATCAAAAGGCAATTTATAGCTCTTCCACAGAAAGGTGTGGAGCAAAGACTTTACAGCAGGGTTAGAAAAGGACGCACACACAAATCAAAACACTCAAATTCACATTTAAAAACCAACACAGATTTAAAAGACACACAATCCATCTTACAATGTTTCCCTATACAGCATGATTATTACCTGGATGGCATAATAAGCCAATTGAGAAAAAAGTTGTGAAGTGGTGGTGGAGTAGTGGGCTAAAGCACATAACTGGTAATCATAAGGTTGCTGGTTTGATCCCCACAGCCACCACCATTGTGTCCTTGAGCAAGGCTCTTAACTCCAGGTTGCTCCGGGGATTGTCCCTGTAATAAGTGCACCGAAAGTCGCTTTGGATAAAAGCATCTGCCAAATGCATAAATGTAAATGTAACTCATACACACACCTGTATAGCACTTTCTGTACTTCTGTTCTAAATGTTCTGACTGCATGCATAGTGAAGACTAAAAAACATTTCCAGTCTCCTTGTAAACCAGAGACATCAGAGTAATCTTTGATTGTGTGGCTTGTAAAGTCTTCTAGCTACAAGTAACTACAGGTGACCCCTAACAAGAGTTCAAGAGTCACCTTTAGTCACCCCTATAAATAAAGAGAGAATGGGACAGATATCATCAGCAGAAACTCACACTAATTGGTTACAATATAATTCAGTCACTTCATTTCAGAGAATCGGTTTTATAAAACTTTGGGAAGCCAATACATTTCAGTGAATTCGTTCGTTCGGACCGTTCATGTGAATCAATTGGTTACAAAATTAGTCTTCCATATACTTACAAAGCTTTGGGAAGTCGATTAATTTCAGTGAATTGGTTAGTTTGGATGGTTCATGTAAATTAATTGGTTATAAAATGATTCACCAATTCATTTAACTAGCATTAGGAAGTTGATTCATTTCAGAGAATTGAATCGTTCAGACAGTTCAGGTAAATTAATTGGTAACAAAATGATTCACAGATTCACTTAGCTTTGGGAAGTCAATTTCAGTGAATCGTTCGGAAGGAAGGTTCATGTAAATGAACTGGTTACAAAATGATTCACCAATTCACTTATCAATTCACTTGTCTATTATTTTCAGAGAATCGGTTTGTTTGAACGGTTCATGTAAATTAATTGGTTACAAAACTATTCTGTGATTCACTTATAAAGCTTTGGGAAGCCAATTCATTTCAGTGAATTTGTTCGTTCGGACTGTTCATGTGAATCAATTGTCTATTTTTTTGGAGAATCGGTTTGCTTGGATGGTTCATGTAAATATATTTGTTACAAAATGATTCACTTTTATAGCATTAGAATGTTAATTAATTTCAGTGAATCGGTTCACTCGGACAAATCATGTGAATGGATTGGTCAAAACGATTCACCTTATTTTAGAGATTCGGTTCATTCGGACAGTTCATGTAAATAAAGTGGTAAGAAATGATTGACTGATTCACATAGCTTTGGGAAGTCAATTCATTTTAGTGTATTGTTTCGTTCCTACAATTCACGCAAAAGTGCAGAAGTCACTTTGCTTCCTGTTTTCAAAAAATATTTAGTTATTTTCTGTTGTTTATTACTATGCAAAATATGCGTTAATAAAATAGATGTTCTGAGGCCATCAGAATAACTCTAATATCATAGAATGAGCACTTAAAAGTCTTACACTTATACAAAGCATGAATGATGCTCACGGCAACAACAACAACAAAAATCCTGACCTAGAAGTACACAGCCAGATATCTCACAACATCCCTTGTAGAAACACAATCGTCATTTGCATCACTGCCAGTATTTAGCTGTGCTCTGGGTTGCCCGGACCGTTAAGGCACTGATGATTACACTAATTCAATTTCCTGTAAGGCGGCTATTCATTCAGACTCGCCACTGTGTTTGGGAGAGCCGAGATAAATAGAAAATGTGCTGAATTATAAAAGATCCTTTCATAAGCCAGAGCGATGAAAATAACCTCTGAGGTCCTGGGAGAGAGGCACCATAGCATGCCTGATTCTGAGCAGAGAACAGAAAGAATCTTCAGTACGAACATCCATGTCTTCTCGGTTAACCCTTACACTGAAAGCTGCGGAAAGCCGGTCAGGTCAAACGCTCAATGAGACATCTAAAGAGCTGGTACGAGTCAATTGATATTTTAAATGAATGGAGAATATATGACACTACAAAAACAAAAGATCAGAATAAATTAATAGTTCAGCACAAAAGGAGAGTCTAGCATCATTTGTTTGCAGATGCCAATTGGCTTGATACTTTATTACCTAATGCAATGAGAATCAAACGTTTAAAAGTGTGGCTTAAGGGTTCAAATATATGTTGGGGTCACTGTTAGTGACGAAAAGAGATCTCTATGAAATCCCTTAGAGGACAAGGAAGGAATTTATTTTCTGAAATAATTTTGCGTTCCCTTTCAATACATTTATTAATCCCTTATAAAAATGTACTATGGTTTGACTAGAGTAACAATAGTTGAACTCTGATATTTGTAGTTAAAGCGTAATTACAAAATTACCACATTTTACTATAGTAACCATAGTTGAACTCTGGTATTTGTAGTAAAAGCGTGATTACAAAATTACCATATTTTACTATAGTAACCATAGTTGAACTCTGGTATTTGTAGTAAAAGCGTGATTACAAAATTAACATATTTTACTATAGTAACCATAGTTGAACTCTGGTATTTGTAGTTAAAGCGTGATTACAAAATTACCACATTTTACTATAGTAACCATAGTTGAACTCTGATATTTGTAGTTAAAGCGTAATTACAAAATTACCACATTTTACTATAGTAACCATAGTTGAACTCTGGTATTTGTACTAAAAGCGTGATTACAAAATTACCATATTTTACTATAGTAACCATAGTTGAACTCTGGTATTTGTAGTTAAAGCGTGATTACAAAATTAACATATTTTACTATAGTAACCATAGTTGAACTCTGATATTTGTAGTTAAAGCGTAATTACAAAATTACCACATTTTACTATAGTAACCATAGTTGAACTCTGGTATTTGTAGTTAAAAGCGTGATTACAAAATTACCATATTTTACTATAGTAACCATAGTTGAACTCTGGTATTTGTAGTGAAAGCGTGATTACAAAATTACCATATTTTACTATAGTAACCATAGTTGAACTCTGGTATTTGTGGTAAAAGCGTGATTACAAAATTACCACATTTTACTATAGTAACCATAGTTGAACTCTGGTATTTGTAGTAAAAGCGTGATTACAAAATTACCACATTTTACTATAGTAACCATAGTTGAACTCTGGTATTTGTAGTAAAAGCGTTATTACAAAATTACCACATTTTACTATAGTAACCATAGTTGAACTCTGGTATTTGTAGTTAAAGCGTGATTACAAAATTACCATATTTTACTATAGTAAACATAGTTGAACTCTGGTATTTGTAGTAAAAGCGTGATTACAAAATTACCATATTTTACTATAGTAACCATAGTTGAACTCTGGTATTTGTAGTGAAAGCGTGATTACAAAATTACCACATTTTACTATAGTAACCATAGTTGAACTCTGGTATTTGTGGTTAAAGTGTAATTACAAAATTACCACATTTTACTATAGTAACCATAGTTGAACTCTGGTATTTGTAGTAAAAGCGTGATTTCAAAATTACCACATTTTACTATAGTAAACATAATTGAACTCTGGTATTTGTAGTGAAAGCGTGATTACAAAATTACCACATTTTACTATAGTAACCATAGTTGAACTCTGGTATTTGTAGTAAAAGCGTAATTACAAAATTACCACATTTTACTATAGTAACCATAGTTGAACTCTGGTATTTGTAGTAAAAGCGTGATTACAAAATTACCACATTTTACTATAGTAACCATAGTTGAACTCTGGTATTTGTAGTGAAAGCGTAATTACAAAATTACCACATTTTACTATAGTAACCATAGTTGAACTCTGGTATTTGTAGTAAAAGCGTGATTACAAAATTACCATATTTTACTATAGTAACCATAGTTGAACTCTGATATTTGTAGTAAAAGCGTGATTACAAAATTACCACATTTTACTATAGTAACCATAGTTGAACTCTGGTATTTGTAGTGAAAGCGTGATTACAAAATTACCACATTTTACTATAGTAACCATAGTTGAACTCTGGTATTTGTAGTTAAAGCGTGATTACAAAATTAACATATTTTACTATAGTAACCATAGTTGAACTCTGGTATTTGTAGTGAAAGCGTGATTACAAAATTAACATATTTTACTATAGTAACCATAGTTGAACTCTGGTATTTGTAGTAAAAGCGTGATTACAAAATTACCACATTTTACTATAGTAACCATAGTTGAACTCTGGTATTTGTAGTAAAAGCGTAATTACAAAATTAACACATTTTACTATAGTAACCATAGTTGAACTCTGGTATTTGTAGTAAAAGCGTGATTACAAAATTAACATATTTTACTATAGTAACCATAGTTGAACTCTGGTATTTGTAGTAAAAGCGTGATTACAAAATTAACATATTTTACTATAGTAACCATAGTTGAACTCTGGTATTTGTAGTTAAAGCGTAATTACAAAATTAACATATTTTACTATAGTAACCATAGTTGAACTCTGGTATTTGTAGTAAAAGCGTGATTACAAAATTAACATATTTTACTATAGTAACCATAGTTGAACTCTGGTATTTGTAGTAAAAGCGTAATTACAAAATTACCATATTTTACTATAGTAACCATAGTTGAACTCTATATTGCCAGGGATCCCAAAATAAATGTGAGGAATGCAAAACTGCTTCGACTG